>NC_135385.1:910453-1213937 GCF_049243985.1 Paroedura picta | reverse complement strand
CCTCTGGCCCTTTTCTGACTCCTAGACTGTTTAAGGATCGCTTCAAAAGACAGTAAGAGGTTTTTTTTCTCAATTAAACACAGATGAGGTCTTTGTGATGTCATGTCAGTAGGCCTCCAGTGTCTCTGGCCCTTTTCTGACTCCTAGACTGTTTAAGGATCGCTTCAAAAGACAGTAAGAGGTTTTTTTTCTCAATTAAACACAGATGAGGTCTTTGTGATGTCATGTCAGTAGGCCTCCAGTGTCTCTGGACCTTTTCTGACTCCTAGACTATTTAAGGATCGCTTCAAAAGACATTAAGAGGTTTTTTTCTTCTCAATTAAACACAGGTGAGGTCTTTGTGATGTCAGGTCAGTAGGTATCCAGTGTCTCTGGCCCTTTTCTGACTTTTAGTCTGTTTAAAGATCGCCCCAAAAGGCAGTAAGAGGTTTTTTTTTTCTCAATTAAACACAGATGAGGTCTTTGTGATGTCATGTCAGTAGGCATCCAGTGTCTCTGGCCCTTTTCTGACTCCTAGACTGTTTAAGGATCACTTCAAAAGACAGAAAGAGGTTTTTTTTCTCAATTAAACACAGATGAGGTCTTTGTGATGTCATGTCAGTAGGCATCCAGTGTCTCTGGCCCTTTTCTGACTCCTAGATAGTTTAAGGATCGCTTCAAAAGACAGTAAGAGGTTTTTATCCCCAATTAAACACAGATGAGGTCTTTGTGATGTCATGTCAGTAGGCCTCCTGTGTCCCTGGCCGTTTTCTGACTCCTAGACTGTTTACGGATCGCTCCAAAAGACAGTAAGAGGTTTTTTTTTCTCAATTAAACACAGATGAGGTCTTTGTGATGTCATGTCAGTAGGCATCCAGTGTCTCTGGCCCTTTTCTGACTCCTAGACTGTTTAAGGATGGCTTCAAAAGACAGTAGGAGGTTTTTTTTCTCAATTAAACACAGATGAGGTCTTTGTGATGTCATGTCAGTAGGCATCCAGTGTCTCTGGCCCTTTTCTGACTCCTAGACTGTTTAAGGATCGCTTCAAAAGACAGTAATAGGTTTTTTTTCTCAATTAAACACAGATGAGGTCTTTGTGATGTCATGTCAGTAGGCCTCCAGTGTCTCTGGCCCTTTTCTGACTCCTAGACTGTTTAAGGATGGCTTCAAAAGACAGTAGGAGGATTTTTTTCTCAATTAAACACAGATGAGGTCTTTGTGATGTCATGTCAGTAGGCATCCAGTGTCTCTGGCCCTTTTCTGACTCCTAGACTGTTTAAGGATCACTTCAAAAGACAGTAAGAGGTTTTTTTTCTCAATTAAACACAGATGAGGTCTTTGTGATGTCATGTCAGTAGGCCTCCAGTGTCTCTGGCCCTTTTCTGACTCCTAGACTGTTTAAGGATGGCTTCAAAAGACAGTAGGAGGATTTTTTTCTCAATTAAACACAGATGAGGTCTTCGTGATGTCATGTCAGTAGGCATCCAGTGTCTCTGGCCCTTTTCTGACTCCTAGACTGTTTAAGGATCGCTTCAAAAGACAGTAAGAGGTTTTTTTTCTCAATTAAACACAGATGAGGTCTTTGTGATGTCATGTCAGTAGGCCTCCAGTGTCTCTGGCCCTTTTCTGACCCCTAGGCTGTTTAAAGATCGCCCCAAAAGGCAGTAAGAGGTTTTTTTCTTCTCAATTAAACAAAGGTGAGGTCTTTGTGATATCATGTCAGTAGGTATCCAGTGTCTCTGGCCCTTTTCTAACTTTTAGACTGTTTAAAGATGGCCCCAAAAGGCAGTAAGAGGTTTTTTTCTTCTCAATTAAACACAGGGGAGGTCTTTGTGATATCATGTCAGTAGGTATCCAGTGTCTCTGGCCCTTTTCTAACTTTTAGTCTGTTTAAAGATCGCCCCAAAAGACAGTAAAAGGTTTTTTTCTTCTCAATTAAACACAAATGAGGTCTTTGTGATGTCATGTCAGTAAACATCCAGTGTCTCTGGCCCTTTTCTGACTCCTAGACTGTTTAACGATCGCTTCAAAAGACAGTAAGAGGTTTTTCTTCTCAATTAAACACAGGTGAGGTCTTTGTGATGTCAGGTCAGTAGGTATCCAGTGTCTCTGGCCCTTTTCTGACTTTTAGTCTGTTTAAAGATCGCCCCAAAAGGCAGTAAGAGGTTTTTTTTTTTCTCAATTAAACACAGATGAGGTCTTTGTGATGTCATGTCAGTAGGCATCCAGTGTCTCTGGCCCTTTTCTGACTCCTAGACTGTTTAAGGATCACTTCAAAAGACAGAAAGAGGTTTTTTTTCTCAATTAAACACAGATGAGGTCTTTGTGATGTCATGTCAGTAGGCATCCAGTGTCTCTGGCCCTTTTCTGACTCCTAGATAGTTTAAGGATCGCTTCAAAAGACAGTAAGAGGTTTTTATCCCCAATTAAACACAGATGAGGTCTTTGTGATGTCATGTCAGTAGGCCTCCTGTGTCCCTGGCCGTTTTCTGACTCCTAGACTGTTTAAGGATCGCTCCAAAAGACAGTAAGAGGTTTTTTTTTCTCAATTAAACACAGATGAGGTCTTTGTGATGTCATGTCAGTAGGCATCCAGTGTCTCTGGCCCTTTTCTGACTCCTAGACTGTTTAAGGATGGCTTCAAAAGACAGTAGGAGGTTTTTTTTCTCAATTAAACACAGATGAGGTCTTTGTGATGTCATGTCAGTAGGCATCCAGTGTCTCTGGCCCTTTTCTGACTCCTAGACTGTTTAAGGATCGCTTCAAAAGACAGTAAGAGGTTTTTTTTCTCAATTAAACACAGATGAGGTCTTTGTGATGTCATGTCAGTAGGCCTCCAGTGTCTCTGGCCCTTTTCTGACTCCTCGACTGTTTAAGGATGGCTTCAAAAGACAGTAGGAGGATTTTTTTCTCAATTAAACACAGATGAGGTCTTTGTGATGTCATGTCAGTAGGCATCCAGTGTCTCTGGCCCTTTTCTGACTCCTAGACTGTTTAAGGATCACTTCAAAAGACAGTAAGAGGTTTTTTTTCTCAATTAAACACAGATGAGGTCTTTGTGATGTCATGTCAGTAGGCCTCCAGTGTCTCTGGCCCTTTTCTGACTCCTAGACTGTTTAAGGATGGCTTCAAAAGACAGTAGGAGGATTTTTTTCTCAATTAAACACAGATGAGGTCTTTGTGATGTCATGTCAGTAGGCATCCAGTGTCTCTGGCCCTTTTCTGACTCCTAGGCTGTTTAAAGATCGCCCCAAAAGGCAGTAAGAGGTTTTTTTCTTCTCAATTAAACAAAGGTGAGGTCTTTGTGATATCATGTCAGTAGGTATCCAGTGTCTCTGGCCCTTTTCTAACTTTTAGACTGTTTAAAGATGGCCCCAAAAGGCAGTAAGAGGTTTTTTTCTTCTCAATTAAACACAGGGGAGTTCTTTGTGATATCATGTCAGTAGGTATCCAGTGTCTCTGGCCCTTTTCTAACTTTTAGTCTGTTTAAAGATCGCCCCAAAAGACAGTAAAAGGTTTTTTTCTTCTCAATTAAACACAAATGAGGTCTTTGTGATGTCATGTCAGTAAACATCCAGTGTCTCTGGCCCTTTTCTGACTCCTAGACTGTTTAACGATCGCTTCAAAAGACAGTAAGAGGTTTTTTTTCTCAATTAAACACAGATGAGGTCTTTGTGATGTCATGTCAGTAGGCTTCCTGAGTCCCTGGCCCTTTTCTGACTCCTAGACTGTTTAAGGATCGCTTCAAAAGACAGTAAGAGGTTTTTTTTCTCAATTAAACACTGATGAGGTCTTTGTGATGTCATGTCAGTAGGCCTCCAGTGTCTCTGCCACTTTTGTGACTCCTAGACTGTTCAAGGATCGCTTCAAAAGACAGTAAGAGGTTTTTTTTCTCAATTAAACACAGATGAGGTCTTTGTGATGTCATGTCAGTAGGCATCCAGTGTCTCTGGCCCTTTTCTGACTCCTAGACTGTTTAAGGATCGCTTCAAAAGGCAGTAAGAGGTTTTTTTTCTCAATTAAACACAGATGAGGTCTTTGTGATGTCATGTCAGTAGGCCTCCAGTGTCTCTGGCCCTTTTCTGACTCCTAGACTGTTTAAGGATCGCTTCAAAAGACAGTAGGAGGTTTTTTTTCTCAATTAAACACAGATGAGGTCTTTGTGATGTCATGTCAGTAGGCCTCCAGTGTCTCTGGCCCTTTTCTGACTCCTAGACTGTTTAAGGATCGCTTCAAAAGACAGTAGGAGGTTTTTTTTCTCAATTAAACACAGATGAGGTCTTTGTGATGTCATGTCAGTAGGTATCCAGTATCTCTGGCCCTTTTCTGACTTTTAGTCTGTTTAAAGATCGCCCCAAAAGGCAGTAAGAGGTTTTTTTTTCTCAATTAAACACAGATGAGGTCTTTCTGATGTCATGTCAGTAGGCATCCAGTGTCTCTGGCCCTTTTCTGACTCCTAGACTGTTTAAGGATCGCTTCAAAAGACAGTAAGAGGTTTTTTTCTCAATTAAACACTGATGAGGTCTTTGTGATGTCATGTCAGTAGGCATCCTGTGTCTCTGGCCCTTTTCTGACTCCTAGACTGTTTAAGGATCGCTTCAAAAGACAGTAAGAGGTTTTTTTTCTCAATTAAACACAGATGAGGTCTTTGTGATGTCATGTCAGTAGGCCTCCAGTGTCTCTGGCCCTTTTCTGACTCCTAGGCTGTTTAAATATCGCCCCAAAAGGCAGTAAGAGGTTTTTTTCTTCTCAATTAAACAAAGGTGAGTTCTTTGTGATATCATGTCAGTAGGTATCCAGTGTCTCTGGCCCTTTTCTAACTTTTAGTCTGTTTAAAGATGGCCCCAAAAGGCAGTAAGAGGTTTTTTCTCCTCAATTAAACACAGGGGAGGTCTTTGTGATATCATGTCAGTAGGTATCCAGTGTCTCTGGCCCTTTTCTAACTTTTAGTCTGTTTAAAGATCGCCCCAAAAGGCAGTAAAAGGTTTTTTTCTTCTCAATTAAACACAGATGAGGTCTTTGTGATGTCATGTCAGTAAGCATCCAGTGTCTCTGGCCCTTTTCTGACTCCTAGACTGTTTAAGGATCGCTTCAAAAGACAGTAAGAGGTTTTTTTTTCTCAATTAAACACAGATGAGGTCTTTGTGATGTCATGTCAGTAGGCATCCAGTGTCTCTGGCACTTTTCTGACTCCTAGACTGTTAAAGGATCGCTTCAAAAGACAGTAAGAGGTTTTTTTCTCAATAAACACAGATGAGGTCTTTGTGATGTCATGTCAGTAGGCCTCCATTGTCTCTGGCCCTTTTCTGACTCCTAGACTGTTTAAGGATCGCTTCAAAAGACAGTAAGAGGGTTTTTTTCTCAATTAAACACAGATGAGGTCTTTGTGATGTCATGTCAGTAGGCCTCCAGTGTCTCTGGCCCTTTTCTGACTCCTAGACTGTTTAAGGATCGCTTCAAAAGACAGTAAGAGGTTTTTTTTTCTCAATTAAACACAGATGAGGTCTTTGTGATGTCATGTCAGTAGGCATCCAGTGTCTCTGGCCCTTTTCTGACTCCTAGACTGTTTAAGGATGGCTTGAAAAGACAGTAAGAGGTTTTTTTTCTCAATTAAACACAGATGAGGTCTTTGTGATGTCATGTCAGTAGGCATCCTGTGTCTCTGGCCCTTTTCTGTCTCCTAGACTGTTTAAGGATTACTTCAAAAGACAGTAAGAGGTTTTTTTTCTCAATTAAACACAGATGAGGTCTTTGTGATGTCAAGTCAGTAGGCCTCCAGTGTCTCTCGCCCTTTTCTGACTCCTAGATTGTTTAAGGATCGCTTCAAAAGACAGTAAGAGGTTTTTTTTCTCAATTAAACACAGATGAGGTCTTTGTGATGTCATGTCAGTAGGCCTCCAGTGTCTCTGCCACTTTTGTGACTCCTAGACTGTTCAAGGATCGCTTCAAAAGACATTAAGAGGTTTTTTTCTTCTCAATTAAACACAGGTGAGGTGTTTGTGATGTCAGGTCAGTAGGTATCCAGTGTCTCTGGCCCTTTTCTGACTTTTAGTCTGTTTAAAGATCGCCCCAAAAGGCAGTAAGAGGTTTTTTTTTCTCAATTAAACACAGATGAGGTCTTTGTGATGTCATGTCAATAGGCCTCCAGTGTCTCTGGCCCTTTTCTGACTCCTAGACTGTTTAAGGATCGCTTCAAAAGACATTAAGAGGTTTTTTTCTTCTCAATTAAACACAGGTGAGGTCTTTGTGATGTCAGGTCAGTAGGTATCCAGTGTCTCTGGCCCTTTTCTGACTTTTAGTCTGTTTAAAGATCGCCCCAAAAGGCAGTAAGAGGTTTTTTTTTCTCAATTAAACACAGATGAGGTCTTTGTGATGTCATGTCAGTAGGCCTCCTGTCCCTGGCCCTTTTCTGACTCCTAGACTGTTTAAGGATCGCTTCAAAAGACAGTAAGAGGTTTTTTTTCCTCAATTAAACACAGATGAGGTCTTTGTGATGTCATGTCAGTAGGCCTCCAGTGTCTCTGGCCCTTTTCTGACTCCTAGACTGTTTAAGGATGGCTTCAAAAGACAGTAGGAGGTTTTTTTTCTCAATTAAACACAGATGAGGTCTTTGTGATGTCATGTCAGTAGGCATCCAGTGTCTCTGGCCCTTTTCTGACTCCTAGACTGTTTAAGGATCGCTTCAAAAGACAGTAAGAGGTTTTTTTTCTCAATTAAACACAAATGAGGTCTTTGTGATATCATGTCAGTAGGCATCCTGTGTGTCTGGCCCTTTTCTGACTCCTAGACTGTTTAAGGATCGCTTCAAAAGACAGTAGGAGGTTTTCTTTCTCAATTAAACACAGATGAGGTCTTTGTGATGTCATGTCAGTAGGCATCCAGTGTCTCTGGCCCTTTTCTGACTCCTAGACTGTTTAAGGATCGCTTCAAAAGACAGTAAGAGGTTTTTTTTCTCAAATAAACACAAATGAGGTCTTTGTGATGTCATGTCAGTAGGCCTCCAGTGTCTCTGGCCCTTTTCTGACTCCTAGACTGTTTAAGGATGGCTTCAAAAGACAGTAGGAGGTTTTTTTTCTCAATTAAACACAGATGAGGTCTTTGTGATGTCATGTCAGTAGGCATCCAGTGTCTCTGGCCCTTTTCTGACTCCTAGACTGTTTAAGGATCGCTTCAAAAGACAGTAAGAGGTTTTTTTTTCTCAATTAAACACAAATGAGGTCTTTGTGATGTCATGTCAGTAGGCATCCTGTGTGTCTGGCCCTTTTCTGACTCCTAGACTGTTTAAGGATCGCTTCAAAAGACAGTAAGAGGTTTTTTTTTCTCAATTAAACACAGATGAGGTCTTTGTGATGTCATGTCAGTAGGCCTCCAGTGTCTCTGGCCCTTTTCTGACTCCTAGACTGTTTAAGGATGGCTTCAAAAGACAGTAGGAGGTTTTTTTTCTCAATTAAACACAAATGAGGTCTTTGTGATGTCATGTCAGTAGGCATCCAGTGTCTCTGGCCCTTTTCTGACTCCTAGACTGTTTAAGGATCGCTTCAAAAGACAGTAAGAGGTTTTTTCTTCTCAATTAAACACAGGTGAGGTCTTTGTGATGTCATGTCAGTAGGCCTCCAGTGTCTCTGGCCCTTTTCTGACTCCTAGACTGTTTAAGGATCACTTCAAAAGACAGTAAGAGGTTTTTTTTCTCAATTAAACACAGATGAGGTCTTTGTGATGTCATGTCAGTAGGCCTCCAGTGTCTCTGGCCCTTTTCTGACTCCTAGACTGTTTAAGGATCACTTCAAAAGGCAGTAAGAGGTTTTTTTCTTCTCAATTAAACAAAGGTGAGGTCTTTGTGATATCATGTCCGTAGGTATCCAGTGTCTCTGGCCCTTTTCTAACTTTTAGTCTGTTTAAAGATGGCCCCAAAAGGCAGTAAGAGGTTTTTTCTCCTCAATTAAACACAGGGGAGGTCTTTGTGATATCATGTCCGTAGGTATCCAGTGTCTCTGGCCCTTTTCTAACTTTTAGTCTGTTTAAAGATGGCCCCAAAAGGCAGTAAGAGGTTTTTTCTCCTCAATTAAACACAGATGAGGTCTTTGTGATGTCATGTCAGTAGGTATCCAGTGTCTCTGGCCCTTTTCTAACTTTTAGTCTGTTTAAAGATGGCCCCAAAAGGCAGTAAGAGGTTTTTTCTCCTCAATTAAACACAGGGGAGGTCTTTGTGATATCATGTCAGTAGGTATCCAGTGTCTCTGGCCCTTTTCTAACTTTTAGTCTGTTTAAAGATCGCCCCAAAAGGCAGTAAAATGTTTTTTTCTTCTCAATTAAACACAGATGAGGTCTTTGTGATGTCATGTCAGTAAGCATCCAGTGTCTCTGGCCCTTTTCTGACTCCTAGACTGTTTAAGGATCGCTTCAAAAGACAGTAAGAGGTTTTTTTTCTCAATTAAACACAGATGAGGTCTTTGTGATGTCATGTCAGTAGGCATCCAGTGTCTC
The DNA here is from genome assembly GCF_049243985.1 of Paroedura picta. Taxonomy (NCBI): domain Eukaryota; kingdom Metazoa; phylum Chordata; class Lepidosauria; order Squamata; family Gekkonidae; genus Paroedura; species Paroedura picta. Next base: position 1,205,474 of record NC_135385.1, on the reverse strand, counting down.
TGGCCCTTTTCTGACTCCTAGACTGTTTAAGGATCGCTTCAAAAGACAGTAAGAGGTTTTTTTTCTCAATTAAACACAGATGAGGTCTTTGTGATGTCATGTCAGTAGGCCTCCATTGTCTCTGGCCCTTTTCTGACTCCTAGACTGTTAAAGGATCGCTTCAAAAGACAGTAAGAGGTTTTTTTTCTCAATTAAACACAGATGAGGTCTTTGTGATGTCATGTCAGTAGGCCTCCAGTGTCTCTGGCCCTTTTCTGACTCCTAGACTGTTTAAGGATCGCTTCAAAAGACAGTAAGAGGTTTTTTTTCTCAATTAAACACAGATGAGGTCTTTGTGATGTCATGTCAGTAGGCCTCCAGTGTCTCTGGCCCTTTTCTGACTCCTAGACTGTTTAAGGATCGCTTCAAAAGACAGTAAGAGGTTTTTTTTCTCAATTAAACACAGATGAGGTCTTTGTGATGTCATGTCAGTAGGCCTCCAGTGTCTCTGGCCCTTTTCTGACTCCTAGACTGTTTAAGGATCGCTTCAAAAGACAGTAAGAGGTTTTTTTTCTCAATTAAACACAGATGAGGTCTTTGTGATGTCATGTCAGTAGGCATCCTGTGTCTCTGGCCCTTTTCTGTCTCCTAGACTGTTTAAGGATCACTTCAAAAGACAGTAAGAGGTTTTTTTTCTCAATTAAACACAGATGAGGTCTTTGTGATGTCATGTCAGTAGGCATCCTGTGTCTCTGGCCCTTTTCTGTCTCCTAGACTGTTTAAGGATCACTTCAAAAGACAGTAAGAGGTTTTTTTCTCAATTAAACACAGATGAGGTCTTTGTGATGTCATGTCAGTAGGCATCCAGTGTCTCTGGCCATTTTCTGACTCCTAGATTGTTTAAGGATGGCTTCAAAAGACAGTAAGAGGTTTTTATCCCCAATTAAACACAGATGAGGTCTTTGTGATGTCATGTCAGTAGGCCTCCTGTGTCCCTGGCCCTTTTCTGACTCCTAGACTGTTTAAGGATCGCTTCAAAATACAGAAAGAGGTTTTTTTTCTCAATTAAACACAGATGAGGTCTTTGTGATGTCATGTCAGTAGGCCTCCAGTGTCTCTGGCCCTTTTCTGACTCCTAGACTGTTTAAGGATCGCTTCAAAGGACATTAAGAGGTTTTTTTCTTCTCAATTAAACACAGGTGAGGTCTTTGTGATGTCAGGTCAGTAGGTATCCAGTGTCTCTGGCCCTTTTCTGACTTTTAGTCTGTTTAAAGATCGCCCCAAAAGGCAGTAAGAGGTTTTTTTTCTCAATTAAACACAGATGAGGTCTTTGTGATGTCATGTTAGTAGGCATCCAGTGTCTCTGGCCCTTTTCTGACTCCTAGACTGTTTAAGGATCGCTTCAAAAGACAGCAAGAGGTTTTTTTTCTCAATTAAACACAGATGAGGTCTTTGTGATGTCAGGTCAGTAGGTATCCAGTGTCTCTGGCCCTTTTCTGACTCCTAGACTGTTTAAGGATCGCTTCAAAAGACAGTAAGAGGTTTTTTTTCTCAATTAAACACAGATGAGGTCTTTGTGATGTCATGTCAATAGGCCTCCAGTGTCTCTGGCCCTTTTCTGACTCCTAGACTGTTTAAGGATCGCTTCAAAAGACAGTAAGAGGTTTTTTTTTTCTCAATTAAACACAGATGAGGTCTTTGTGATGTCATGTCAGTAGGCATCCAGTGTCTCTGGCCCTTTTCTGACTCCTAGACTGTTTAAGGATGGCTTCAAAAGACAGTAAGAGGTTTTTTTTCTCAATTAAACACAGATGAGGTCTTTGTGATGTCATGTCAGTAGGCATCCTGTGTCTCTGGCCCTTTTCTGACTCCTAGACTGTTTAAGGATCACTTCAAAAGACATTAAGAGGTTTTTTTCTTCTCAATTAAACACAGATGAGGTCTTTGTGATGTCATGTCAGTAGGCATCCAGTGTCTCTGGCCCTTTTCTGACTCCTAGACTGTTTAAGGATGGCTTCAAAAGACAGTAAGAGGTTTTTTTTCTCAATTAAACACAGATGAGGTCTTTGTGATGTCATGTCAGTAGGCATCCTGTGTCTCTGGCCCTTTTCTGTCTCCTAGACTGTTTAAGGATCACTTCAAAAGACATTAAGAGGTTTTTTTCTTCTCAATTAAACACAGGTGAGGTCTTTGTGATGTCAGGTCAGTAGGTATCCAGTGTCTCTGGCCCTTTTCTGACTTTTAGTCTGTTTAAAGATCGCCCCAAAAGGCAGTAAGAGGTTTTTTTTTTCTCAATTAAACACAGATGAGGTCTTTGTGATGTCATGTCAGTAGGCATCCAGTGTCTCTGGCCCTTTTCTGACTCCTAGACTGTTTAAGGATCACTTCAAAAGACAGAAAGAGGTTTTTTTTCTCAATTAAACACAGATGAGGTCTTTGTGATGTCATGTCAGTAGGCATCCAGTGTCTCTGGCCCTTTTCTGACTCCTAGATAGTTTAAGGATCGCTTCAAAAGACAGTAAGAGGTTTTTATCCCCAATTAAACACAGATGAGGTCTTTGTGATGTCATGTCAGTAGGCCTCCTGTGTCCCTGGCCGTTTTCTGACTCCTAGACTGTTTAAGGATCGCTCCAAAAGACAGTAAGAGGTTTTTTTTTCTCAATTAAACACAGATGAGGTCTTTGTGATGTCATGTCAGTAGGCATCCAGTGTCTCTGGCCCTTTTCTGACTCCTAGACTGTTTAAGGATGGCTTCAAAAGACAGTAGGAGGTTTTTTTTCTCAATTAAACACAGATGAGGTCTTTGTGATGTCATGTCAGTAGGCATCCAGTGTCTCTGGCCCTTTTCTGACTCCTAGACTGTTTAAGGATCGCTTCAAAAGACATTAAGAGGTTTTTTTCTCAATTAAACACAGATGAGGTCTTTGTGATGTCATGTCAGTAGGCATCCTGAGTCCCTGGCCCTTTTCTGACTCCTAGACTGTTTAAGGATCACTTCAAAAGACAGTAGGAGGTTTTTTTTCTCAATTAAACACAGATGAGGTCTTTGTGATGTCAGGTCAGTAGGTATCCAGTGTCTCTGGCCCTTTTCTGACTTTTAGTCTGTTTAAAGATCGCCCCAAAAGGCAGTAAGAGGTTTTTTTTTTCTCAATTAAACACAGATGAGGTCTTTGTGATGTCATGTCAGTAGGCATCCAGTGTCTCTGGCCCTTTTCTGACTCCTAGACTGTTTAAGGATCACTTCAAAAGACAGAAAGAGGTTTTTTTTCTCAATTAAACACAGATGAGGTCTTTGTGATGTCATGTCAGTAGGCCTCCAGTGTCTCTGGCCCTTTTCTGACTCCTAGACTGTTTAAGGATCGCTTCAAAAGGCAGTAAGAGGTTTTTTTCTTCTCAATTAAACAAAGGTGAGGTCTTTGTGATATCATGTCCGTAGGTATCCAGTGTCTCTGGCCCTTTTCTAACTTTTAGTCTGTTTAAAGATGGCCCCAAAAGGCAGTAAGAGGTTTTTTCTCCTCAATTAAACACAGGGGAGGTCTTTGTGATATCATGTCAGTAGGTATCCAGTGTCTCTGGCCCTTTTCTGACTCCTAGACTGTTTAAGGATCGCTTCAAAAGACAGTAAGAGGTTTTTTTTCTCAATTAAACACAGATGAGGTCTTTGTGATGTCATGTCAGTAGGCATCCAGTGTCTCTGGCCCTTTTCTGACTCCTAGACTTTTTAAGGATCGCTTCAAAAGACAGTAAGAGGTTTTTTTTCTCAATTAAACACAGATGAGGTCTTTGTGATGTCATGTCAGTAGGCCTCCATTGTCTCTGGCCCTTTTCTGACTCCTAGACTGTTTAAGGATCGCTTCAAAAGACAGTAAGAGGTTTTTTTTCTCAATTAAACACAGATGAGGTCTTTGTGATGTCATGTCAGTAGGCCTCCAGTGTCTCTGGCCCTTTTCTGACTCCTAGACTGTTTAAGGATCGCTTCAAAAGACAGTAAGAGGTTTTTTTTCTCAATTAAACACAGATGAGGTCTTTTTGATGTCATGTCAGTAGGCCTCCAGTGTCTCTGGCCCTTTTCTGACTCCTAGACTGTTTAAGGATCGCTTCAAAAGACAGTAAGAGGTTTTTTTTCTCAATTAAACACAGATGAGGTCTTTGTGATGTCATGTCAATAGGCCTCCATTGTCTCTGGCCCTTTTCTGACCTAGACTGTTTAAGGATCGCTTCAAAAGACAGTAAGAGGTTTTTTTTCTCAATTAAACACAGATGAGGTCTTTGTGATGTCATGTCAGTAGGCATCCTGTGTCTCTGGCCCTTTTCTGTCTCCTAGACTGTTTAAGGATCGCTTCAAAAGACAGTAAGAGGTTTTTTTTCTCAATTAAACACAGATGAGGTCTTTGTGATGTCATGTCAGTAGGCATCCTGTGTCTCTGGCCCTTTTCTGTCTTCTAGACTGTTTAAGGATCGCTTCAAAAGACAGTAAGAGGTTTTTTTCTCAATTAAACACAGATGAGGTCTTTGTGATGTCATGTCAGTAGGCATCCAGTGTCTCTGGCCATTTTCTGACTCCTACATTGTTTAAGGATGGCTTCAAAAGACAGTAAGAGGTTTTTATCCCCAATTAAACACAGATGAGGTCTTTGTGATGTCATGTCAGTAGGCCTCCTGTGTCCCTGGCCCTTTTCTGACTCCTAGACTGTTTAAGGATCGCTTCAAAATACAGTAAGAGGTTTTTTTTCTCAATTAAACACAGATGAGGTCTTTGTGATGTCATGTCAGTAGGCCTCCAGTGTCTCTGGCCCTTTTCTGACTCCTAGACTGTTTAAGGATCGCTTCAAAGGACATTAAGAGGTTTTTTTCTTCTCAATTAAACACAGGTGAGGTCTTTGTGATGTCAGGTCAGTAGGTATCCAGTGTCTCTGGCCCTTTTCTGACTTTTAGTCTGTTTAAGGATCGCTTCAAAAGACAGTAAGAGGTTTTTTTTTCTCAATTAAACACAGATGAGGTCTTTGTGATGTTATGTCAGTAGGCATCCAGTGTCTCTGGCCCTTTTCTGACTCCTAGACTGTTTAAGGATGGCTTCAAAAGACAGTAAGAGGTTTTTTTTCTCAATTAAACACAGATGAGGTCTTTGTGATGTCATGTCAGTAGGCATCCTGTGTCTCTGGCCCTTTTCTGACTTTTAGTCTGTTTAAAGATCGCCCCAAAAGGCAGTAAGAGGTTTTTTTTTCTCAATTAAACACAGATGAGGTCTTTCTGATGTCATGTCAGTAGGCATCCAGTGTCTCTGGCCCTTTTCTGACTCCTAGACTATTTAAGGATCGCTTCAAAAGGCAGTAAGAGGTTTTTTCTCCTCAATTAAACACAGGGGAGGTCTTTGTGATATCATGTCAGTAGGTATCCAGTGTCTCTGGCCCTTTTCTAACTTTTAGTCTGTTTAAAGATCGCCCCAAAAGGCAGTAAAATGTTTTTTTCTTCTCAATTAAACACAGATGAGGTCTTTGTGATGTCATGTCAGTAAGCATCCAGTGTCTCTGGCCCTTTTCTGACTCCTAGACTGTTTAAGGATCGCTTCAAAAGACAGTAAGAGGTTTTTTTTCTCAATTAAACACAGATGAGGTCTTTGTGATGTCATGTCAGTAGGCATCCAGTGTCTCTGGCCCTTTTCTGACTCCTAGACTGTTTAAGGATCGCTTCAAAAGACAGTAAGAGGTTTTTTTTCTCAATTAAACACAGATGAGGTCTTTGTGATGTCATGTCAGTAGGCCTCCATTGTCTCTGGCCCTTTTCTGACTCCTAGACTGTTTAAGGATCGCTTCAAAAGACAGTAAGAGGTTTTTTTTCTCAATTAAACACAGATGAGGTCTTTGTGATGTCATGTCAGTAGGCCTCCAGTGTCTCTGGCCCTTTTCTGACTCCTAGACTGTTTAAGGATCGCTTCAAAAGACAGTAAGAGGTTTTTTTTCTCAATTAAACACAGATGAGGTCTTTGTGATGTCATGTCAGTAGGCCTCCAGTGTCTCTGGCCCTTTTCTGACTCCTAGACTGTTTAAGGATCGCTTCAAAAGACAGTAAGAGGTTTTTTTTCTCAATTAAACACAGATGAGGTCTTTGTGATGTCATGTCAGTAGGCCTCCAGTGTCTCTGGCCCTTTTCTGACTCCTAGACTGTTTAAGGATCGCTTCAAAAGACAGTAAGAGGTTTTTTTTCTCAATTAAACACAGATGAGGTCTTTGTGATGTCATGTCAGTAGGCATCCTGTGTCTCTGGCCCTTTTCTGTCTCCTAGACTGTTTAAGGATCACTTCAAAAGACAGTAAGAGGTTTTTTTTCTCAATTAAACACAGATGAGGTCTTTGTGATGTCATGTCAGTAGGCATCCTGTGTCTCTGGCCCTTTTCTGTCTCCTAGACTGTTTAAGGATCACTTCAAAAGACAGTAAGAGGTTTTTTTCTCAATTAAACACAGATGAGGTCTTTGTGATGTCATGTCAGTAGGCATCCAGTGTCTCTGGCCCTTTTCTGACTCCTAGACTGTTTAAGGATGGCTTCAAAAGACAGTAAGAGGTTTTTTTTCTCAATTAAACACAGATGAGGTCTTTGTGATGTCATGTCAGTAGGCATCCTGTGTCTCTGGCCCTTTTCTGTCTCCTAGACTGTTTAAGGATCACTTCAAAAGACATTAAGAGGTTTTTTTCTTCTCAATTAAACACAGGTGAGGTCTTTGTGATGTCAGGTCAGTAGGTATCCAGTGTCTCTGGCCCTTTTCTGACTTTTAGTCTGTTTAAAGATCGCCCCAAAAGGCAGTAAGAGGTTTTTTTTTTCTCAATTAAACACAGATGAGGTCTTTGTGATGTCATGTCAGTAGGCATCCAGTGTCTCTGGCCCTTTTCTGACTCCTAGACTGTTTAAGGATCACTTCAAAAGACAGAAAGAGGTTTTTTTTCTCAATTAAACACAGATGAGGTCTTTGTGATGTCATGTCAGTAGGCATCCAGTGTCTCTGGCCCTTTTCTGACTCCTAGATAGTTTAAGGATCGCTTCAAAAGACAGTAAGAGGTTTTTATCCCCAATTAAACACAGATGAGGTCTTTGTGATGTCATGTCAGTAGGCCTCCTGTGTCCCTGGCCGTTTTCTGACTCCTAGACTGTTTAAGGATCGCTCCAAAAGACAGTAAGAGGTTTTTTTTTCTCAATTAAACACAGATGAGGTCTTTGTGATGTCATGTCAGTAGGCATCCAGTGTCTCTGGCCCTTTTCTGACTCCTAGACTGTTTAAGGATGGCTTCAAAAGACAGTAGGAGGTTTTTTTTCTCAATTAAACACAGATGAGGTCTTTGTGATGTCATGTCAGTAGGCATCCAGTGTCTCTGGCCCTTTTCTGACTCCTAGACTGTTTAAGGATCGCTTCAAAAGACATTAAGAGGTTTTTTTCTCAATTAAACACAGATGAGGTCTTTGTGATGTCATGTCAGTAGGCATCCTGAGTCCCTGGCCCTTTTCTGACTCCTAGACTGTTTAAGGATCACTTCAAAAGACAGTAGGAGGTTTTTTTTCTCAATTAAACACAGATGAGGTCTTTGTGATGTCAGGTCAGTAGGTATCCAGTGTCTCTGGCCCTTTTCTGACTTTTAGTCTGTTTAAAGATCGCCCCAAAAGGCAGTAAGAGGTTTTTTTTTTCTCAATTAAACACAGATGAGGTCTTTGTGATGTCATGTCAGTAGGCATCCAGTGTCTCTGGCCCTTTTCTGACTCCTAGACTGTTTAAGGATCACTTCAAAAGACAGAAAGAGGTTTTTTTTCTCAATTAAACACAGATGAGGTCTTTGTGATGTCATGTCAGTAGGCCTCCAGTGTCTCTGGCCCTTTTCTGACTCCTAGACTGTTTAAGGATCGCTTCAAAAGGCAGTAAGAGGTTTTTTTCTTCTCAATTAAACAAAGGTGAGGTCTTTGTGATATCATGTCCGTAGGTATCCAGTGTCTCTGGCCCTTTTCTAACTTTTAGTCTGTTTAAAGATGGCCCCAAAAGGCAGTAAGAGGTTTTTTCTCCTCAATTAAACACAGGGGAGGTCTTTGTGATATCATGTCAGTAGGTATCCAGTGTCTCTGGCCCTTTTCTGACTCCTAGACTGTTTAAGGATCGCTTCAAAAGACAGTAAGAGGTTTTTTTTCTCAATTAAACACAGATGAGGTCTTTGTGATGTCATGTCAGTAGGCATCCAGTGTCTCTGGCCCTTTTCTGACTCCTAGACTTTTTAAGGATCGCTTCAAAAGACAGTAAGAGGTTTTTTTTCTCAATTAAACACAGATGAGGTCTTTGTGATGTCATGTCAGTAGGCCTCCATTGTCTCTGGCCCTTTTCTGACTCCTAGACTGTTTAAGGATCGCTTCAAAAGACAGTAAGAGGTTTTTTTTCTCAATTAAACACAGATGAGGTCTTTGTGATGTCATGTCAGTAGGCCTCCAGTGTCTCTGGCCCTTTTCTGACTCCTAGACTGTTTAAGGATCGCTTCAAAAGACAGTAAGAGGTTTTTTTTCTCAATTAAACACAGATGAGGTCTTTTTGATGTCATGTCAGTAGGCCTCCAGTGTCTCTGGCCCTTTTCTGACTCCTAGACTGTTTAAGGATCGCTTCAAAAGACAGTAAGAGGTTTTTTTTCTCAATTAAACACAGATGAGGTCTTTGTGATGTCATGTCAATAGGCCTCCATTGTCTCTGGCCCTTTTCTGACCTAGACTGTTTAAGGATCGCTTCAAAAGACAGTAAGAGGTTTTTTTTCTCAATTAAACACAGATGAGGTCTTTGTGATGTCATGTCAGTAGGCATCCTGTGTCTCTGGCCCTTTTCTGTCTCCTAGACTGTTTAAGGATCGCTTCAAAAGACAGTAAGAGGTTTTTTTTCTCAATTAAACACAGATGAGGTCTTTGTGATGTCATGTCAGTAGGCATCCTGTGTCTCTGGCCCTTTTCTGTCTTCTAGACTGTTTAAGGATCGCTTCAAAAGACAGTAAGAGGTTTTTTTCTCAATTAAACACAGATGAGGTCTTTGTGATGTCATGTCAGTAGGCATCCAGTGTCTCTGGCCATTTTCTGACTCCTACATTGTTTAAGGATGGCTTCAAAAGACAGTAAGAGGTTTTTATCCCCAATTAAACACAGATGAGGTCTTTGTGATGTCATGTCAGTAGGCCTCCTGTGTCCCTGGCCCTTTTCTGACTCCTAGACTGTTTAAGGATCGCTTCAAAATACAGTAAGAGGTTTTTTTTCTCAATTAAACACAGATGAGGTCTTTGTGATGTCATGTCAGTAGGCCTCCAGTGTCTCTGGCCCTTTTCTGACTCCTAGACTGTTTAAGGATCGCTTCAAAGGACATTAAGAGGTTTTTTTCTTCTCAATTAAACACAGGTGAGGTCTTTGTGATGTCAGGTCAGTAGGTATCCAGTGTCTCTGGCCCTTTTCTGACTTTTAGTCTGTTTAAGGATCGCTTCAAAAGACAGTAAGAGGTTTTTTTTTCTCAATTAAACACAGATGAGGTCTTTGTGATGTTATGTCAGTAGGCATCCAGTGTCTCTGGCCCTTTTCTGACTCCTAGACTGTTTAAGGATGGCTTCAAAAGACAGTAAGAGGTTTTTTTTCTCAATTAAACACAGATGAGGTCTTTGTGATGTCATGTCAGTAGGCATCCTGTGTCTCTGGCCCTTTTCTGACTTTTAGTCTGTTTAAAGATCGCCCCAAAAGGCAGTAAGAGGTTTTTTTTTCTCAATTAAACACAGATGAGGTCTTTCTGATGTCATGTCAGTAGGCATCCAGTGTCTCTGGCCCTTTTCTGACTCCTAGACTATTTAAGGATCGCTTCAAAAGGCAGTAAGAGGTTTTTTCTCCTCAATTAAACACAGGGGAGGTCTTTGTGATATCATGTCAGTAGGTATCCAGTGTCTCTGGCCCTTTTCTAACTTTTAGTCTGTTTAAAGATCGCCCCAAAAGGCAGTAAAATGTTTTTTTCTTCTCAATTAAACACAGATGAGGTCTTTGTGATGTCATGTCAGTAAGCATCCAGTGTCTCTGGCCCTTTTCTGACTCCTAGACTGTTTAAGGATCGCTTCAAAAGACAGTAAGAGGTTTTTTTTCTCAATTAAACACAGATGAGGTCTTTGTGATGTCATGTCAGTAGGCATCCAGTGTCTCTGGCCCTTTTCTGACTCCTAGACTGTTTAAGGATCGCTTCAAAAGACAGTAAGAGGTTTTTTTTCTCAATTAAACACAGATGAGGTCTTTGTGATGTCATGTCAGTAGGCCTCCATTGTCTCTGGCCCTTTTCTGACTCCTAGACTGTTTAAGGATCGCTTCAAAAGACAGTAAGAGGTTTTTTTTCTCAATTAAACACAGATGAGGTCTTTGTGATGTCATGTCAGTAGGCCTCCAGTGTCTCTGGCCCTTTTCTGACTCCTAGACTGTTTAAGGATCGCTTCAAAAGACAGTAAGAGGTTTTTTTTCTCAATTAAACACAGATGAGGTCTTTGTGATGTCATGTCAGTAGGCCTCCAGTGTCTCTGGCCCTTTTCTGACTCCTAGACTGTTTAAGGATCGCTTCAAAAGACAGTAAGAGGTTTTTTTTCTCAATTAAACACAGATGAGGTCTTTGTGATGTCATGTCAGTAGGCCTCCAGTGTCTCTGGCCCTTTTCTGACTCCTAGACTGTTTAAGGATCGCTTCAAAAGACAGTAAGAGGTTTTTTTTCTCAATTAAACACAGATGAGGTCTTTGTGATGTCATGTCAGTAGGCATCCTGTGTCTCTGGCCCTTTTCTGTCTCCTAGACTGTTTAAGGATCACTTCAAAAGACAGTAAGAGGTTTTTTTTCTCAATTAAACACAGATGAGGTCTTTGTGATGTCATGTCAGTAGGCATCCTGTGTCTCTGGCCCTTTTCTGTCTCCTAGACTGTTTAAGGATCACTTCAAAAGACAGTAAGAGGTTTTTTTCTCAATTAAACACAGATGAGGTCTTTGTGATGTCATGTCAGTAGGCATCCAGTGTCTCTGGCCATTTTCTGACTCCTAGATTGTTTAAGGATGGCTTCAAAAGACAGTAAGAGGTTTTTATCCCCAATTAAACACAGATGAGGTCTTTGTGATGTCATGTCAGTAGGCCTCCTGTGTCCCTGGCCCTTTTCTGACTCCTAGACTGTTTAAGGATCGCTTCAAAATACAGAAAGAGGTTTTTTTTCTCAATTAAACACAGATGAGGTCTTTGTGATGTCATGTCAGTAGGCCTCCAGTGTCTCTGGCCCTTTTCTGACTCCTAGACTGTTTAAGGATCGCTTCAAAGGACATTAAGAGGTTTTTTTCTTCTCAATTAAACACAGGTGAGGTCTTTGTGATGTCAGGTCAGTAGGTATCCAGTGTCTCTGGCCCTTTTCTGACTTTTAGTCTGTTTAAAGATCGCCCCAAAAGGCAGTAAGAGGTTTTTTTTCTCAATTAAACACAGATGAGGTCTTTGTGATGTCATGTCAGTAGGCATCCAGTGTCTCTGGCCCTTTTCTGACTCCTAGACTGTTTAAGGATCGCTTCAAAAGACAGCAAGAGGTTTTTTTTCTCAATTAAACACAGATGAGGTCTTTGTGATGTCAGGTCAGTAGGTATCCAGTGTCTCTGGCCCTTTTCTGACTCCTAGACTGTTTAAGGATCGCTTCAAAAGACAGTAAGAGGTTTTTTTTCTCAATTAAACACAGATGAGGTCTTTGTGATGTCATGTCAATAGGCCTCCAGTGTCTCTGGCCCTTTTCTGACTCCTAGACTGTTTAAGGATCGCTTCAAAAGACAGTAAGAGGTTTTTTTTTTCTCAATTAAACACAGATGAGGTCTTTGTGATGTCATGTCAGTAGGCATCCAGTGTCTCTGGCCCTTTTCTGACTCCTAGACTGTTTAAGGATGGCTTCAAAAGACAGTAAGAGGTTTTTTTTCTCAATTAAACACAGATGAGGTCTTTGTGATGTCATGTCAGTAGGCATCCTGTGTCTCTGGCCCTTTTCTGTCTCCTAGACTGTTTAAGGATCACTTCAAAAGACATTAAGAGGTTTTTTTCTTCTCAATTAAACACAGATGAGGTCTTTGTGATGTCATGTCAGTAGGCATCCAGTGTCTCTGGCCCTTTTCTGACTCCTAGACTGTTTAAGGATGGCTTCAAAAGACAGTAAGAGGTTTTTTTTCTCAATTAAACACAGATGAGGTCTTTGTGATGTCATGTCAGTAGGCATCCTGTGTCTCTGGCCCTTTTCTGTCTCCTAGACTGTTTAAGGATCACTTCAAAAGACATTAAGAGGTTTTTTTCTTCTCAATTAAACACAGGTGAGGTCTTTGTGATGTCAGGTCAGTAGGTATCCAGTGTCTCTGGCCCTTTTCTGACTTTTAGTCTGTTTAAAGATCGCCCCAAAAGGCAGTAAGAGGTTTTTTTTTTCTCAATTAAACACAGATGAGGTCTTTGTGATGTCATGTCAGTAGGCATCCAGTGTCTCTGGCCCTTTTCTGACTCCTAGACTGTTTAAGGATCACTTCAAAAGACAGAAAGAGGTTTTTTTTCTCAATTAAACACAGATGAGGTCTTTGTGATGTCATGTCAGTAGGCATCCAGTGTCTCTGGCCCTTTTCTGACTCCTAGATAGTTTAAGGATCGCTTCAAAAGACAGTAAGAGGTTTTTATCCCCAATTAAACACAGATGAGGTCTTTGTGATGTCATGTCAGTAGGCCTCCTGTGTCCCTGGCCGTTTTCTGACTCCTAGACTGTTTAAGGATCGCTCCAAAAGACAGTAAGAGGTTTTTTTTTCTCAATTAAACACAGATGAGGTCTTTGTGATGTCATGTCAGTAGGCATCCAGTGTCTCTGGCCCTTTTCTGACTCCTAGACTGTTTAAGGATGGCTTCAAAAGACAGTAGGAGGTTTTTTTTCTCAATTAAACACAGATGAGGTCTTTGTGATGTCATGTCAGTAGGCATCCAGTGTCTCTGGCCCTTTTCTGACTCCTAGACTGTTTAAGGATCGCTTCAAAAGACATTAAGAGGTTTTTTTCTCAATTAAACACAGATGAGGTCTTTGTGATGTCATGTCAGTAGGCATCCTGAGTCCCTGGCCCTTTTCTGACTCCTAGACTGTTTAAGGATCGCTTCAAAAGACAGTAGGAGGTTTTTTTTCTCAATTAAACACAGATGAGGTCTTTGTGATGTCAGGTCAGTAGGTATCCAGTGTCTCTGGCCCTTTTCTGACTTTTAGTCTGTTTAAAGATCGCCCCAAAAGGCAGTAAGAGGTTTTTTTTTTCTCAATTAAACACAGATGAGGTCTTTGTGATGTCATGTCAGTAGGCATCCAGTGTCTCTGGCCCTTTTCTGACTCCTAGACTGTTTAAGGATCACTTCAAAAGACAGAAAGAGGTTTTTTTTCTCAATTAAACACAGATGAGGTCTTTGTGATGTCATGTCAGTAGGCCTCCAGTGTCTCTGGCCCTTTTCTGACTCCTAGACTGTTTAAGGATCGCTTCAAAAGGCAGTAAGAGGTTTTTTTCTTCTCAATTAAACAAAGGTGAGGTCTTTGTGATATCATGTCCGTAGGTATCCAGTGTCTCTGGCCCTTTTCTAACTTTTAGTCTGTTTAAAGATGGCCCCAAAAGGCAGTAAGAGGTTTTTTCTCCTCAATTAAACACAGGGGAGGTCTTTGTGATATCATGTCAGTAGGTATCCAGTGTCTCTGGCCCTTTTCTGACTCCTAGACTGTTTAAGGATCGCTTCAAAAGACAGTAAGAGGTTTTTTTTCTCAATTAAACACAGATGAGGTCTTTGTGATGTCATGTCAGTAGGCATCCAGTGTCTCTGGCCCTTTTCTGACTCCTAGACTTTTTAAGGATCGCTTCAAAAGACAGTAAGAGGTTTTTTTTCTCAATTAAACACAGATGAGGTCTTTGTGATGTCATGTCAGTAGGCCTCCATTGTCTCTGGCCCTTTTCTGACTCCTAGACTGTTTAAGGATCGCTTCAAAAGACAGTAAGAGGTTTTTTTTCTCAATTAAACACAGATGAGGTCTTTGTGATGTCATGTCAGTAGGCCTCCAGTGTCTCTGGCCCTTTTCTGACTCCTAGACTGTTTAAGGATCGCTTCAAAAGACAGTAAGAGGTTTTTTTTCTCAATTAAACACAGATGAGGTCTTTTTGATGTCATGTCAGTAGGCCTCCAGTGTCTCTGGCCCTTTTCTGACTCCTAGACTGTTTAAGGATCGCTTCAAAAGACAGTAAGAGGTTTTTTTTCTCAATTAAACACAGATGAGGTCTTTGTGATGTCATGTCAATAGGCCTCCATTGTCTCTGGCCCTTTTCTGACTCCTAGACTGTTTAAGGATCGCTTCAAAAGACAGTAAGAGGTTTTTTTTCTCAATTAAACACAGATGAGGTCTTTGTGATGTCATGTCAGTAGGCATCCTGTGTCTCTGGCCCTTTTCTGTCTCCTAGACTGTTTAAGGATCGCTTCAAAAGACAGTAAGAGGTTTTTTTTCTCAATTAAACACAGATGAGGTCTTTGTGATGTCATGTCAGTAGGCATCCTGTGTCTCTGGCCCTTTTCTGTCTCCTAGACTGTTTAAGGATCGCTTCAAAAGACAGTAAGAGGTTTTTTTCTCAATTAAACACAGATGAGGTCTTTGTGATGTCATGTCAGTAGGCATCCAGTGTCTCTGGCCATTTTCTGACTCCTACATTGTTTAAGGATGGCTTCAAAAGACAGTAAGAGGTTTTTATCCCCAATTAAACACAGATGAGGTCTTTGTGATGTCATGTCAGTAGGCCTCCTGTGTCCCTGGCCCTTTTCTGACTCCTAGACTGTTTAAGGATCGCTTCAAAATACAGTAAGAGGTTTTTTTTCTCAATTAAACACAGATGAGGTCTTTGTGATGTCATGTCAGTAGGCATCCTGTGTCTCTGGCCCTTTTCTGTCTCCTAGACTGTTTAAGGATCGCTTCAAAAGACAGTAAGAGGTTTTTTTTCTCAATTAAACACAGATGAGGTCTTTGTGATGTCATGTCAGTAGGCATCCTGTGTCTCTGGCCCTTTTCTGTCTCCTAGACTGTTTAAGGATCGCTTCAAAAGACAGTAAGAGGTTTTTTTCTCAATTAAACACAGATGAGGTCTTTGTGATGTCATGTCAGTAGGCATCCAGTGTCTCTGGCCATTTTCTGACTCCTACATTGTTTAAGGATGGCTTCAAAAGACAGTAAGAGGTTTTTATCCCCAATTAAACACAGATGAGGTCTTTGTGATGTCATGTCAGTAGGCCTCCTGTGTCCCTGGCCCTTTTCTGACTCCTAGACTGTTTAAGGATCGCTTCAAAATACAGTAAGAGGTTTTTTTTCTCAATTAAACACAGATGAGGTCTTTGTGATGTCATGTCAGTAAGCATCCAGTGTCTCTGGCCCTTTTCTGACTCCTAGACTGTTTAAGGATCGCTTCAAAAGACAGTAAGAGGTTTTTTTTTCTCAATTAAACACAGATGAGGTCTTTCTGATGTCATGTCAGTAGGCATCCAGTGTCTCTGGCCCTTTTCTGACTCCTAGACTATTTAAGGATCGCTTCAAAAGGCAGTAAGAGGTTTTTTCTCCTCAATTAAACACAGATGAGGTCTTTGTGATGTCATGTCAGTAGGTATCCTGTGTCTCTGGCCCTTTTCTGTCTCCTAGACTGTTTAAGGATCGCTTCAAAAGACAGTAAGAGGTTTTTTTTCTCAATTAAACACAGATGAGGTCTTTGTGATGTCATGTCAGTAGGCATCCTGTGTCTCTGGCCCTTTTCTGTCTCCTAGACTGTTTAAGGATCGCTTCAAAAGACAGTAAGAGGTTTTTTTCTCAATTAAACACAGATGAGGTCTTTGTGATGTCATGTCAGTAGGCATCCAGTGTCTCTGGCCATTTTCTGACTCCTACATTGTTTAAGGATGGCTTCAAAAGACAGTAAGAGGTTTTTATCCCCAATTAAACACAGATGAGGTCTTTGTGATGTCATGTCAGTAGGCCTCCTGTGTCCCTGGCCCTTTTCTGACTCCTAGACTGTTTAAGGATCGCTTCAAAATACAGTAAGAGGTTTTTTTTCTCAATTAAACACAGATGAGGTCTTTGTGATGTCATGTCAGTAAGCATCCAGTGTCTCTGGCCCTTTTCTGACTCCTAGACTGTTTAAGGATCGCTTCAAAAGACAGTAAGAGGTTTTTTTTTCTCAATTAAACACAGATGAGGTCTTTCTGATGTCATGTCAGTAGGCATCCAGTGTCTCTGGCCCTTTTCTGACTCCTAGACTATTTAAGGATCGCTTCAAAAGGCAGTAAGAGGTTTTTTCTCCTCAATTAAACACAGGGGAGGTCTTTGTGATATCATGTCAGTAGGTATCCAGTGTCTCTGGCCCTTTTCTAACTTTTAGTCTGTTTAAAGATCGCCCCAAAAGGCAGTAAAATGTTTTTTTCTTCTCAATTAAACACAGATGAGGTCTTTGTGATGTCATGTCAGTAAGCATCCAGTGTCTCTGGCCATTTTCTGACTCCTAGACTGTTTAAGGATCGCTTCAAAAGACAGTAAGAGGTTTTTTTTCTCAATTAAACACAGATGAGGTCTTTGTGATGTCATGTCAGTAGGCATCCAGTGTCTCTGGCCCTTTTCTGACTCCTAGACTGTTTAAGGATCGCTTCAAAAGACAGTAAGAGGTTTTTTTTCTCAATTAAACACAGATGAGGTCTTTGTGATGTCATGTCAGTAGGCCTCCATTGTCTCTGGCCCTTTTCTGACTCCTAGACTGTTTAAGGATCGCTCCAAAAGACAGTAAGAGGTTTTTTTTCTCAATTAAACACAGATGAGGTCTTTGTGATGTCATGTCAGTAGGCCTCCAGTGTCTCTGGCCCTTTTCTGACTCCTAGACTGTTTAAGGATCGCTTCAAAAGACAGTAAGAGGTTTTTTTTCTCAATTAAACACAGATGAGGTCTTTGTGATGTCATGTCAGTAGGCATCCTGTGTCTCTGGCCCTTTTCTGTCTCCTAGACTGTTTAAGGATCACTTCAAAAGACAGTAAGAGGTTTTTTTTCTCAATTAAACACAGATGAGGTCTTTGTGATGTCATGTCAGTAGGCATCCTGTGTCTCTGGCCCTTTTCTGTCTCCTAGACTGTTTAAGGATCACTTCAAAAGACAGTAAGAGGTTTTTTTCTCAATTAAACACAGATGAGGTCTTTGTGATGTCATGTCAGTAGGCATCCAGTGTCTCTGGCCATTTTCTGACTCCTAGATTGTTTAAGGATGGCTTCAAAAGACAGTAAGAGGTTTTTATCCCCAATTAAACACAGATGAGGTCTTTGTGATGTCATGTCAGTAGGCCTCCTGTGTCCCTGGCCCTTTTCTGACTCCTAGACTGTTTAAGGATCGCTTCAAAATACAGAAAGAGGTTTTTTTTCTCAATTAAACACAGATGAGGTCTTTGTGATGTCATGTCAGTAGGCCTCCAGTGTCTCTGGCCCTTTTCTGACTCCTAGACTGTTTAAGGATCGCTTCAAAGGACATTAAGAGGTTTTTTTCTTCTCAATTAAACACAGGTGAGGTCTTTGTGATGTCAGGTCAGTAGGTATCCAGTGTCTCTGGCCCTTTTCTGACTTTTAGTCTGTTTAAAGATCGCCCCAAAAGGCAGTAAGAGGTTTTTTTTCTCAATTAAACACAGATGAGGTCTTTGTGATGTCATGTCAGTAGGCATCCAGTGTCTCTGGCCCTTTTCTGACTCCTAGACTGTTTAAGGATCGCTTCAAAAGACAGCAAGAGGTTTTTTTTCTCAATTAAACACAGATGAGGTCTTTGTGATGTCAGGTCAGTAGGTATCCAGTGTCTCTGGCCCTTTTCTGACTCCTAGACTGTTTAAGGATCGCTTCAAAAGACAGTAAGAGGTTTTTTTTCTCAATTAAACACAGATGAGGTCTTTGTGATGTCATGTCAATAGGCCTCCAGTGTCTCTGGCCCTTTTCTGACTCCTAGACTGTTTAAGGATCGCTTCAAAAGACAGTAAGAGGTTTTTTTTTTCTCAATTAAACACAGATGAGGTCTTTGTGATGTCATGTCAGTAGGCATCCAGTGTCTCTGGCCCTTTTCTGACTCCTAGACTGTTTAAGGATGGCTTCAAAAGACAGTAAGAGGTTTTTTTTCTCAATTAAACACAGATGAGGTCTTTGTGATGTCATGTCAGTAGGCATCCTGTGTCTCTGGCCCTTTTCTGTCTCCTAGACTGTTTAAGGATCACTTCAAAAGACATTAAGAGGTTTTTTTCTTCTCAATTAAACACAGATGAGGTCTTTGTGATGTCATGTCAGTAGGCATCCAGTGTCTCTGGCCCTTTTCTGACTCCTAGACTGTTTAAGGATGGCTTCAAAAGACAGTAAGAGGTTTTTTTTCTCAATTAAACACAGATGAGGTCTTTGTGATGTCATGTCAGTAGGCATCCTGTGTCTCTGGCCCTTTTCTGTCTCCTAGACTGTTTAAGGATCACTTCAAAAGACATTAAGAGGTTTTTTTCTTCTCAATTAAACACAGGTGAGGTCTTTGTGATGTCAGGTCAGTAGGTATCCAGTGTCTCTGGCCCTTTTCTGACTTTTAGTCTGTTTAAAGATCGCCCCAAAAGGCAGTAAGAGGTTTTTTTTTTCTCAATTAAACACAGATGAGGTCTTTGTGATGTCATGTCAGTAGGCATCCAGTGTCTCTGGCCCTTTTCTGACTCCTAGACTGTTTAAGGATCACTTCAAAAGACAGAAAGAGGTTTTTTTTCTCAATTAAACACAGATGAGGTCTTTGTGATGTCATGTCAGTAGGCATCCAGTGTCTCTGGCCCTTTTCTGACTCCTAGATAGTTTAAGGATCGCTTCAAAAGACAGTAAGAGGTTTTTATCCCCAATTAAACACAGATGAGGTCTTTGTGATGTCATGTCAGTAGGCCTCCTGTGTCCCTGGCCGTTTTCTGACTCCTAGACTGTTTAAGGATCGCTCCAAAAGACAGTAAGAGGTTTTTTTTTCTCAATTAAACACAGATGAGGTCTTTGTGATGTCATGTCAGTAGGCATCCAGTGTCTCTGGCCCTTTTCTGACTCCTAGACTGTTTAAGGATGGCTTCAAAAGACAGTAGGAGGTTTTTTTTCTCAATTAAACACAGATGAGGTCTTTGTGATGTCATGTCAGTAGGCATCCAGTGTCTCTGGCCCTTTTCTTACTCCTAGACTGTTTAAGGATCGCTTCAAAAGACATTAAGAGGTTTTTTTCTCAATTAAACACAGATGAGGTCTTTGTGATGTCATGTCAGTAGGCATCCTGAGTCCCTGGCCCTTTTCTGACTCCTAGACTGTTTAAGGATCGCTTCAAAAGACAGTAGGAGGTTTTTTTTCTCAATTAAACACAGATGAGGTCTTTGTGATGTCAGGTCAGTAGGTATCCAGTGTCTCTGGCCCTTTTCTGACTTTTAGTCTGTTTAAAGATCGCCCCAAAAGGCAGTAAGAGGTTTTTTTTTTCTCAATTAAACACAGATGAGGTCTTTGTGATGTCATGTCAGTAGGCATCCAGTGTCTCTGGCCCTTTTCTGACTCCTAGACTGTTTAAGGATCACTTCAAAAGACAGAAAGAGGTTTTTTTTCTCAATTAAACACAGATGAGGTCTTTGTGATGTCATGTCAGTAGGCCTCCAGTGTCTCTGGCCCTTTTCTGACTCCTAGACTGTTTAAGGATCGCTTCAAAAGGCAGTAAGAGGTTTTTTTCTTCTCAATTAAACAAAGGTGAGGTCTTTGTGATATCATGTCCGTAGGTATCCAGTGTCTCTGGCCCTTTTCTAACTTTTAGTCTGTTTAAAGATGGCCCCAAAAGGCAGTAAGAGGTTTTTTCTCCTCAATTAAACACAGGGGAGGTCTTTGTGATATCATGTCAGTAGGTATCCAGTGTCTCTGGCCCTTTTCTGACTCCTAGACTGTTTAAGGATCGCTTCAAAAGACAGTAAGAGGTTTTTTTTCTCAATTAAACACAGATGAGGTCTTTGTGATGTCATGTCAGTAGGCATCCAGTGTCTCTGGCCCTTTTCTGACTCCTAGACTTTTTAAGGATCGCTTCAAAAGACAGTAAGAGGTTTTTTTTCTCAATTAAACACAGATGAGGTCTTTGTGATGTCATGTCAGTAGGCCTCCATTGTCTCTGGCCCTTTTCTGACTCCTAGACTGTTTAAGGATCGCTTCAAAAGACAGTAAGAGGTTTTTTTTCTCAATTAAACACAGATGAGGTCTTTGTGATGTCATGTCAGTAGGCCTCCAGTGTCTCTGGCCCTTTTCTGACTCCTAGACTGTTTAAGGATCGCTTCAAAAGACAGTAAGAGGTTTTTTTTCTCAATTAAACACAGATGAGGTCTTTTTGATGTCATGTCAGTAGGCCTCCAGTGTCTCTGGCCCTTTTCTGACTCCTAGACTGTTTAAGGATCGCTTCAAAAGACAGTAAGAGGTTTTTTTTCTCAATTAAACACAGATGAGGTCTTTGTGATGTCATGTCAATAGGCCTCCATTGTCTCTGGCCCTTTTCTGACTCCTAGACTGTTTAAGGATCGCTTCAAAAGACAGTAAGAGGTTTTTTTTCTCAATTAAACACAGATGAGGTCTTTGTGATGTCATGTCAGTAGGCATCCTGTGTCTCTGGCCCTTTTCTGTCTCCTAGACTGTTTAAGGATCGCTTCAAAAGACAGTAAGAGGTTTTTTTTCTCAATTAAACACAGATGAGGTCTTTGTGATGTCATGTCAGTAGGCATCCTGTGTCTCTGGCCCTTTTCTGTCTCCTAGACTGTTTAAGGATCGCTTCAAAAGACAGTAAGAGGTTTTTTTCTCAATTAAACACAGATGAGGTCTTTGTGATGTCATGTCAGTAGGCATCCAGTGTCTCTGGCCATTTTCTGACTCCTACATTGTTTAAGGATGGCTTCAAAAGACAGTAAGAGGTTTTTATCCCCAATTAAACACAGATGAGGTCTTTGTGATGTCATGTCAGTAGGCCTCCTGTGTCCCTGGCCCTTTTCTGACTCCTAGACTGTTTAAGGATCACTTCAAAAGACAGTAAGAGGTTTTTTTCTCAATTAAACACAGATGAGGTCTTTGTGATGTCATGTCAGTAGGCATCCAGTGTCTCTGGCCATTTTCTGACTCCTAGATTGTTTAAGGATGGCTTCAAAAGACAGTAAGAGGTTTTTATCCCCAATTAAACACAGATGAGGTCTTTGTGATGTCATGTCAGTAGGCCTCCTGTGTCCCTGGCCCTTTTCTGACTCCTAGACTGTTTAAGGATCGCTTCAAAATACAGAAAGAGGTTTTTTTTCTCAATTAAACACAGATGAGGTCTTTGTGATGTCATGTCAGTAGGCCTCCAGTGTCTCTGGCCCTTTTCTGACTCCTAGACTGTTTAAGGATCGCTTCAAAGGACATTAAGAGGTTTTTTTCTTCTCAATTAAACACAGGTGAGGTCTTTGTGATGTCAGGTCAGTAGGTATCCAGTGTCTCTGGCCCTTTTCTGACTTTTAGTCTGTTTAAAGATCGCCCCAAAAGGCAGTAAGAGGTTTTTTTTCTCAATTAAACACAGATGAGGTCTTTGTGATGTCATGTCAGTAGGCATCCAGTGTCTCTGGCCCTTTTCTGACTCCTAGACTGTTTAAGGATCGCTTCAAAAGACAGCAAGAGGTTTTTTTTCTCAATTAAACACAGATGAGGTCTTTGTGATGTCAGGTCAGTAGGTATCCAGTGTCTCTGGCCCTTTTCTGACTCCTAGACTGTTTAAGGATCGCTTCAAAAGACAGTAAGAGGTTTTTTTTCTCAATTAAACACAGATGAGGTCTTTGTGATGTCATGTCAATAGGCCTCCAGTGTCTCTGGCCCTTTTCTGACTCCTAGACTGTTTAAGGATCGCTTCAAAAGACAGTAAGAGGTTTTTTTTTTCTCAATTAAACACAGATGAGGTCTTTGTGATGTCATGTCAGTAGGCATCCAGTGTCTCTGGCCCTTTTCTGACTCCTAGACTGTTTAAGGATGGCTTCAAAAGACAGTAAGAGGTTTTTTTTCTCAATTAAACACAGATGAGGTCTTTGTGATGTCATGTCAGTAGGCATCCTGTGTCTCTGGCCCTTTTCTGTCTCCTAGACTGTTTAAGGATCACTTCAAAAGACATTAAGAGGTTTTTTTCTTCTCAATTAAACACAGATGAGGTCTTTGTGATGTCATGTCAGTAGGCATCCAGTGTCTCTGGCCCTTTTCTGACTCCTAGACTGTTTAAGGATGGCTTCAAAAGACAGTAAGAGGTTTTTTTTCTCAATTAAACACAGATGAGGTCTTTGTGATGTCATGTCAGTAGGCATCCTGTTTCTCTGGCCCTTTTCTGTCTCCTAGACTGTTTAAGGATCACTTCAAAAGACATTAAGAGGTTTTTTTCTTCTCAATTAAACACAGGTGAGGTCTTTGTGATGTCAGGTCAGTAGGTATCCAGTGTCTCTGGCCCTTTTCTGACTTTTAGTCTGTTTAAAGATCGCCCCAAAAGGCAGTAAGAGGTTTTTTTTTTCTCAATTAAACACAGATGAGGTCTTTGTGATGTCATGTCAGTAGGCATCCAGTGTCTCTGGCCCTTTTCTGACTCCTAGACTGTTTAAGGATCACTTCAAAAGACAGAAAGAGGTTTTTTTTCTCAATTAAACACAGATGAGGTCTTTGTGATGTCATGTCAGTAGGCATCCAGTGTCTCTGGCCCTTTTCTGACTCCTAGATAGTTTAAGGATCGCTTCAAAAGACAGTAAGAGGTTTTTATCCCCAATTAAACACAGATGAGGTCTTTGTGATGTCATGTCAGTAGGCCTCCTGTGTCCCTGGCCGTTTTCTGACTCCTAGACTGTTTAAGGATCGCTCCAAAAGACAGTAAGAGGTTTTTTTTTCTCAATTAAACACAGATGAGGTCTTTGTGATGTCATGTCAGTAGGCATCCAGTGTCTCTGGCCCTTTTCTGACTCCTAGACTGTTTAAGGATGGCTTCAAAAGACAGTAGGAGGTTTTTTTTCTCAATTAAACACAGATGAGGTCTTTGTGATGTCATGTCAGTAGGCATCCAGTGTCTCTGGCCCTTTTCTGACTCCTAGACTGTTTAAGGATCGCTTCAAAAGACATTAAGAGGTTTTTTTCTCAATTAAACACAGATGAGGTCTTTGTGATGTCATGTCAGTAGGCATCCTGAGTCCCTGGCCCTTTTCTGACTCCTAGACTGTTTAAGGATCGCTTCAAAAGACAGTAGGAGGTTTTTTTTCTCAATTAAACACAGATGAGGTCTTTGTGATGTCAGGTCAGTAGGTATCCAGTGTCTCTGGCCCTTTTCTGACTTTTAGTCTGTTTAAAGATCGCCCCAAAAGGCAGTAAGAGGTTTTTTTTTTCTCAATTAAACACAGATGAGGTCTTTGTGATGTCATGTCAGTAGGCATCCAGTGTCTCTGGCCCTTTTCTGACTCCTAGACTGTTTAAGGATCACTTCAAAAGACAGAAAGAGGTTTTTTTTCTCAATTAAACACAGATGAGGTCTTTGTGATGTCATGTCAGTAGGCCTCCAGTGTCTCTGGCCCTTTTCTGACTCCTAGACTGTTTAAGGATCGCTTCAAAAGGCAGTAAGAGGTTTTTTTCTTCTCAATTAAACAAAGGTGAGGTCTTTGTGATATCATGTCCGTAGGTATCCAGTGTCTCTGGCCCTTTTCTAACTTTTAGTCTGTTTAAAGATGGCCCCAAAAGGCAGTAAGAGGTTTTTTCTCCTCAATTAAACACAGGGGAGGTCTTTGTGATATCATGTCAGTAGGTATCCAGTGTCTCTGGCCCTTTTCTGACTCCTAGACTGTTTAAGGATCGCTTCAAAAGACAGTAAGAGGTTTTTTTTCTCAATTAAACACAGATGAGGTCTTTGTGATGTCATGTCAGTAGGCATCCAGTGTCTCTGGCCCTTTTCTGACTCCTAGACTTTTTAAGGATCGCTTCAAAAGACAGTAAGAGGTTTTTTTTCTCAATTAAACACAGATGAGGTCTTTGTGATGTCATGTCAGTAGGCCTCCATTGTCTCTGGCCCTTTTCTGACTCCTAGACTGTTTAAGGATCGCTTCAAAAGACAGTAAGAGGTTTTTTTTCTCAATTAAACACAGATGAGGTCTTTGTGATGTCATGTCAGTAGGCCTCCAGTGTCTCTGGCCCTTTTCTGACTCCTAGACTGTTTAAGGATCGCTTCAAAAGACAGTAAGAGGTTTTTTTTCTCAATTAAACACAGATGAGGTCTTTTTGATGTCATGTCAGTAGGCCTCCAGTGTCTCTGGCCCTTTTCTGACTCCTAGACTGTTTAAGGATCGCTTCAAAAGACAGTAAGAGGTTTTTTTTCTCAATTAAACACAGATGAGGTCTTTGTGATGTCATGTCAATAGGCCTCCATTGTCTCTGGCCCTTTTCTGACTCCTAGACTGTTTAAGGATCGCTTCAAAAGACAGTAAGAGGTTTTTTTTCTCAATTAAACACAGATGAGGTCTTTGTGATGTCATGTCAGTAGGCATCCTGTGTCTCTGGCCCTTTTCTGTCTCCTAGACTGTTTAAGGATCGCTTCAAAAGACAGTAAGAGGTTTTTTTTCTCAATTAAACACAGATGAGGTCTTTGTGATGTCATGTCAGTAGGCATCCTGTGTCTCTGGCCCTTTTCTGTCTCCTAGACTGTTTAAGGATCGCTTCAAAAGACAGTAAGAGGTTTTTTTCTCAATTAAACACAGATGAGGTCTTTGTGATGTCATGTCAGTAGGCATCCAGTGTCTCTGGCCATTTTCTGACTCCTACATTGTTTAAGGATGGCTTCAAAAGACAGTAAGAGGTTTTTATCCCCAATTAAACACAGATGAGGTCTTTGTGATGTCATGTCAGTAGGCCTCCTGTGTCCCTGGCCCTTTTCTGACTCCTAGACTGTTTAAGGATCGCTTCAAAATACAGTAAGAGGTTTTTTTTCTCAATTAAACACAGATGAGGTCTTTGTGATGTCATGTCAGTAGGCCTCCAGTGTCTCTGGCCCTTTTCTGACTCCTAGACTGTTTAAGGATCGCTTCAAAGGACATTAAGAGGTTTTTTTCTTCTCAATTAAACACAGGTGAGGTCTTTGTGATGTCAGGTCAGTAGGTATCCAGTGTCTCTGGCCCTTTTCTGACTTTTAGTCTGTTTAAGGATCGCTTCAAAAGACAGTAAGAGGTTTTTTTTTTCTCAATTAAACACAGATGAGGTCTTTGTGATGTTATGTCAGTAGGCATCCAGTGTCTCTGGCCCTTTTCTGACTCCTAGACTGTTTAAGGATGGCTTCAAAAGACAGTAAGAGGTTTTTTTTCTCAATTAAACACAGATGAGGTCTTTGTGATGTCATGTCAGTAGGCATCCTGTGTCTCTGGCCCTTTTCTGACTTTTAGTCTGTTTAAAGATCGCCCCAAAAGGCAGTAAGAGGTTTTTTTTTCTCAATTAAACACAGATGAGGTCTTTCTGATGTCATGTCAGTAGGCATCCAGTGTCTCTGGCCCTTTTCTGACTCCTAGACTGTTTAAGGATCGCTTCAAAAGACAGTAAGAGGTTTTTTTTTTCAATTAAACACAGATGAGGTCTTTGTGATGTCATGTCAGTAGGCCTCCAGTGTCTCTGGCCCTTTTCTGACTCCTAGACTGTTTAAGGATCGCTTCAAAAGACAGTAAGAGGTTTTTTTTCTCAATTAAACACAGATGAGGTCTTTGTGATGTCATGTCAGTAGGCCTCCAGTGTCTCTGGACCTTTTCTGACTCCTAGACTATTTAAGGATCGCTTCAAAAGACATTAAGAGGTTTTTTTCTTCTCAATTAAACACAGGTGAGGTCTTTGTGATGTCAGGTCAGTAGGTATCCAGTGTCTCTGGCCCTTTTCTGACTTTTAGTCTGTTTAAAGATCGCCCCAAAAGGCAGTAAGAGGTTTTTTTTTTCTCAATTAAACACAGATGAGGTCTTTGTGATGTCATGTCAGTAGGCATCCAGTGTCTCTGGCCCTTTTCTGACTCCTAGACTGTTTAAGGATCACTTCAAAAGACAGAAAGAGGTTTTTTTTCTCAATTAAACACAGATGAGGTCTTTGTGATGTCATGTCAGTAGGCATCCAGTGTCTCTGGCCCTTTTCTGACTCCTAGATAGTTTAAGGATCGCTTCAAAAGACAGTAAGAGGTTTTTATCCCCAATTAAACACAGATGAGGTCTTTGTGATGTCATGTCAGTAGGCCTCCTGTGTCCCTGGCCGTTTTCTGACTCCTAGACTGTTTAAGGATCGCTCCAAAAGACAGTAAGAGGTTTTTTTTTCTCAATTAAACACAGATGAGGTCTTTGTGATGTCATGTCAGTAGGCATCCAGTGTCTCCGGCCCTTTTCTGACTCCTAGACTGTTTAAGGATGGCTTCAAAAGACAGTAGGAGGTTTTTTTTCTCAATTAAACACAGATGAGGTCTTTGTGATGTCATGTCAGTAGGCATCCAGTGTCTCTGGCCCTTTTATGACTCCTAGACTGTTTAAGGATCGCTTCAAAAGACAGTAAGAGGTTTTTTTTCTCAATTAAACACAGATGAGGTCTTTGTGATGTCATGTCAGTAGGCCTCCAGTGTCTCTGGCCCTTTTCTGACTCCTAGACTGTTTAAGGATGGCTTCAAAAGACAGTAGGAGGATTTTTTCTCAATTAAACACAGATGAGGTCTTTGTGATGTCATGTCAGTAGGCATCCAGTGTCTCTGGCCCTTTTCTGACTCCTAGACTGTTTAAGGATCGCTTCAAAAGACAGTAACAGGTTTTTTTTCTCAATTAAACACAGATGAGGTCTTTGTGATGTCATGTCAGTAAGCATCCAGTGTCTCTGGCCCTTTTCTGACTCCTAGACTGTTTAAGGATCGCTTCAAAAGACATTAAGAGGTTTTTTTCTCAATTAAACACAGATGAGGTCTATGTGATGTCATGTCAGTAGGCATCCTGAGTCCCTGGCCCTTTTCTGACTCCTAGACTGTTTAAGGATCGCTTCAAAAGACACTAAGAGGGTTTTTTTCTCAATTAAACACAGATGAGGTCTTTGTGATGTCATGTCAGTAGGCCTCCAGTGTCTCTGGCCCTTTTCTGACACCTAGACTGTTTAAGGATCGCTTCAAAAGACAGTAGGAGGTTTTTTTTCTCAATTAAACACAGATGAGGTCTTTGTGATGTCAGGTCAGTAGGTATCCAGTGTCTCTGGCCCTTTTCTGACTTTTAGTCTGTTTAAAGATCGCCCCAAAAGGCAGTAAGAGGTTTTTTTTTTCTCAATTAAACACAGATGAGGTCTTTGTGATGTCATGTCAGTAGGCATCCAGTGTCTCTGGCCCTTTTCTGACTCCTAGACTGTTTAAGGATCACTTCAAAAGACAGAAAGAGGTTTTTTTTCTCAATTAAACACAGATGAGGTCTTTGTGATGTCATGTCAGTAGGCATCCAGTGTCTCTGGCCCTTTTCTGACTCCTAGATAGTTTAAGGATCGCTTCAAAAGACAGTAAGAGGTTTTTATCCCCAATTAAACACAGATGAGGTCTTTGTGATGTCATGTCAGTAGGCCTCCTGTGTCCCTGGCCGTTTTCTGACTCCTAGACTGTTTAAGGATCGCTCCAAAAGACAGTAAGAGGTTTTTTTTTCTCAATTAAACACAGATGAGGTCTTTGTGATGTCATGTCAGTAGGCATCCAGTGTCTCCGGCCCTTTTCTGACTCCTAGACTGTTTAAGGATGGCTTCAAAAGACAGTAGGAGGTTTTTTTTCTCAATTAAACACAGATGAGGTCTTTGTGATGTCATGTCAGTAGGCATCCAGTGTCTCTGGCCCTTTTATGACTCCTAGACTGTTTAAGGATCGCTTCAAAAGACAGTAAGAGGTTTTTTTTCTCAATTAAACACAGATGAGGTCTTTGTGATGTCATGTCAGTAGGCCTCCAGTGTCTCTGGCCCTTTTCTGACTCCTAGACTGTTTAAGGATGGCTTCAAAAGACAGTAGGAGGATTTTTTCTCAATTAAACACAGATGAGGTCTTTGTGATGTCATGTCAGTAGGCATCCAGTGTCTCTGGCCCTTTTCTGACTCCTAGACTGTTTAAGGATCGCTTCAAAAGACAGTAACAGGTTTTTTTTCTCAATTAAACACAGATGAGGTCTTTGTGATGTCATGTCAGTAAGCATCCAGTGTCTCTGGCCCTTTTCTGACTCCTAGACTGTTTAAGGATCGCTTCAAAAGACATTAAGAGGTTTTTTTTTCAATTAAACACAGATGAGGTCTATGTGATGTCATGTCAGTAGGCATCCTGAGTCCCTGGCCCTTTTCTGACTCCTAGACTGTTTAAGGATCGCTTCAAAAGACACTAAGAGGGTTTTTTTCTCAATTAAACACAGATGAGGTCTTTGTGATGTCATGTCAGTAGGCCTCCAGTGTCTCTGGCCCTTTTCTGACACCTAGACTGTTTAAGGATCGCTTCAAAAGACAGTAGGAGGTTTTTTTTCTCAATTAAACACAGATGAGGTCTTTGTGATGTCAGGTCAGTAGGTATCCAGTGTCTCTGGCCCTTTTCTGACTTTTAGTCTGTTTAAAGA
This sequence comes from Paroedura picta, assembly GCF_049243985.1. Taxonomy (NCBI): domain Eukaryota; kingdom Metazoa; phylum Chordata; class Lepidosauria; order Squamata; family Gekkonidae; genus Paroedura; species Paroedura picta. The sequence goes on along the minus strand of NC_135385.1, from coordinate 1,176,811 downwards.
TCGCCCCAAAAGGCAGTAAGAGGTTTTTTTTTTCTCAATTAAACACAGATGAGGTCTTTGTGATGTCATGTCAGTAGGCATCCAGTGTCTCTGGCCCTTTTCTGACTCCTAGACTGTTTAAGGATCACTTCAAAAGACAGAAAGAGGTTTTTTTTCTCAATTAAACACAGATGAGGTCTTTGTGATGTCATGTCAGTAGGCATCCAGTGTCTCTGGCCCTTTTCTGACTCCTAGATAGTTTAAGGATCGCTTCAAAAGACAGTAAGAGGTTTTTATCCCCAATTAAACACAGATGAGGTCTTTGTGATGTCATGTCAGTAGGCCTCCTGTGTCCCTGGCCGTTTTCTGACTCCTAGACTGTTTAAGGATCGCTCCAAAAGACAGTAAGAGGGTTTTTTTTCTCAATTAAACACAGATGAGGTCTTTGTGATGTCATGTCAGTAGGCCTCCAGTGTCTCTGGCCCTTTTCTGACTCCTAGACTGTTTAAGGATGGCTTCAAAAGACAGTAGGAGGTTTTTTTTCTCAATTAAACACAGATGAGGTCTTTGTGATGTCATGTCAGTAGGCATCCAGTGTCTCTGGCCCTTTTCTGACTCCTCGACTGTTTAAGGATCGCTTCAAAAGACAGTAAGAGGTTTTTTTTCTCAATTAAACACAGATGAGGTCTTTGTGATGTCATGTCAGTAGGCCTCCAGTGTCTCTGGCCCTTTTCTGACTCCTAGACTGTTTAAGGATGGCTTCAAAAGACAGTAGGAGGATTTTTTTCTCAATTAAACACAGATGAGGTCTTTGTGATGTCATGTCAGTAGGCATCCAGTGTCTCTGGCCCTTTTCTGACTCCTAGACTGTTTAAGGATGGCTTCAAAAGACAGTAGGAGGATTTTTTTCTCAATTAAACACAGATGAGGTCTTTGTGATGTCATGTCAGTAGGCATCCAGTGTCTCTGGCCCTTTTCTGACTCCTAGACTGTTTAAGGATGGCTTCAAAAGACAGTAGGAGGATTTTTTTCTCAATTAAACACAGATGAGGTCTTTGTGATGTCATGTCAGTAGGCATCCAGTGTCTCTGGCCCTTTTCTGACTCCTAGACTGTTTAAGGATGGCTTCAAAAGACAGTAGGAGGATTTTTTTCTCAATTAAACACAGATGAGGTCTTTGTGATGTCATGTCAGTAGGCATCCAGTGTCTCTGGCCCTTTTCTGACTCCTAGACTGTTTTAGGATGGCTTCAAAAGACAGTAGGAGGATTTTTTTCTCAATTAAACACAGATGAGGTCTTTGTGATGTCATGTCAGTAGGCATCCAGTGTCTCTGGCCCTTTTCTGACTCCTAGACTGTTTAAGGATCGCTTCAAAAGACAGTAAGAGGTTTTTTTCTCAATTAAACACAGATGAGGTCTTTGTGATGTCATGTCAGTAGGCATCCTGAGTCCCTGGCCCTTTTCTGACTCCTAGACTGTTTAAGGATCGCTTCAAAAGACACTAAGAGGGTTTTTTTCTCAATTAAACACAGATGAGGTCTTTGTGATGTCATGTCAGTAGGCATCCAGTGTCTCTGGCCCTTTTCTGACTCCTAGATTGTTTAAGGATGGCTTCAAAAGACAGTAAGAGGTTTTTATCCCCAATTAAACACAGATGAGGTCTTTTTTGATGTCATGTCAGTAGGCCTCCAGTGTCTCTGGCCCTTTTCTGACTCCTAGACTGTTTAAGGATCGCTTCAAAAGACAGTAGGAGGTTTTTTTTCTCAATTAAACACAGATGAGGTCTTTGTGATGTCATGTCAGTAGGCATCCAGTGTCTCTGGCCCTTTTCTGACTCCTAGACTGTTTAAGGATCGCTTCAAAAGACAGTAAGAGGTTTTTTTTCTCAATTAAACACAGATGAGGTCTTTGTGATGTCATGTCAGTAGGCATCCAGTGTCTCTGGCCCTTTTCTGACCCCTAGGCTGTTTAAAGATCGCCCCAAAAGGCAGTAAGAGGTTTTTTTCTTCTCAATTAAACAATGGTGAGGTCTTTGTGATATCATGTCAGTAGGTATCCAGTGTCTCTGGCCCTTTTCTGACTCCTAGACTGTTTAAGGATCGCTTCAAAAGACAGTAGGAGGTTTTTTTTCTCAATTAAACACAGATGAGGTCTTTGTGATGTCATGTCAGTAGGCATCCAGTTTCTTTGGTCCTTTTCTGACTCCTAGACTGTTTAAGGATCGCTTCAAAAGACAGTAGGAGGTTTTTTTTCTCAATTAAACACAGATGAGGTCTTTGTGATGTCATGTCAGTAGGCATCCAGTGTCTCTGGCCCTTTTCTGACTCCTAGACTGTTTAAGGATCGCTTCAAAAGACAGTAAGAGGTTTTTTTTCTCAATTAAACACAGATGAGGTCTTTGTGATGTCATGTCAGTAGGCATCCTGTGTCTCTGGCCCTTTGCTGTCTCCTAGACTGTTTAAGGATTACTTCAAAAGACAGTAAGAGGTTTTTTTTCTCAATTAAACACAGATGAGGTCTTTGTGATGTCATGTCAGTAGGCCTCCAGTGTCTCTGGCCCTTTTCTGACTCCTAGACTGTTTAAGGATCGCTTCAAAAGACAGTAAGAGGTTTTTTTTCTCAATTAAACACAGATGAGGTCTTTGTGATGTCATGTCAGTAGTCCTCCAGTGTCTCTGGCCCTTTTCTGTCTCCTAGACTGTTTAAGGATCGCTTCAAAAGACATTAAGAGGTTTTTTTCTTCTCAATTAAACACAGGTGAGGTCTTTGTGATGTCAGGTCAGTAGGTATCCAGTGTCTCTGGCCCTTTTCTGACTTTTAGTCTGTTTAAAGATCGCCCCAAAAGGCAGTAAGAGGTTTTTTTTTTCTCAATTAAACACAGATGAGGTCTTTGTGATGTCATGTCAATAGGCCTCCAGTGTCTCTGGCCCTTTTCTGACTCCTAGACTGTTTAAGGATCGCTTCAAAAGACATTAAGAGGTTTTTTTCTTCTCAATTAAACACAGGTGAGGTCTTTGTGATATCAGGTCAGTAGGTATCCAGTGTCTCTGGCCCTTTTCTGACTTTTAGTCTGTTTAAAGATCGCCCCAAAAGGCAGTAAGAGGTTTTTTTTTCTCAATTAAACACAGATGAGGTCTTTGTGATGTCATGTCAGTAGGCCTCCTGTCCCTGGCCCTTTTCTGACTCCTAGACTGTTTAAGGATCGCTTCAAAAGACAGTAAGAGGTTTTTTTTTCTCAATTAAACACAGATGAGGTCTTTGTGATGTCATGTCAGTAGGCCTCCAGTGTCTCTGGCCCTTTTCTGACTCCTAGACTGTTTAAGGATGGCTTCAAAAGACAGTAGGAGGTTTTTTTTCTCAATTAAACACAGATGAGGTCTTTGTGATGTCATGTCAGTAGGCATCCAGTGTCTCTGGCCCTTTTCTGACTCCTAGACTGTTTAAGGATAGCTTCAAAAGACAGTAAGAGGTTTTTTTTCTCAATTAAACACAAATGAGGTCTTTGTGATGTCATGTCAGTAGGCATCCTGTGTCTCTGGCCCTTTTCTGACTCCTAGACTGTTTAAGGATGGCTTCAAAAGACAGTAGGAGGATTTTTTCTCAATTAAACACAGATGAGGTCTTTGTGATGTCATGTCAGTAGGCATCCAGTGTCTCTGGCCCTTTTCTGACTCCTAGACTGTTTAAGGATCGCTTCAAAAGACAGTAACAGGTTTTTTTTCTCAATTAAACACAGATGAGGTCTTTGTGATGTCATGTCAGTAAGCATCCAGTGTCTCTGGCCCTTTTCTGACTCCTAGACTGTTTAAGGATCGCTTCAAAAGACATTAAGAGGTTTTTTTCTCAATTAAACACAGATGAGGTCTATGTGATGTCATGTCAGTAGGCATCCTGAGTCCCTGGCCCTTTTCTGACTCCTAGACTGTTTAAGGATCGCTTCAAAAGACACTAAGAGGGTTTTTTTCTCAATTAAACACAGATGAGGTCTTTGTGATGTCATGTCAGTAGGCCTCCAGTGTCTCTGGCCCTTTTCTGACACCTAGACTGTTTAAGGATCGCTTCAAAAGACAGTAGGAGGTTTTTTTTCTCAATTAAACACAGATGAGGTCTTTGTGATGTCAGGTCAGTAGGTATCCAGTGTCTCTGGCCCTTTTCTGACTTTTAGTCTGTTTAAAGATCGCCCCAAAAGGCAGTAAGAGGTTTTTTTTTTCTCAATTAAACACAGATGAGGTCTTTGTGATGTCATGTCAGTAGGCATCCAGTGTCTCTGGCCCTTTTCTGACTCCTAGACTGTTTAAGGATCACTTCAAAAGACAGAAAGAGGTTTTTTTTCTCAATTAAACACAGATGAGGTCTTTGTGATGTCATGTCAGTAGGCATCCAGTGTCTCTGGCCCTTTTCTGACTCCTAGATAGTTTAAGGATCGCTTCAAAAGACAGTAAGAGGTTTTTATCCCCAATTAAACACAGATGAGGTCTTTGTGATGTCATGTCAGTAGGCCTCCTGTGTCCCTGGCCGTTTTCTGACTCCTAGACTGTTTAAGGATCGCTCCAAAAGACAGTAAGAGGTTTTTTTTTCTCAATTAAACACAGATGAGGTCTTTGTGATGTCATGTCAGTAGGCATCCAGTGTCTCCGGCCCTTTTCTGACTCCTAGACTGTTTAAGGATGGCTTCAAAAGACAGTAGGAGGTTTTTTTTCTCAATTAAACACAGATGAGGTCTTTGTGATGTCATGTCAGTAGGCATCCAGTGTCTCTGGCCCTTTTATGACTCCTAGACTGTTTAAGGATCGCTTCAAAAGACAGTAAGAGGTTTTTTTTCTCAATTAAACACAGATGAGGTCTTTGTGATGTCATGTCAGTAGGCCTCCAGTGTCTCTGGCCCTTTTCTGACTCCTAGACTGTTTAAGGATGGCTTCAAAAGACAGTAGGAGGATTTTTTCTCAATTAAACACAGATGAGGTCTTTGTGATGTCATGTCAGTAGGCATCCAGTGTCTCTGGCCCTTTTCTGACTCCTAGACTGTTTAAGGATCGCTTCAAAAGACAGTAACAGGTTTTTTTTCTCAATTAAACACAGATGAGGTCTTTGTGATGTCATGTCAGTAAGCATCCAGTGTCTCTGGCCCTTTTCTGACTCCTAGACTGTTTAAGGATCGCTTCAAAAGACATTAAGAGGTTTTTTTTTCAATTAAACACAGATGAGGTCTATGTGATGTCATGTCAGTAGGCATCCTGAGTCCCTGGCCCTTTTCTGACTCCTAGACTGTTTAAGGATCGCTTCAAAAGACACTAAGAGGGTTTTTTTCTCAATTAAACACAGATGAGGTCTTTGTGATGTCATGTCAGTAGGCCTCCAGTGTCTCTGGCCCTTTTCTGACACCTAGACTGTTTAAGGATCGCTTCAAAAGACAGTAGGAGGTTTTTTTTCTCAATTAAACACAGATGAGGTCTTTGTGATGTCATGTCAGTAGGCATCCAGTGTCTCTGGCCCTTTTCTGACTCCTAGACTGTTTAAGGATCACTTCAAAAGACAGAAAGAGGTTTTTTTTCTCAATTAAACACAGATGAGGTCTTTGTGATGTCATGTCAGTAGGCATCCAGTGTCTCTGGCCCTTTTCTGACTCCTAGATAGTTTAAGGATCGCTTCAAAAGACAGTAAGAGGTTTTTATCCCCAATTAAACACAGATGAGGTCTTTGTGATGTCATGTCAGTAGGCCTCCTGTGTCCCTGGCCGTTTTCTGACTCCTAGACTGTTTAAGGATCGCTCCAAAAGACAGTAAGAGGGTTTTTTTTCTCAATTAAACACAGATGAGGTCTTTGTGATGTCATGTCAGTAGGCCTCCAGTGTCTCTGGCCCTTTTCTGACTCCTAGACTGTTTAAGGATGGCTTCAAAAGACAGTAGGAGGTTTTTTTTCTCAATTAAACACAGATGAGGTCTTTGTGATGTCATGTCAGTAGGCATCCAGTGTCTCTGGCCCTTTTCTGACTCCTAGACTGTTTAAGGATCGCTTCAAAAGACAGTAAGAGGTTTTTTTTCTCAATTAAACACAGATGAGGTCTTTGTGATGTCATGTCAGTAGGCCTCCAGTGTCTCTGGCCCTTTTCTGACTCCTAGACTGTTTAAGGATGGCTTCAAAAGACAGTAGGAGGATTTTTTTCTCAATTAAACACAGATGAGGTCTTTGTGATGTCATGTCAGTAGGCATCCAGTGTCTCTGGCCCTTTTCTGACTCCTAGACTGTTTAAGGATGGCTTCAAAAGACAGTAGGAGGATTTTTTTCTCAATTAAACACAGATGAGGTCTTTGTGATGTCATGTCAGTAGGCATCCAGTGTCTCTGGCCCTTTTCTGACTCCTAGACTGTTTAAGGATGGCTTCAAAAGACAGTAGGAGGATTTTTTTCTCAATTAAACACAGATGAGGTCTTTGTGATGTCATGTCAGTAGGCATCCAGTGTCTCTGGCCCTTTTCTGACTCCTAGACTGTTTAAGGATGGCTTCAAAAGACAGTAGGAGGATTTTTTTCTCAATTAAACACAGATGAGGTCTTTGTGATGTCATGTCAGTAGGCATCCAGTGTCTCTGGCCCTTTTCTGACTCCTAGACTGTTTTAGGATGGCTTCAAAAGACAGTAGGAGGATTTTTTTCTCAATTAAACACAGATGAGGTCTTTGTGATGTCATGTCAGTAGGCATCCAGTGTCTCTGGCCCTTTTCTGACTCCTAGACTGTTTAAGGATCGCTTCAAAAGACAGTAAGAGGTTTTTTTCTCAATTAAACACAGATGAGGTCTTTGTGATGTCATGTCAGTAGGCATCCTGAGTCCCTGGCCCTTTTCTGACTCCTAGACTGTTTAAGGATCGCTTCAAAAGACACTAAGAGGGTTTTTTTCTCAATTAAACACAGATGAGGTCTTTGTGATGTCATGTCAGTAGGCATCCAGTGTCTCTGGCCCTTTTCTGACTCCTAGATTGTTTAAGGATGGCTTCAAAAGACAGTAAGAGGTTTTTATCCCCAATTAAACACAGATGAGGTCTTTTTTGATGTCATGTCAGTAGGCCTCCAGTGTCTCTGGCCCTTTTCTGACTCCTAGACTGTTTAAGGATCGCTTCAAAAGACAGTAGGAGGTTTTTTTTCTCAATTAAACACAGATGAGGTCTTTGTGATGTCATGTCAGTAGGCATCCAGTGTCTCTGGCCCTTTTCTGACTCCTAGACTGTTTAAGGATCGCTTCAAAAGACAGTAAGAGGTTTTTTTTCTCAATTAAACACAGATGAGGTCTTTGTGATGTCATGTCAGTAGGCATCCAGTGTCTCTGGCCCTTTTCTGACCCCTAGGCTGTTTAAAGATCGCCCCAAAAGGCAGTAAGAGGTTTTTTTCTTCTCAATTAAACAATGGTGAGGTCTTTGTGATATCATGTCAGTAGGTATCCAGTGTCTCTGGCCCTTTTCTGACTCCTAGACTGTTTAAGGATCGCTTCAAAAGACAGTAGGAGGTTTTTTTTCTCAATTAAACACAGATGAGGTCTTTGTGATGTCATGTCAGTAGGCATCCAGTTTCTTTGGTCCTTTTCTGACTCCTAGACTGTTTAAGGATCGCTTCAAAAGACAGTAGGAGGTTTTTTTTCTCAATTAAACACAGATGAGGTCTTTGTGATGTCATGTCAGTAGGCATCCAGTGTCTCTGGCCCTTTTCTGACTCCTAGACTGTTTAAGGATCGCTTCAAAAGACAGTAAGAGGTTTTTTTTCTCAATTAAACACAGATGAGGTCTTTGTGATGTCATGTCAGTAGGCATCCTGTGTCTCTGGCCCTTTGCTGTCTCCTAGACTGTTTAAGGATTACTTCAAAAGACAGTAAGAGGTTTTTTTTCTCAATTAAACACAGATGAGGTCTTTGTGATGTCATGTCAGTAGGCCTCCAGTGTCTCTGGCCCTTTTCTGACTCCTAGACTGTTTAAGGATCGCTTCAAAAGACAGTAAGAGGTTTTTTTTCTCAATTAAACACAGATGAGGTCTTTGTGATGTCACGTCAGTAGTCCTCCAGTGTCTCTGGCCCTTTTCTGTCTCCTAGACTGTTTAAGGATCGCTTCAAAAGACATTAAGAGGTTTTTTTCTTCTCAATTAAACACAGGTGAGGTCTTTGTGATGTCAGGTCAGTAGGTATCCAGTGTCTCTGGCCCTTTTCTGACTTTTAGTCTGTTTAAAGATCGCCCCAAAAGGCAGTAAGAGGTTTTTTTTTTCTCAATTAAACACAGATGAGGTCTTTGTGATGTCATGTCAATAGGCCTCCAGTGTCTCTGGCCCTTTTCTGACTCCTAGACTGTTTAAGGATCGCTTCAAAAGACATTAAGAGGTTTTTTTCTTCTCAATTAAACACAGGTGAGGTCTTTGTGATATCAGGTCAGTAGGTATCCAGTGTCTCTGGCCCTTTTCTGACTTTTAGTCTGTTTAAAGATCGCCCCAAAAGGCAGTAAGAGGTTTTTTTTTCTCAATTAAACACAGATGAGGTCTTTGTGATGTCATGTCAGTAGGCCTCCTGTCCCTGGCCCTTTTCTGACTCCTAGACTGTTTAAGGATCGCTTCAAAAGACAGTAAGAGGTTTTTTTTTCTCAATTAAACACAGATGAGGTCTTTGTGATGTCATGTCAGTAGGCCTCCAGTGTCTCTGGCCCTTTTCTGACTCCTAGACTGTTTAAGGATGGCTTCAAAAGACAGTAGGAGGTTTTTTTTCTCAATTAAACACAGATGAGGTCTTTGTGATGTCATGTCAGTAGGCATCCAGTGTCTCTGGCCCTTTTCTGACTCCTAGACTGTTTAAGGATAGCTTCAAAAGACAGTAAGAGGTTTTTTTTCTCAATTAAACACAAATGAGGTCTTTGTGATGTCATGTCAGTAGGCATCCTGTGTCTCTGGCCCTTTTCTGACTCCTAGACTGTTTAAGGATGGCTTCAAAAGACAGTAGGAGGATTTTTTCTCAATTAAACACAGATGAGGTCTTTGTGATGTCATGTCAGTAGGCATCCAGTGTCTCTGGCCCTTTTCTGACTCCTAGACTGTTTAAGGATCGCTTCAAAAGACAGTAACAGGTTTTTTTTCTCAATTAAACACAGATGAGGTCTTTGTGATGTCATGTCAGTAAGCATCCAGTGTCTCTGGCCCTTTTCTGACTCCTAGACTGTTTAAGGATCGCTTCAAAAGACATTAAGAGGTTTTTTTCTCAATTAAACACAGATGAGGTCTATGTGATGTCATGTCAGTAGGCATCCTGAGTCCCTGGCCCTTTTCTGACTCCTAGACTGTTTAAGGATCGCTTCAAAAGACACTAAGAGGGTTTTTTTCTCAATTAAACACAGATGAGGTCTTTGTGATGTCATGTCAGTAGGCCTCCAGTGTCTCTGGCCCTTTTCTGACACCTAGACTGTTTAAGGATCGCTTCAAAAGACAGTAGGAGGTTTTTTTTCTCAATTAAACACAGATGAGGTCTTTGTGATGTCAGGTCAGTAGGTATCCAGTGTCTCTGGCCCTTTTCTGACTTTTAGTCTGTTTAAAGATCGCCCCAAAAGGCAGTAAGAGGTTTTTTTTTTCTCAATTAAACACAGATGAGGTCTTTGTGATGTCATGTCAGTAGGCATCCAGTGTCTCTGGCCCTTTTCTGACTCCTAGACTGTTTAAGGATCACTTCAAAAGACAGAAAGAGGTTTTTTTTCTCAATTAAACACAGATGAGGTCTTTGTGATGTCATGTCAGTAGGCATCCAGTGTCTCTGGCCCTTTTCTGACTCCTAGATAGTTTAAGGATCGCTTCAAAAGACAGTAAGAGGTTTTTATCCCCAATTAAACACAGATGAGGTCTTTGTGATGTCATGTCAGTAGGCCTCCTGTGTCCCTGGCCGTTTTCTGACTCCTAGACTGTTTAAGGATCGCTCCAAAAGACAGTAAGAGGTTTTTTTTTCTCAATTAAACACAGATGAGGTCTTTGTGATGTCATGTCAGTAGGCATCCAGTGTCTCCGGCCCTTTTCTGACTCCTAGACTGTTTAAGGATGGCTTCAAAAGACAGTAGGAGGTTTTTTTTCTCAATTAAACACAGATGAGGTCTTTGTGATGTCATGTCAGTAGGCATCCAGTGTCTCTGGCCCTTTTATGACTCCTAGACTGTTTAAGGATCGCTTCAAAAGACAGTAAGAGGTTTTTTTTCTCAATTAAACACAGATGAGGTCTTTGTGATGTCATGTCAGTAGGCCTCCAGTGTCTCTGGCCCTTTTCTGACTCCTAGACTGTTTAAGGATGGCTTCAAAAGACAGTAGGAGGATTTTTTCTCAATTAAACACAGATGAGGTCTTTGTGATGTCATGTCAGTAGGCATCCAGTGTCTCTGGCCCTTTTCTGACTCCTAGACTGTTTAAGGATCGCTTCAAAAGACAGTAACAGGTTTTTTTTCTCAATTAAACACAGATGAGGTCTTTGTGATGTCATGTCAGTAAGCATCCAGTGTCTCTGGCCCTTTTCTGACTCCTAGACTGTTTAAGGATCGCTTCAAAAGACATTAAGAGGTTTTTTTTTCAATTAAACACAGATGAGGTCTATGTGATGTCATGTCAGTAGGCATCCTGAGTCCCTGGCCCTTTTCTGACTCCTAGACTGTTTAAGGATCGCTTCAAAAGACACTAAGAGGGTTTTTTTCTCAATTAAACACAGATGAGGTCTTTGTGATGTCATGTCAGTAGGCCTCCAGTGTCTCTGGCCCTTTTCTGACACCTAGACTGTTTAAGGATCGCTTCAAAAGACAGTAGGAGGTTTTTTTTCTCAATTAAACACAGATGAGGTCTTTGTGATGTCAGGTCAGTAGGTATCCAGTGTCTCTGGCCCTTTTCTGACTTTTAGTCTGTTTAAAGATCGCCCCAAAAGGCAGTAAGAGGTTTTTTTTTTTCTCAATTAAACACAGATGAGGTCTTTGTGATGTCATGTCAGTAGGCATCCAGTGTCTCTGGCCCTTTTCTGACTCCTAGACTGTTTAAGGATCACTTCAAAAGACAGAAAGAGGTTTTTTTTTCTCAATTAAACACAGATGAGGTCTTTGTGATGTCATGTCAGTAGGCATCCAGTGTCTCTGGCCCTTTTCTGACTCCTAGATAGTTTAAGGATCGCTTCAAAAGACAGTAAGAGGTTTTTATCCCCAATTAAACACAGATGAGGTCTTTGTGATGTCATGTCAGTAGGCCTCCTGTGTCCCTGGCCGTTTTCTGACTCCTAGACTGTTTAAGGATCGCTCCAAAAGACAGTAAGAGGGTTTTTTTTCTCAATTAAACACAGATGAGGTCTTTGTGATGTCATGTCAGTAGGCCTCCAGTGTCTCTGGCCCTTTTCTGACTCCTAGACTGTTTAAGGATGGCTTCAAAAGACAGTAGGAGGTTTTTTTTCTCAATTAAACACAGATGAGGTCTTTGTGATGTCATGTCAGTAGGCATCCAGTGTCTCTGGCCCTTTTCTGACTCCTAGACTGTTTAAGGATCGCTTCAAAAGACAGTAAGAGGTTTTTTTTCTCAATTAAACACAGATGAGGTCTTTGTGATGTCATGTCAGTAGGCCTCCAGTGTCTCTGGCCCTTTTCTGACTCCTAGACTGTTTAAGGATGGCTTCAAAAGACAGTAGGAGGATTTTTTTCTCAATTAAACACAGATGAGGTCTTTGTGATGTCATGTCAGTAGGCATCCAGTGTCTCTGGCCCTTTTCTGACTCCTAGACTGTTTAAGGATGGCTTCAAAAGACAGTAGGAGGATTTTTTTCTCAATTAAACACAGATGAGGTCTTTGTGATGTCATGTCAGTAGGCATCCAGTGTCTCTGGCCCTTTTCTGACTCCTAGACTGTTTAAGGATGGCTTCAAAAGACAGTAGGAGGATTTTTTTCTCAATTAAACACAGATGAGGTCTTTGTGATGTCATGTCAGTAGGCATCCAGTGTCTCTGGCCCTTTTCTGACTCCTAGACTGTTTAAGGATGGCTTCAAAAGACAGTAGGAGGATTTTTTTCTCAATTAAACACAGATGAGGTCTTTGTGATGTCATGTCAGTAGGCATCCAGTGTCTCTGGCCCTTTTCTGACTCCTAGACTGTTTAAGGATGGCTTCAAAAGACAGTAGGAGGATTTTTTTCTCAATTAAACACAGATGAGGTCTTTGTGATGTCATGTCAGTAGGCATCCAGTGTCTCTGGCCCTTTTCTGACTCCTAGACTGTTTAAGGATCGCTTCAAAAGACAGTAAGAGGTTTTTTTCTCAATTAAACACAGATGAGGTCTTTGTGATGTCATGTCAGTAGGCATCCTGAGTCCCTGGCCCTTTTCTGACTCCTAGACTGTTTAAGGATCGCTTCAAAAGACACTAAGAGGGTTTTTTTCTCAATTAAACACAGATGAGGTCTTTGTGATGTCATGTCAGTAGGCATCCAGTGTCTCTGGCCCTTTTCTGACTCCTAGATTGTTTAAGGATGGCTTCAAAAGACAGTAAGAGGTTTTTATCCCCAATTAAACACAGATGAGGTCTTTTTTGATGTCATGTCAGTAGGCCTCCAGTGTCTCTGGCCCTTTTCTGACTCCTAGACTGTTTAAGGATCGCTTCAAAAGACAGTAGGAGGTTTTTTTTCTCAATTAAACACAGATGAGGTCTTTGTGATGTCATGTCAGTAGGCATCCAGTGTCTCTGGCCCTTTTCTGACTCCTAGACTGTTTAAGGATCGCTTCAAAAGACAGTAAGAGGTTTTTTTTCTCAATTAAACACAGATGAGGTCTTTGTGATGTCATGTCAGTAGGCATCCAGTGTCTCTGGCCCTTTTCTGACCCCTAGGCTGTTTAAAGATCGCCCCAAAAGGCAGTAAGAGGTTTTTTTCTTCTCAATTAAACAATGGTGAGGTCTTTGTGATATCATGTCAGTAGGTATCCAGTGTCTCTGGCCCTTTTCTGACTCCTAGACTGTTTAAGGATCGCTTCACAAGACAGTAGGAGGTTTTTTTTCTCAATTAAACACAGATGAGGTCTTTGTGATGTCATGTCAGTAGGCATCCAGTTTCTTTGGTCCTTTTCTGACTCCTAGACTGTTTAAGGATCGCTTCAAAAGACAGTAGGAGGTTTTTTTTCTCAATTAAACACAGATGAGGTCTTTGTGATGTCATGTCAGTAGGCATCCAGTGTCTCTGGCCCTTTTCTGACTCCTAGACTGTTTAAGGATCGCTTCAAAAGACAGTAAGAGGTTTTTTTTCTCAATTAAACACAGATGAGGTCTTTGTGATGTCATGTCAGTAGGCATCCTGTGTCTCTGGCCCTTTGCTGTCTCCTAGACTGTTTAAGGATTACTTCAAAAGACAGTAAGAGGTTTTTTTTCTCAATTAAACACAGATGAGGTCTTTGTGATGTCATGTCAGTAGGCCTCCAGTGTCTCTGGCCCTTTTCTGACTCCTAGACTGTTTAAGGATCGCTTCAAAAGACAGTAAGAGGTTTTTTTTCTCAATTAAACACAGATGAGGTCTTTGTGATGTCATGTCAGTAGTCCTCCAGTGTCTCTGGCCCTTTTCTGTCTCCTAGACTGTTTAAGGATCGCTTCAAAAGACATTAAGAGGTTTTTTTCTTCTCAATTAAACACAGGTGAGGTCTTTGTGATGTCAGGTCAGTAGGTATCCAGTGTCTCTGGCCCTTTTCTGACTTTTAGTCTGTTTAAAGATCGCCCCAAAAGGCAGTAAGAGGTTTTTTTTTTCTCAATTAAACACAGATGAGGTCTTTGTGATGTCATGTCAATAGGCCTCCAGTGTCTCTGGCCCTTTTCTGACTCCTAGACTGTTTAAGGATCGCTTCAAAAGACATTAAGAGGTTTTTTTCTTCTCAATTAAACACAGGTGAGGTCTTTGTGATATCAGGTCAGTAGGTATCCAGTGTCTCTGGCCCTTTTCTGACTTTTAGTCTGTTTAAAGATCGCCCCAAAAGGCAGTAAGAGGTTTTTTTTTCTCAATTAAACACAGATGAGGTCTTTGTGATGTCATGTCAGTAGGCCTCCTGTCCCTGGCCCTTTTCTGACTCCTAGACTGTTTAAGGATCGCTTCAAAAGACAGTAAGAGGTTTTTTTTTCTCAATTAAACACAGATGAGGTCTTTGTGATGTCATGTCAGTAGGCCTCCAGTGTCTCTGGCCCTTTTCTGACTCCTAGACTGTTTAAGGATGGCTTCAAAAGACAGTAGGAGGTTTTTTTTCTCAATTAAACACAGATGAGGTCTTTGTGATGTCATGTCAGTAGGCATCCAGTGTCTCTGGCCCTTTTCTGACTCCTAGACTGTTTAAGGATAGCTTCAAAAGACAGTAAGAGGTTTTTTTTCTCAATTAAACACAAATGAGGTCTTTGTGATGTCATGTCAGTAGGCATCCTGTGTCTCTGGCCCTTTTCTGACTCCTAGACTGTTTAAGGATCGCTTCAAAAGACAGTAGGAGGTTTTTTTTCTCAATTAAACACTGATGAGGTCTTTGTGATGTCATGTCAGTAGGCATCCTGTGTCTCTGGCCCTTTTCTGTCTCCTAGACTGTTTAAGGATCGCTTCAAAAGACATTAAGAGTTTTTTTTCTTCTCAATTAAACACAGGTGAGGTCTTTGTGATGTCAGGTCAGTAGGTATCCTGTGTCTCTGGCCCTTTTCTGTCTCCTAGACTGTTTAAGGATCACTTCAAAAGACAGTAAGAGGTTTTTTTTCTCAATTAAACACAGATTAGGTCTTTGTGATGTCATGTTAGTAGGCCTCCAGTGTCTCTGGCCCTTTTCTGTCTCCTAGACTGTTTAAGGATCGCTTCAAAAGACATTAAGAGGTTTTTTTTCTCAATTAAACACAGATGAGGTCTTTGTGATGTCATGTCAGTAGGCATCCTGTGTCTCTGGCCCTTTTCTGACTCCTAGACTGTTTAAGGATCGCTTCAAAAGACAGTAAGAGGTTTTTTTTCTCAATTAAACACAGATGAGGTCTTTGTGATGTCATGTCAGTAGGCCTCCAGTGTCTCTGGCCCTTTTCTGTCTCCTAGACTGTTTAAGGATCGCTTCAAAAAACATTAAGAGGTTTTTTTCTCAATTAAACACAGATGAGGTCTTTGTGATGTCATGTCAGTAGGCATCCTGTGTCTCTGGCCCTTTTCTGTCTCCTAGACTGTTTAAGGATCGCTTCAAAAGACAGTAAGAGGTTTTTTTTCTCAATTAAACACAGATGAGGTCTTTGTGATGTCATGTCAGTAGGCCTCCAGTGTCTCTGGACCTTTTCTGACTCCTAGACTGTTTAAGGATCGCTTCAAAAGACATTAAGAGTTTTTTTTCTTCTCAATTAAACACAGGTGAGGTCTTTGTGATGTCAGGTCAGTAGGTATCCAGTGTCTCTGGCCCTTTTCTGACTTTTAGTCTGTTTAAAGATCGCCCCAAAAGGCAGTAAGAGGTTTTTTTTCCTCAATTAAACACAGATGAGGTCTTTCTGATGTCATGTCAGTAGGTATCCAGTGTCTCTGGCCCTTTTCTGACTTTTAGTCTGTTTAAAGATCGCCCCAAAAGGCAGTAAGAGGTTTTTTTTTCTCAATTAAACACAGATGAGGTCTTTGTGATGTCATGTCAGTAGGCCTCCAGTGTCTCTGGCCCTTTTCTGACTCCTAGACTGTTTAAGGATCGCTTCAAAAGACAGTAAGAGGTTTTTTTTCTCAATTAAACACAGATGAGATCTTTGTGATGTCATGTCAGTAGGCCTCCAGTGTCTCTGGCCCTTTTCTGACTCCTAGACTGTTTAAGGATCGCTTCAAAAGACAGTAAGAGGTTTTTTTTCTCAATTAAACACAGATGAGATCTTTGTGATGTCATGTCAGTAGGCCTCCAGTGTCTCTGGACCTTTTCTGACTCCTAGACTATTTAAGGATCGCTTCAAAAGACATTAAGAGGTTTTTTTCTTCTCAATTAAACACAGGTGAGGTCTTTGTGATGTCAGGTCAGTAGGTATCCAGTGTCTCTGGCCCTTTTCTGACTTTTAGTCTGTTTAAAGATCGCCCCAAAAGGCAGTAAGAGGTTTTTTTTTTCCTCAATTAAACACAGATGAGGTCTTTGTGATGTCATGTCAGTAGGCCTCCAGTGTCTCTGGCCCTTTTCTGACTCCTAGACTGTTTAAGGATCGCTTTAAAAGACAGTAAGAGGTTTTTTTTCTCAATTAAACACAGATGAGGTCTTTGTGATGTCATGTCAGTAGGCCTCCAGTGTCTCTGGCCCTTTTCTGACTCCTAGACTGTTTAAGGATCGCTTCAAAAGACAGTAAGAGGTTTTTTTTCTCAATTAAACACAGATGAGATCTTTGTGATGTCATGTCAGTAGGCCTCCAGTGTCTGTGGCCCTTTTCTGACTCCTAGACTGTTTAAGGATCGCTTCAAAAGACATTAAGAGGTTTTTTTCTTCTCAATTAAACACAGGTGAGGTCTTTGTGATATCAGGTCAGTAGGTATCCAGTGTCTCTGGCCCTTTTCTGACTTTTAGTCTGTTTAAAGATCGCCCCAAAAGGCAGTAAGAGGTTTTTTTTTTCTCAATTAAACACAGATGAGGTCTTTGTGATGTCATGTCAGTAGGCCTCCTGTCCCTGGCCCTTTTCTGACTCCTAGACTGTTTAAGGATCGCTTCAAAAGACAGCAAGAGGTTTTTTTTCTCAATTAAACACAGATGAGGTCTTTGTGATGTCAGGTCAGTAGGCATCCAGTGTCTCTGGCCCTTTTCTGACTCCTAGACTGTTTAAGGATCGCTTCAAAAGACAGTAAGAGGTTTTTTTTCTCAATTAAACACAGATGAGGTCTTTGTGATGTCATGTCAATAGGCCTCCAGTGTCTCTGGCCCTTTTCTGACTCCTAGACTGTTTAAGGATCGCTTCAAAAGACAGTAAGAGGTTTTTTTTTTCTCAATTAAACACAGATGAGGTCTTTGTGATGTCATGTCAGTAGGCATCCAGTGTCTCTGGCCCTTTTCTGACTCCTAGACTGTTTAAGGATGGCTTCAAAAGACAGTAAGAGGTTTTTTTTCTCAATTAAACACAGATGAGGTCTTTGTGATGTCATGTCAGTAGGCATCCTGTGTCTCTGGCCCTTTTCTGTCTCCTAGACTGTTTAAGGATCACTTCAAAAGACATTAAGAGGTTTTTTTCTTCTCAATTAAACACAGATGAGGTCTTTGTGATGTCATGTCAGTAGGCATCCAGTGTCTCTGGCCCTTTTCTGACTCCTAGACTGTTTAAGGATGGCTTCAAAAGACAGTAAGAGGTTTTTTTTCTCAATTAAACACAGATGAGGTCTTTGTGATGTCATGTCAGTAGGCATCCTGTGTCTCTGGCCCTTTTCTGTCTCCTAGACTGTTTAAGGATCACTTCAAAAGACATTAAGAGGTTTTTTTCTTCTCAATTAAACACAGGTGAGGTCTTTGTGATGTCAGGTCAGTAGGTATCCAGTGTCTCTGGCCCTTTTCTGACTTTTAGTCTGTTTAAAGATCGCCCCAAAAGGCAGTAAGAGGTTTTTTTTTTCTCAATTAAACACAGATGAGGTCTTTGTGATGTCATGTCAGTAGGCCTCCAGTGTCTCTGGCCCTTTTCTGACTCCTAGACTGTTTAAGGATGGCTTCAAAAGACAGTAGGAGGATTTTTTCTCAATTAAACACAGATGAGGTCTTTGTGATGTCATGTCAGTAGGCATCCAGTGTCTCTGGCCCTTTTCTGACTCCTAGACTTTTTAAGGATCGCTTCAAAAGACAGTAAGAGGTTTTTTTTCTCAATTAAACACAGATGAGGTCTTTGTGATGTCATGTCAGTAGGCCTCCATTGTCTCTGGCCCTTTTCTGACTCCTAGACTGTTTAAGGATCGCTTCAAAAGACAGTAAGAGGTTTTTTTTCTCAATTAAACACAGATGAGGTCTTTGTGATGTCATGTCAATAGGCCTCCATTGTCTCTGGCCCTTTTCTGACTCCTAGACTGTTTAAGGATCGCTTCAAAAGACAGTAAGAGGTTTTTTTTCTCAATTAAACACAGATGAGGTCTTTGTGATGTCATGTCAGTAGGCATCCTGTGTCTCTGGCCCTTTTCTGTCTCCTAGACTGTTTAAGGATCGCTTCAAAAGACAGTAAGAGGTTTTTTTTCTCAATTAAACACAGATGAGGTCTTTGTGATGTCATGTCAGTAGGCATCCTGTGTCTCTGGCCCTTTTCTGTCTCCTAGACTGTTTAAGGATCGCTTCAAAAGACAGTAAGAGGTTTTTTTCTCAATTAAACACAGATGAGGTCTTTGTGATGTCATGTCAGTAGGCATCCAGTGTCTCTGGCCATTTTCTGACTCCTACATTGTTTAAGGATGGCTTCAAAAGACAGCAAGAGGTTTTTATCCCCAATTAAACACAGATGAGGTCTTTGTGATGTCATGTCAGTAGGCCTCCTGTGTCCCTGGCCCTTTTCTGACTCCTAGACTGTTTAAGGATCGCTTCAAAATACAGTAAGAGGTTTTTTTTCTCAATTAAACACAGATGAGGTCTTTGTGATGTCATGTCAGTAGGCCTCCAGTGTCTCTGGCCCTTTTCTGACTCCTAGACTGTTTAAGGATCGCTTCAAAGGACATTAAGAGGTTTTTTTCTTCTCAATTAAACACAGGTGAGGTCTTTGTGATGTCAGGTCAGTAGGTATCCAGTGTCTCTGGCCCTTTTCTGACTTTTAGTCTGTTTAAGGATCGCTTCAAAAGACAGTAAGAGGTTTTTTTTTCTCAATTAAACACAGATGAGGTCTTTGTGATGTTATGTCAGTAGGCATCCAGTGTCTCTGGCCCTTTTCTGACTCCTAGACTGTTTAAGGATGGCTTCAAAAGACAGTAAGAGGTTTTTTTTCTCAATTAAACACAGATGAGGTCTTTGTGATGTCATGTCAGTAGGCATCCTGTGTCTCTGGCCCTTTTCTGACTTTTAGTCTGTTTAAAGATCGCCCCAAAAGGCAGTAAGAGGTTTTTTTTTCTCAATTAAACACAGATGAGGTCTTTCTGATGTCATGTCAGTAGGCATCCAGTGTCTCTGGCCCTTTTCTGATTCCTAGACTGTTTAAGGATCGCTTCAAAAGACAGTAAGAGGTTTTTTTTTTCAATTAAACACAGATGAGGTCTTTGTGATGTCATGTCAGTAGGCCTCCAGTGTCTCTGGCCCTTTTCTGACTCCTAGACTGTTTAAGGATCGCTTCAAAAGACAGTAAGAGGTTTTTTTTCTCAATTAAACACAGATGAGGTCTTTGTGATGTCATGTCAGTAGGCCTCCAGTGTCTCTGGACCTTTTCTGACTCCTAGACTATTTAAGGATCGCTTCAAAAGACATTAAGAGGTTTTTTTCTTCTCAATTAAACACAGGTGAGGTCTTTGTGATGTCAGGTCAGTAGGTATCCAGTGTCTCTGGCCCTTTTCTGACTTTTAGTCTGTTTAAAGATCGCCCCAAAAGGCAGTAAGAGGTTTTTTTTTTCTCAATTAAACACAGATGAGGTCTTTGTGATGTCATGTCAGTAGGCATCCAGTGTCTCTGGCCCTTTTCTGACTCCTAGACTGTTTAAGGATCACTTCAAAAGACAGAAAGAGGTTTTTTTTCTCAATTAAACACAGATGAGGTCTTTGTGATGTCATGTCAGTAGGCATCCAGTGTCTCTGGCCCTTTTCTGACTCCTAGATAGTTTAAGGATCGCTTCAAAAGACAGTAAGAGGTTTTTATCCCCAATTAAACACAGATGAGGTCTTTGTGATGTCATGTCAGTAGGCCTCCTGTGTCCCTGGCCGTTTTCTGACTCCTAGACTGTTTAAGGATCGCTCCAAAAGACAGTAAGAGGTTTTTTTTTCTCAATTAAACACAGATGAGGTCTTTGTGATGTCATGTCAGTAGGCATCCAGTGTCTCTGGCCCTTTTCTGACTCCTAGACTGTTTAAGGATGGCTTCAAAAGACAGTAGGAGGTTTTTTTTCTCAATTAAACACAGATGAGGTCTTTGTGATGTCATGTCAGTAGGCATCCAGTGTCTCTGGCCCTTTTCTGACTCCTAGACTGTTTAAGGATCACTTCAAAAGACATTAAGAGGTTTTTTTCTCAATTAAACACAGATGAGGTCTTTGTGATGTCATGTCAGTAGGCATCCTGAGTCCCTGGCCCTTTTCTGACTCCTAGACTGTTTAAGGATCGCTTCAAAAGACAGTAGGAGGTTTTTTTTTCTCAATTAAACACAGATGAGGTCTTTGTGATGTCAGGTCAGTAGGTATCCAGTGTCTCTGGCCCTTTTCTGACTTTTAGTCTGTTTAAAGATCGCCCCAAAAGGCAGTAAGAGGTTTTTTTTTTCTCAATTAAACACAGATGAGGTCTTTGTGATGTCATGTCAGTAGGCATCCAGTGTCTCTGGCCCTTTTCTGACTCCTAGACTGTTTAAGGATCACTTCAAAAGACAGAAAGAGGTTTTTTTTCTCAATTAAACACAGATGAGGTCTTTGTGATGTCATGTCAGTAGGCCTCCAGTGTCTCTGGCCCTTTTCTGACTCCTAGACTGTTTAAGGATCGCTTCAAAAGACAGTAAGAGGTTTTTTTTCTCAATTAAACACAGATGAGGTCTTTGTGATGTCATGTCAGTAGGCATCCTGTGTCTCTGGCCCTTTTCTAACTTTTAGTCTGTTTAAAGATGGCCCCAAAAGGCAGTAAGAGGTTTTTTCTCCTCAATTAAACACAGATGAGGTCTTTGTGATGTCATGTCAGTAGGCCTCCAGTGTCTCTGGCCCTTTTCTGACTCCTAGACTGTTTAAGGATGGCTTCAAAAGACAGTAGGAGGATTTTTTCTCAATTAAACACAGATGAGGTCTTTGTGATGTCATGTCAGTAGGCATCCAGTGTCTCTGGCCCTTTTCTGACTCCTAGACTTTTTAAGGATCGCTTCAAAAGACAGTAAGAGGTTTTTTTTCTCAATTAAACACAGATGAGGTCTTTGTGATGTCATGTCAGTAGGCCTCCATTGTCTCTGGCCCTTTTCTGACTCCTAGACTGTTTAAGGATCGCTTCAAAAGACAGTAAGAGGTTTTTTTTCTCAATTAAACACAGATGAGGTCTTTGTGATGTCATGTCAGTAGGCCTCCAGTGTCTCTGGCCCTTTTCTGACTCCTAGACTGTTTAAGGATCGCTTCAAAAGACAGTAACAGGTTTTTTTTCTCAATTAAACACAGATGAGGTCTTTGTGATGTCATGTCAATAGGCCTCCATTGTCTCTGGCCCTTTTCTGACTCCTAGACTGTTTAAGGATCGCTTCAAAAGACAGTAAGAGGTTTTTTTTCTCAATTAAACACAGATGAGGTCTTTGTGATGTCATGTCAGTAGGCATCCTGTGTCTCTGGCCCTTTTCTGTCTCCTAGACTGTTTAAGGATCGCTTCAAAAGACAGTAAGAGGTTTTTTTTCTCAATTAAACACAGATGAGGTCTTTGTGATGTCATGTCAGTAGGCATCCTGTGTCTCTGGCCCTTTTCTGTCTCCTAGACTGTTTAAGGATCGCTTCAAAAGACAGTAAGAGGTTTTTTTCTCAATTAAACACAGATGAGGTCTTTGTGATGTCATGTCAGTAGGCATCCAGTGTCTCTGGCCATTTTCTGACTCCTACATTGTTTAAGGATGGCTTCAAAAGACAGTAAGAGGTTTTTATCCCCAATTAAACACAGATGAGGTCTTTGTGATGTCATGTCAGTAGGCCTCCTGTGTCCCTGGCCCTTTTCTGACTCCTAGACTGTTTAAGGATCGCTTCAAAATACAGTAAGAGGTTTTTTTTCTCAATTAAACACAGATGAGGTCTTTGTGATGTCATGTCAGTAGGCCTCCAGTGTCTCTGGCCCTTTTCTGACTCCTAGACTGTTTAAGGATCGCTTCAAAGGACATTAAGAGGTTTTTTTCTTCTCAATTAAACACAGGTGAGGTCTTTGTGATGTCAGGTCAGTAGGTATCCAGTGTCTCTGGCCCTTTTCTGACTTTTAGTCTGTTTAAGGATCGCTTCAAAAGACAGTAAGAGGTTTTTTTTTCTCAATTAAACACAGATGAGGTCTTTGTGATGTTATGTCAGTAGGCATCCAGTGTCTCTGGCCCTTTTCTGACTCCTAGACTGTTTAAGGATGGCTTCAAAAGACAGTAAGAGGTTTTTTTTCTCAATTAAACACAGATGAGGTCTTTGTGATGTCATGTCAGTAGGCATCCTGTGTCTCTGGCCCTTTTCTGACTTTTAGTCTGTTTAAAGATCGCCCCAAAAGGCAGTAAGAGGTTTTTTTTTCTCAATTAAACACAGATGAGGTCTTTCTGATGTCATGTCAGTAGGCATCCAGTGTCTCTGGCCCTTTTCTGATTCCTAGACTGTTTAAGGATCGCTTCAAAAGACAGTAAGAGGTTTTTTTTTTCAATTAAACACAGATGAGGTCTTTGTGATGTCATGTCAGTAGGCCTCCAGTGTCTCTGGCCCTTTTCTGACTCCTAGACTGTTTAAGGATCGCTTCAAAAGACAGTAAGAGGTTTTTTTTCTCAATTAAACACAGATGAGGTCTTTGTGATGTCATGTCAGTAGGCCTCCAGTGTCTCTGGACCTTTTCTGACTCCTAGACTATTTAAGGATCGCTTCAAAAGACATTAAGAGGTTTTTTTCTTCTCAATTAAACACAGGTGAGGTCTTTGTGATGTCAGGTCAGTAGGTATCCAGTGTCTCTGGCCCTTTTCTGACTTTTAGTCTGTTTAAAGATCGCCCCAAAAGGCAGTAAGAGGTTTTTTTTTTCTCAATTAAACACAGATGAGGTCTTTGTGATGTCATGTCAGTAGGCATCCAGTGTCTCTGGCCCTTTTCTGACTCCTAGACTGTTTAAGGATCACTTCAAAAGACAGAAAGAGGTTTTTTTTCTCAATTAAACACAGATGAGGTCTTTGTGATGTCATGTCAGTAGGCATCCAGTGTCTCTGGCCCTTTTCTGACTCCTAGATAGTTTAAGGATCGCTTCAAAAGACAGTAAGAGGTTTTTATCCCCAATTAAACACAGATGAGGTCTTTGTGATGTCATGTCAGTAGGCCTCCTGTGTCCCTGGCCGTTTTCTGACTCCTAGACTGTTTAAGGATCGCTCCAAAACACAGTAAGAGGTTTTTTTTTCTCAATTAAACACAGATGAGGTCTTTGTGATGTCATGTCAGTAGGCATCCAGTGTCTCCGGCCCTTTTCTGACTCCTAGACTGTTTAAGGATGGCTTCAAAAGACAGTAGGAGGTTTTTTTTCTCAATTAAACACAGATGAGGTCTTTGTGATGTCATGTCAGTAGGCATCCAGTGTCTCTGGCCCTTTTATGACTCCTAGACTGTTTAAGGATCGCTTCAAAAGACAGTAAGAGGTTTTTTTTCTCAATTAAACACAGATGAGGTCTTTGTGATGTCATGTCAGTAGGCCTCCAGTGTCTCTGGCCCTTTTCTGACTCCTAGACTGTTTAAGGATGGCTTCAAAAGACAGTAGGAGGATTTTTTCTCAATTAAACACAGATGAGGTCTTTGTGATGTCATGTCAGTAGGCATCCAGTGTCTCTGGCCCTTTTCTGACTCCTAGACTGTTTAAGGATCGCTTCAAAAGACAGTAACAGGTTTTTTTTCTCAATTAAACACAGATGAGGTCTTTGTGATGTCATGTCAGTAAGCATCCAGTGTCTCTGGCCCTTTTCTGACTCCTAGACTGTTTAAGGATCGCTTCAAAAGACATTAAGAGGTTTTTTTCTCAATTAAACACAGATGAGGTCTATGTGATGTCATGTCAGTAGGCATCCTGAGTCCCTGGCCCTTTTCTGACTCCTAGACTGTTTAAGGATCGCTTCAAAAGACACTAAGAGGGTTTTTTTCTCAATTAAACACAGATGAGGTCTTTGTGATGTCATGTCAGTAGGCCTCCAGTGTCTCTGGCCCTTTTCTGACACCTAGACTGTTTAAGGATCGCTTCAAAAGACAGTAGGAGGTTTTTTTTCTCAATTAAACACAGATGAGGTCTTTGTGATGTCAGGTCAGTAGGTATCCAGTGTCTCTGGCCCTTTTCTGACTTTTAGTCTGTTTAAAGATCGCCCCAAAAGGCAGTAAGAGGTTTTTTTTTTCTCAATTAAACACAGATGAGGTCTTTGTGATGTCATGTCAGTAGGCATCCAGTGTCTCTGGCCCTTTTCTGACTCCTAGACTGTTTAAGGATCACTTCAAAAGACAGAAAGAGGTTTTTTTTCTCAATTAAACACAGATGAGGTCTTTGTGATGTCATGTCAGTAGGCATCCAGTGTCTCTGGCCCTTTTCTGACTCCTAGATAGTTTAAGGATCGCTTCAAAAGACAGTAAGAGGTTTTTATCCCCAATTAAACACAGATGAGGTCTTTGTGATGTCATGTCAGTAGGCCTCCTGTGTCCCTGGCCGTTTTCTGACTCCTAGACTGTTTAAGGATCGCTCCAAAAGACAGTAAGAGGTTTTTTTTCTCAATTAAACACAGATGAGGTCTTTGTGATGTCATGTCAGTAGGCATCCAGTGTCTCCGGCCCTTTTCTGACTCCTAGACTGTTTAAGGATGGCTTCAAAAGACAGTAGGAGGTTTTTTTTCTCAATTAAACACAGAAGAGGTCTTTGTGATGTCATGTCAGTAGGCATCCAGTGTCTCTGGCCCTTTTATGACTCCTAGACTGTTTAAGGATCGCTTCAAAAGACAGTAAGAGGTTTTTTTTCTCAATTAAACACAGATGAGGTCTTTGTGATGTCATGTCAGTAGGCCTCCAGTGTCTCTGGCCCTTTTCTGACTCCTAGACTGTTTAAGGATGGCTTCAAAAGACAGTAGGAGGATTTTTTCTCAATTAAACACAGATGAGGTCTTTGTGATGTCATGTCAGTAGGCATCCAGTGTCTCTGGCCCTTTTCTGACTCCTAGACTGTTTAAGGATCGCTTCAAAAGACAGTAACAGGTTTTTTTTCTCAATTAAACACAGATGAGGTCTTTGTGATGTCATGTCAGTAAGCATCCAGTGTCTCTGGCCCTTTTCTGACTCCTAGACTGTTTAAGGATCGCTTCAAAAGACATTAAGAGGTTTTTTTCTCAATTAAACACAGATGAGGTCTATGTGATGTCATGTCAGTAGGCATCCTGAGTCCCTGGCCCTTTTCTGACTCCTAGACTGTTTAAGGATCGCTTCAAAAGACACTAAGAGGGTTTTTTTCTCAATTAAACACAGATGAGGTCTTTGTGATGTCATGTCAGTAGGCCTCCAGTGTCTCTGGCCCTTTTCTGACACCTAGACTGTTTAAGGATCGCTTCAAAAGACAGTAGGAGGTTTTTTTTCTCAATTAAACACAGATGAGGTCTTTGTGATGTCAGGTCAGTAGGTATCCAGTGTCTCTGGCCCTTTTCTGACTTTTAGTCTGTTTAAAGATCGCCCCAAAAGGCAGTAAGAGGTTTTTTTTTTCTCAATTAAACACAGATGAGGTCTTTGTGATGTCATGTCAGTAGGCATCCAGTGTCTCTGGCCCTTTTCTGACTCCTAGACTGTTTAAGGATCACTTCAAAAGACAGAAAGAGGTTTTTTTTCTCAATTAAACACAGATGAGGTCTTTGTGATGTCATGTCAGTAGGCATCCAGTGTCTCTGGCCCTTTTCTGACTCCTAGATAGTTTAAGGATCGCTTCAAAAGACAGTAAGAGGTTTTTATCCCCAATTAAACACAGATGAGGTCTTTGTGATGTCATGTCAGTAGGCCTCCTGTGTCCCTGGCCGTTTTCTGACTCCTAGACTGTTTAAGGATCGCTCCAAAAGATAGTAAGAGGGTTTTTTTTCTCAATTAAACACAGATGAGGTCTTTGTGATGTCATGTCAGTAGGCCTCCAGTGTCTCTGGCCCTTTTCTGACTCCTAGACTGTTTAAGGATGGCTTCAAAAGACAGTAGGAGGTTTTTTTTCTCAATTAAACACAGATGAGGTCTTTGTGATGTCATGTCAGTAGGCATCCAGTGTCTCTGGCCCTTTTCTGACTCCTAGACTGTTTAAGGATCGCTTCAAAAGACAGTAAGAGGTTTTTTTTCTCAATTAAACACAGATGAGGTCTTTGTGATGTCATGTCAGTAGGCCTCCAGTGTCTCTGGCCCTTTTCTGACTCCTAGACTGTTTAAGGATGGCTTCAAAAGACAGTAGGAGGATTTTTTTCTCAATTAAACACAGATGAGGTCTTTGTGATGTCATGTCAGTAGGCATCCAGTGTCTCTGGCCCTTTTCTGACTCCTAGACTGTTTAAGGATGGCTTCAAAAGACAGTAGGAGGATTTTTTTCTCAATTAAACACAGATGAGGTCTTTGTGATGTCATGTCAGTAGGCATCCAGTGTCTCTGGCCCTTTTCTGACTCCTAGACTGTTTAAGGATGGCTTCAAAAGACAGTAGGAGGATTTTTTTCTCAATTAAACACAGATGAGGTCTTTGTGATGTCATGTCAGTAGGCATCCAGTGTCTCTGGCCCTTTTCTGACTCCTAGACTGTTTAAGGATCGCTTCAAAAGACACTAAGAGGGTTTTTTTCTCAATTAAACACAGATGAGGTCTTTGTGATGTCATGTCAGTAGGCCTCCAGTGTCTCTGGCCCTTTTCTGACACCTAGACTGTTTAAGGATCGCTTCAAAAGACAGTAGGAGGTTTTTTTTCTCAATTAAACACAGATGAGGTCTTTGTGATGTCAGGTCAGTAGGTATCCAGTGTCTCTGGCCCTTTTCTGACTTTTAGTCTGTTTAAAGATCGCCCCAAAAGGCAGTAAGAGGTTTTTTTTTTCTCAATTAAACACAGATGAGGTCTTTGTGATGTCATGTCAGTAGGCATCCAGTGTCTCTGGCCCTTTTCTGACTCCTAGACTGTTTAAGGATCACTTCAAAAGACAGAAAGAGGTTTTTTTTCTCAATTAAACACAGATGAGGTCTTTGTGATGTCATGTCAGTAGGCATCCAGTGTCTCTGGCCCTTTTCTGACTCCTAGATAGTTTAAGGATCGCTTCAAAAGACAGTAAGAGGTTTTTATCCCCAATTAAACACAGATGAGGTCTTTGTGATGTCATGTCAGTAGGCCTCCTGTGTCCCTGGCCGTTTTCTGACTCCTAGACTGTTTAAGGATCGCTCCAAAAGACAGTAAGAGGTTTTTTTTTCTCAATTAAACACAGATGAGGTCTTTGTGATGTCATGTCAGTAGGCATCCAGTGTCTCCGGCCCTTTTCTGACTCCTAGACTGTTTAAGGATGGCTTCAAAAGACAGTAGGAGGTTTTTTTTCTCAATTAAACACAGATGAGGTCTTTGTGATGTCATGTCAGTAGGCATCCAGTGTCTCTGGCCCTTTTATGACTCCTAGACTGTTTAAGGATCGCTTCAAAAGACAGTAAGAGGTTTTTTTTCTCAATTAAACACAGATGAGGTCTTTGTGATGTCATGTCAGTAGGCCTCCAGTGTCTCTGGCCCTTTTCTGACTCCTAGACTGTTTAAGGATGGCTTCAAAAGACAGTAGGAGGATTTTTTCTCAATTAAACACAGATGAGGTCTTTGTGATGTCATGTCAGTAGGCATCCAGTGTCTCTGGCCCTTTTCTGACTCCTAGACTGTTTAAGGATCGCTTCAAAAGACAGTAACAGGTTTTTTTTCTCAATTAAACACAGATGAGGTCTTTGTGATGTCATGTCAGTAAGCATC
Organism: Paroedura picta; assembly: GCF_049243985.1. Taxonomy (NCBI): domain Eukaryota; kingdom Metazoa; phylum Chordata; class Lepidosauria; order Squamata; family Gekkonidae; genus Paroedura; species Paroedura picta. The sequence goes on along the minus strand of NC_135385.1, from coordinate 1,149,088 downwards.
GAGTGTCTCTGGCCCTTTTCTGACTCCTAGACTGTTTAAGGATTGCTTCAAAAGACATTAAGAGGTTTTTTTCTCAATTAAACACAGATGAGGTCTATGTGATGTCATGTCAGTAGGCATCCTGAGTCCCTGGCCCTTTTCTGACTCCTAGACTGTTTAAGGATCGCTTCAAAAGACACTAAGAGGGTTTTTTTCTCAATTAAACACAGATGAGGTCTTTGTGATGTCATGTCAGTAGGCCTCCAGTGTCTCTGGCCCTTTTCTGACACCTAGACTGTTTAAGGATCGCTTCAAAAGACAGTAGGAGGTTTTTTTTCTCAATTAAACACAGATGAGGTCTTTGTGATGTCAGGTCAGTAGGTATCCAGTGTCTCTGGCCCTTTTCTGACTTTTAGTCTGTTTAAAGATCGCCCCAAAAGGCAGTAAGAGGTTTTTTTTTTCTCAATTAAACACAGATGAGGTCTTTGTGATGTCATGTCAGTAGGCATCCAGTGTCTCTGGCCCTTTTCTGACTCCTAGACTGTTTAAGGATCACTTCAAAAGACAGAAAGAGGTTTTTTTTCTCAATTAAACACAGATGAGGTCTTTGTGATGTCATGTCAGTAGGCATCCAGTGTCTCTGGCCCTTTTCTGACTCCTAGATAGTTTAAGGATCGCTTCAAAAGACAGTAAGAGGTTTTTATCCCCAATTAAACACAGATGAGGTCTTTGTGATGTCATGTCAGTAGGCCTCCTGTGTCCCTGGCCGTTTTCTGACTCCTAGACTGTTTAAGGATCGCTCCAAAAGACAGTAAGAGGGTTTTTTTTCTCAATTAAACACAGATGAGGTCTTTGTGATGTCATGTCAGTAGGCCTCCAGTGTCTCTGGCCCTTTTCTGACTCCTAGACTGTTTAAGGATGGCTTCAAAAGACAGTAGGAGGTTTTTTTTCTCAATTAAACACAGATGAGGTCTTTGTGATGTCATGTCAGTAGGCATCCAGTGTCTCTGGCCCTTTTCTGACTCCTAGACTGTTTAAGGATCGCTTCAAAAGACAGTAAGAGGTTTTTTTTCTCAATTAAACACAGATGAGGTCTTTGTGATGTCATGTCAGTAGGCATCCAGTGTCTCTGGCCCTTTTCTGACCCCTAGGCTGTTTAAAGATCGCCCCAAAAGGCAGTAAGAGGTTTTTTTCTTCTCAATTAAACAATGGTGAGGTCTTTGTGATATCATGTCAGTAGGTATCCAGTGTCTCTGGCCCTTTTCTGACTCCTAGACTGTTTAAGGATCGCTTCAAAAGACAGTAGGAGGTTTTTTTTCTCAATTAAACACAGATGAGGTCTTTGTGATGTCATGTCAGTAGGCATCCAGTTTCTTTGGTCCTTTTCTGACTCCTAGACTGTTTAAGGATCGCTTCAAAAGACAGTAGGAGGTTTTTTTTCTCAATTAAACACAGATGAGGTCTTTGTGATGTCATGTCAGTAGGCATCCAGTGTCTCTGGCCCTTTTCTGACTCCTAGACTGTTTAAGGATCGCTTCAAAAGACAGTAAGAGGTTTTTTTTCTCAATTAAACACAGATGAGGTCTTTGTGATGTCATGTCAGTAGGCATCCTGTGTCTCTGGCCCTTTGCTGTCTCCTAGACTGTTTAAGGATTACTTCAAAAGACAGTAAGAGGTTTTTTTTCTCAATTAAACACAGATGAGGTCTTTGTGATGTCATGTCAGTAGGCCTCCAGTGTCTCTGGCCCTTTTCTGACTCCTAGACTGTTTAAGGATCGCTTCAAAAGACAGTAAGAGGTTTTTTTTCTCAATTAAACACAGATGAGGTCTTTGTGATGTCATGTCAGTAGTCCTCCAGTGTCTCTGGCCCTTTTCTGTCTCCTAGACTGTTTAAGGATCGCTTCAAAAGACATTAAGAGGTTTTTTTCTTCTCAATTAAACACAGGTGAGGTCTTTGTGATGTCAGGTCAGTAGGTATCCAGTGTCTCTGGCCCTTTTCTGACTTTTAGTCTGTTTAAAGATCGCCCCAAAAGGCAGTAAGAGGTTTTTTTTTTCTCAATTAAACACAGATGAGGTCTTTGTGATGTCATGTCAATAGGCCTCCAGTGTCTCTGGCCCTTTTCTGACTCCTAGACTGTTTTAGGATCGCTTCAAAAGACATTAAGAGGTTTTTTTCTTCTCAATTAAACACAGGTGAGGTCTTTGTGATATCAGGTCAGTAGGTATCCAGTGTCTCTGGCCCTTTTCTGACTTTTAGTCTGTTTAAAGATCGCCCCAAAAGGCAGTAAGAGGTTTTTTTTTCTCAATTAAACACAGATGAGGTCTTTGTGATGTCATGTCAGTAGGCCTCCTGTCCCTGGCCCTTTTCTGACTCCTAGACTGTTTAAGGATCGCTTCAAAAGACAGTAAGAGGTTTTTTTTTCTCAATTAAACACAGATGAGGTCTTTGTGATGTCATGTCAGTAGGCCTCCAGTGTCTCTGGCCCTTTTCTGACTCCTAGACTGTTTAAGGATGGCTTCAAAAGACAGTAGGAGGTTTTTTTTCTCAATTAAACACAGATGAGGTCTTTGTGATGTCATGTCAGTAGGCATCCAGTGTCTCTGGCCCTTTTCTGACTCCTAGACTGTTTAAGGATAGCTTCAAAAGACAGTAAGAGGTTTTTTTTCTCAATTAAACACAAATGAGGTCTTTGTGATGTCATGTCAGTAGGCATCCTGTGTCTCTGGCCCTTTTCTGACTCCTAGACTGTTTAAGGATCGCTTCAAAAGACAGTAGGAGGTTTTTTTTCTCAATTAAACACTGATGAGGTCTTTGTGATGTCATGTCAGTAGGCATCCTGTGTCTCTGGCCCTTTTCTGTCTCCTAGACTGTTTAAGGATCGCTTCAAAAGACATTAAGAGTTTTTTTTCTTCTCAATTAAACACAGGTGAGGTCTTTGTGATGTCAGGTCAGTAGGTATCCTGTGTCTCTGGCCCTTTTCTGTCTCCTAGACTGTTTAAGGATCACTTCAAAAGACAGTAAGAGGTTTTTTTTCTCAATTAAACACAGATTAGGTCTTTGTGATGTCATGTTAGTAGGCCTCCAGTGTCTCTGGCCCTTTTCTGTCTCCTAGACTGTTTAAGGATCGCTTCAAAAGACATTAAGAGGTTTTTTTTCTCAATTAAACACAGATGAGGTCTTTGTGATGTCATGTCAGTAGGCATCCTGTGTCTCTGGCCCTTTTCTGACTCCTAGACTGTTTAAGGATCGCTTCAAAAGACAGTAAGAGGTTTTTTTTCTCAATTAAACACAGATGAGGTCTTTGGGATGTCATGTCAGTAGGCCTCCAGTGTCTCTGGCCCTTTTCTGTCTCCTAGACTGTTTAAGGATCGCTTCAAAAAACATTAAGAGGTTTTTTTCTCAATTAAACACAGATGAGGTCTTTGTGATGTCATGTCAGTAGGCATCCTGTGTCTCTGGCCCTTTTCTGTCTCCTAGACTGTTTAAGGATCGCTTCAAAAGACAGTAAGAGGTTTTTTTTCTCAATTAAACACAGATGAGGTCTTTGTGATGTCATGTCAGTAGGCCTCCAGTGTCTCTGGACCTTTTCTGACTCCTAGACTGTTTAAGGATCGCTTCAAAAGACATTAAGAGTTTTTTTTCTTCTCAATTAAACACAGGTGAGGTCTTTGTGATGTCAGGTCAGTAGGTATCCAGTGTCTCTGGCCCTTTTCTGACTTTTAGTCTGTTTAAAGATCGCCCCAAAAGGCAGTAAGAGGTTTTTTTTCCTCAATTAAACACAGATGAGGTCTTTCTGATGTCATGTCAGTAGGTATCCAGTGTCTCTGGCCCTTTTCTGACTTTTAGTCTGTTTAAAGATCGCCCCAAAAGGCAGTAAGAGGTTTTTTTTTCTCAATTAAACACAGATGAGGTCTTTGTGATGTCATGTCAGTAGGCCTCCAGTGTCTCTGGCCCTTTTCTGACTCCTAGACTGTTTAAGGATCGCTTCAAAAGACAGTAAGAGGTTTTTTTTCTCAATTAAACACAGATGAGATCTTTGTGATGTCATGTCAGTAGGCCTCCAGTGTCTCTGGCCCTTTTCTGACTCCTAGACTGTTTAAGGATCGCTTCAAAAGACAGTAAGAGGTTTTTTTTCTCAATTAAACACAGATGAGATCTTTGTGATGTCATGTCAGTAGGCCTCCAGTGTCTCTGGACCTTTTCTGACTCCTAGACTATTTAAGGATCGCTTCAAAAGACATTAAGAGGTTTTTTTCTTCTCAATTAAACACAGGTGAGGTCTTTGTGATGTCAGGTCAGTAGGTATCCAGTGTCTCTGGCCCTTTTCTGACTTTTAGTCTGTTTAAAGATCGCCCCAAAAGGCAGTAAGAGGTTTTTTTTTTCCTCAATTAAACACAGATGAGGTCTTTGTGATGTCATGTCAGTAGGCCTCCAGTGTCTCTGGCCCTTTTCTGACTCCTAGACTGTTTAAGGATCGCTTTAAAAGACAGTAAGAGGTTTTTTTTCTCAATTAAACACAGATGAGGTCTTTGTGATGTCATGTCAGTAGGCCTCCAGTGTCTCTGGCCCTTTTCTGACTCCTAGACTGTTTAAGGATCGCTTCAAAAGACAGTAAGAGGTTTTTTTTCTCAATTAAACACAGATGAGATCTTTGTGATGTCATGTCAGTAGGCCTCCAGTGTCTGTGGCCCTTTTCTGACTCCTAGACTGTTTAAGGATCGCTTCAAAAGACATTAAGAGGTTTTTTTCTTCTCAATTAAACACAGGTGAGGTCTTTGTGATATCAGGTCAGTAGGTATCCAGTGTCTCTGGCCCTTTTCTGACTTTTAGTCTGTTTAAAGATCGCCCCAAAAGGCAGTAAGAGGTTTTTTTTTTCTCAATTAAACACAGATGAGGTCTTTGTGATGTCATGTCAGTAGGCCTCCTGTCCCTGGCCCTTTTCTGACTCCTAGACTGTTTAAGGATCGCTTCAAAAGACAGTAAGAGGTTTTTTTTTCTCAATTAAACACAGATGAGGTCTTTGTGATGTCATGTCAGTAGGCCTCCAGTGTCTCTGGCCCTTTTCTGACTCCTAGACTGTTTAAGGATGGCTTCAAAAGACAGTAGGAGGTTTTTTTTCTCAATTAAACACAGATGAGGTCTTTGTGATGTCATGTCAGTAGGCATCCAGTGTCTCTGGCCCTTTTCTGACTCCTAGACTGTTTAAGGATAGCTTCAAAAGACAGTAAGAGGTTTTTTTTCTCAATTAAACACAAATGAGGTCTTTGTGATGTCATGTCAGTAGGCATCCTGTGTCTCTGGCCCTTTTCTGACTCCTAGACTGTTTAAGGATCGCTTCAAAAGACAGTAGGAGGTTTTTTTTCTCAATTAAACACAGATGAGGTCTTTGTGATGTCATGTCAGTAGGCATCCTGTGTCTCTGGCCCTTTTCTGTCTCCTAGACTGTTTAAGGATCGCTTCAAAAGACATTAAGAGTTTTTTTTCTTCTCAATTAAACACAGGTGAGGTCTTTGTGATGTCAGGTCAGTAGGTATCCTGTGTCTCTGGCCCTTTTCTGTCTCCTAGACTGTTTAAGGATCACTTCAAAAGACAGTAAGAGGTTTTTTTTCTCAATTAAACACAGATTAGGTCTTTGTGATGTCATGTCAGTAGGCCTCCAGTGTCTCTGGCCCTTTTCTGTCTCCTAGACTGTTTAAGGATCGCTTCAAAAGACATTAAGAGGTTTTTTTTCTCAATTAAACACAGATGAGGTCTTTGTGATGTCATGTCAGTAGGCATCCTGTGTCTCTGGCCCTTTTCTGACTCCTAGACTGTTTAAGGATCGCTTCAAAAGACAGTAAGAGGTTTTTTTTCTCAATTAAACACAGATGAGGTCTTTGTGATGTCATGTCAGTAGGCCTCCAGTGTCTCTGGCCCTTTTCTGTCTCCTAGACTGTTTAAGGATCGCTTCAAAAAACATTAAGAGGTTTTTTTCTCAATTAAACACAGATGAGGTCTTTGTGATGTCATGTCAGTAGGCATCCTGTGTCTCTGGCCCTTTTCTGTCTCCTAGACTGTTTAAGGATCGCTTCAAAAGACAGTAAGAGGTTTTTTTTCTCAATTAAACACAGATGAGGTCTTTGTGATGTCATGTCAGTAGGCCTCCAGTGTCTCTGGACCTTTTCTGACTCCTAGACTGTTTAAGGATCGCTTCAAAAGACATTAAGAGTTTTTTTTCTTCTCAATTAAACACAGGTGAGGTCTTTGTGATGTCAGGTCAGTAGGTATCCAGTGTCTCTGGCCCTTTTCTGACTTTTAGTCTGTTTAAAGATCGCCCCAAAAGGCAGTAAGAGGTTTTTTTTCCTCAATTAAACACAGATGAGGTCTTTCTGATGTCATGTCAGTAGGTATCCAGTGTCTCTGGCCCTTTTCTGACTTTTAGTCTGTTTAAAGATCGCCCCAAAAGGCAGTAAGAGGTTTTTTTTTCTCAATTAAACACAGATGAGGTCTTTGTGATGTCATGTCAGTAGGCCTCCAGTGTCTCTGGCCCTTTTCTGACTCCTAGACTGTTTAAGGATCGCTTCAAAAGACAGTAAGAGGTTTTTTTTCTCAATTAAACACAGATGAGATCTTTGTGATGTCATGTCAGTAGGCCTCCAGTGTCTCTGGCCCTTTTCTGACTCCTAGACTGTTTAAGGATCGCTTCAAAAGACAGTAAGAGGTTTTTTTTCTCAATTAAACACAGATGAGATCTTTGTGATGTCATGTCAGTAGGCCTCCAGTGTCTCTGGACCTTTTCTGACTCCTAGACTATTTAAGGATCGCTTCAAAAGACATTAAGAGGTTTTTTTCTTCTCAATTAAACACAGGTGAGGTCTTTGTGATGTCAGGTCAGTAGGTATCCAGTGTCTCTGGCCCTTTTCTGACTTTTAGTCTGTTTAAAGATCGCCCCAAAAGGCAGTAAGAGGTTTTTTTTTTCCTCAATTAAACACAGATGAGGTCTTTGTGATGTCATGTCAGTAGGCCTCCAGTGTCTCTGGCCCTTTTCTGACTCCTAGACTGTTTAAGGATCGCTTTAAAAGACAGTAAGAGGTTTTTTTTCTCAATTAAACACAGATGAGGTCTTTGTGATGTCATGTCAGTAGGCCTCCAGTGTCTCTGGCCCTTTTCTGACTCCTAGACTGTTTAAGGATCGCTTCAAAAGACAGTAAGAGGTTTTTTTTCTCAATTAAACACAGATGAGATCTTTGTGATGTCATGTCAGTAGGCCTCCAGTGTCTGTGGCCCTTTTCTGACTCCTAGACTGTTTAAGGATCGCTTCAAAAGACATTAAGAGGTTTTTTTTCTCAATTAAACACAGATGAGGTCTTTGTGATGTCATGTCAGTAGGCATCCTGTGTCTCTGGCCCTTTTCTGTCTCCTAGACTGTTTAAGGATCGCTTCAAAAGACATTAAGAGTTTTTTTTCTTCTCAATTAAACACAGGTGAGGTCTTTGTGATGTCAGGTCAGTAGGTATCCTGTGTCTCTGGCCCTTTTCTGTCTCCTAGACTGTTTAAGGATCACTTCAAAAGACAGTAAGAGGTTTTTTTTCTCAATTAAACACAGATTAGGTCTTTGTGATGTCATGTCAGTAGGCCTCCAGTGTCTCTGGCCCTTTTCTGTCTCCTAGACTGTTTAAGGATCGCTTCAAAAGACATTAAGAGGTTTTTTTTCTCAATTAAACACAGATGAGGTCTTTGTGATGTCATGTCAGTAGGCATCCTGTGTCTCTGGCCCTTTTCTGACTCCTAGACTGTTTAAGGATCGCTTCAAAAGACAGTAAGAGGTTTTTTTTCTCAATTAAACACAGATGAGGTCTTTGTGATGTCATGTCAGTAGGCCTCCAGTGTCTCTGGACCTTTTCTGACTCCTAGACTGTTTAAGGATCGCTTCAAAAGACATTAAGAGTTTTTTTTCTTCTCAATTAAACACAGGTGAGGTCTTTGTGATGTCAGGTCAGTAGGTATCCAGTGTCTCTGGCCCTTTTCTGACTTTTAGTCTGTTTAAAGATCGCCCCAAAAGGCAGTAAGAGGTTTTTTTTCCTCAATTAAACACAGATGAGGTCTTTCTGATGTCATGTCAGTAGGTATCCAGTGTCTCTGGCCCTTTTCTGACTTTTAGTCTGTTTAAAGATCGCCCCAAAAGGCAGTAAGAGGTTTTTTTTTCTCAATTAAACACAGATGAGGTCTTTGTGATGTCATGTCAGTAGGCCTCCAGTGTCTCTGGCCCTTTTCTGACTCCTAGACTGTTTAAGGATCGCTTCAAAAGACAGTAAGAGGTTTTTTTTCTCAATTAAACACAGATGAGATCTTTGTGATGTCATGTCAGTAGGCCTCCAGTGTCTCTGGCCCTTTTCTGACTCCTAGACTGTTTAAGGATCGCTTCAAAAGACAGTAAGAGGTTTTTTTTCTCAATTAAACACAGATGAGATCTTTGTGATGTCATGTCAGTAGGCCTCCAGTGTCTCTGGACCTTTTCTGACTCCTAGACTATTTAAGGATCGCTTCAAAAGACATTAAGAGGTTTTTTTCTTCTCAATTAAACACAGGTGAGGTCTTTGTGATGTCAGGTCAGTAGGTATCCAGTGTCTCTGGCCCTTTTCTGACTTTTAGTCTGTTTAAAGATCGCCCCAAAAGGCAGTAAGAGGTTTTTTTTTTCCTCAATTAAACACAGATGAGGTCTTTGTGATGTCATGTCAGTAGGCCTCCAGTGTCTCTGGCCCTTTTCTGACTCCTAGACTGTTTAAGGATCGCTTTAAAAGACAGTAAGAGGTTTTTTTTCTCAATTAAACACAGATGAGGTCTTTGTGATGTCATGTCAGTAGGCCTCCAGTGTCTCTGGCCCTTTTCTGACTCCTAGACTGTTTAAGGATCGCTTCAAAAGACAGTAAGAGGTTTTTTTTCTCAATTAAACACAGATGAGATCTTTGTGATGTCATGTCAGTAGGCCTCCAGTGTCTGTGGCCCTTTTCTGACTCCTAGACTGTTTAAGGATCGCTTCAAAAGACATTAAGAGGTTTTTTTCTTCTCAATTAAACACAGGTGAGGTCTTTGTGATATCAGGTCAGTAGGTATCCAGTGTCTCTGGCCCTTTTCTGACTTTTAGTCTGTTTAAAGATCGCCCCAAAAGGCAGTAAGAGGTTTTTTTTTTCTCAATTAAACACAGATGAGGTCTTTGTGATGTCATGTCAGTAGGCCTCCTGTCCCTGGCCCTTTTCTGACTCCTAGACTGTTTAAGGATCGCTTCAAAAGACAGTAAGAGGTTTTTTTTTCTCAATTAAACACAGATGAGGTCTTTGTGATGTCATGTCAGTAGGCCTCCAGTGTCTCTGGCCCTTTTCTGACTCCTAGACTGTTTAAGGATGGCTTCAAAAGACAGTAGGAGGTTTTTTTTCTCAATTAAACACAGATGAGGTCTTTGTGATGTCATGTCAGTAGGCATCCAGTGTCTCTGGCCCTTTTCTGACTCCTAGACTGTTTAAGGATAGCTTCAAAAGACAGTAAGAGGTTTTTTTTCTCAATTAAACACAAATGAGGTCTTTGTGATGTCATGTCAGTAGGCATCCTGTGTCTCTGGCCCTTTTCTGACTCCTAGACTGTTTAAGGATCGCTTCAAAAGACAGTAGGAGGTTTTTTTTCTCAATTAAACACAGATGAGGTCTTTGTGATGTCATGTCAGTAGGCATCCTGTGTCTCTGGCCCTTTTCTGTCTCCTAGACTGTTTAAGGATCGCTTCAAAAGACATTAAGAGTTTTTTTTCTTCTCAATTAAACACAGGTGAGGTCTTTGTGATGTCAGGTCAGTAGGTATCCTGTGTCTCTGGCCCTTTTCTGTCTCCTAGACTGTTTAAGGATCACTTCAAAAGACAGTAAGAGGTTTTTTTTCTCAATTAAACACAGATTAGGTCTTTGTGATGTCATGTCAGTAGGCCTCCAGTGTCTCTGGCCCTTTTCTGTCTCCTAGACTGTTTAAGGATCGCTTCAAAAGACATTAAGAGGTTTTTTTTCTCAATTAAACACAGATGAGGTCTTTGTGATGTCATGTCAGTAGGCATCCTGTGTCTCTGGCCCTTTTCTGACTCCTAGACTGTTTAAGGATCGCTTCAAAAGACAGTAAGAGGTTTTTTTTCTCAATTAAACACAGATGAGGTCTTTGTGATGTCATGTCAGTAGGCCTCCAGTGTCTCTGGCCCTTTTCTGTCTCCTAGACTGTTTAAGGATCGCTTCAAAAAACATTAAGAGGTTTTTTTCTCAATTAAACACAGATGAGGTCTTTGTGATGTCATGTCAGTAGGCATCCTGTGTCTCTGGCCCTTTTCTGTCTCCTAGACTGTTTAAGGATCGCTTCAAAAGACAGTAAGAGGTTTTTTTTCTCAATTAAACACAGATGAGGTCTTTGTGATGTCATGTCAGTAGGCCTCCAGTGTCTCTGGCCCTTTTCTGACTCCTAGACTGTTTAAGGATCGCTTCAAAAGACAGTAAGAGGTTTTTTTTCTCAATTAAACACAGATGAGGTCTTTGTGATGTCATGTCAGTAGGCATCCTGTGTCTCTGGCCCTTTTCTGTCTCCTAGACTGTTTAAGGATCACTTCAAAAGACAGTAAGAGGTTTTTTTTCTCAATTAAACACAGATGAGGTCTTTGTGATGTCATGTCAGTAGGCATCCTGTGTCTCTGGCCCTTTTCTGTCTCCTAGACTGTTTAAGGATCACTTCAAAAGACAGTAAGAGGTTTTTTTCTCAATTAAACACAGATGAGGTCTTTGTGATGTCATGTCAGTAGGCATCCAGTGTCTCTGGCCATTTTCTGACTCCTAGATTGTTTAAGGATGGCTTCAAAAGACAGTAAGAGGTTTTTATCCCCAATTAAACACAGATGAGGTCTTTGTGATGTCATGTCAGTAGGCCTCCTGTGTCCCTGGCCCTTTTCTGACTCCTAGACTGTTTAAGGATCGCTTCAAAATACAGAAAGAGGTTTTTTTTCTCAATTAAACACAGATGAGGTCTTTGTGATGTCATGTCAGTAGGCCTCCAGTGTCTCTGGCCCTTTTCTGACTCCTAGACTGTTTAAGGATCGCTTCAAAGGACATTAAGAGGTTTTTTTCTTCTCAATTAAACACAGGTGAGGTCTTTGTGATGTCAGGTCAGTAGGTATCCAGTGTCTCTGGCCCTTTTCTGACTTTTAGTCTGTTTAAAGATCGCCCCAAAAGGCAGTAAGAGGTTTTTTTTCTCAATTAAACACAGATGAGGTCTTTGTGATGTCATGTCAGTAGGCATCCAGTGTCTCTGGCCCTTTTCTGACTCCTAGACTGTTTAAGGATCGCTTCAAAAGACAGCAAGAGGTTTTTTTTCTCAATTAAACACAGATGAGGTCTTTGTGATGTCAGGTCAGTAGGTATCCAGTGTCTCTGGCCCTTTTCTGACTCCTAGACTGTTTAAGGATCGCTTCAAAAGACAGTAAGAGGTTTTTTTTCTCAATTAAACACAGATGAGGTCTTTGTGATGTCATGTCAATAGGCCTCCAGTGTCTCTGGCCCTTTTCTGACTCCTAGACTGTTTAAGGATCGCTTCAAAAGACAGTAAGAGGTTTTTTTTTTCTCAATTAAACACAGATGAGGTCTTTGTGATGTCATGTCAGTAGGCATCCAGTGTCTCTGGCCCTTTTCTGACTCCTAGACTGTTTAAGGATGGCTTCAAAAGACAGTAAGAGGTTTTTTTTCTCAATTAAACACAGATGAGGTCTTTGTGATGTCATGTCAGTAGGCATCCTGTGTCTCTGGCCCTTTTCTGTCTCCTAGACTGTTTAAGGATCACTTCAAAAGACATTAAGAGGTTTTTTTCTTCTCAATTAAACACAGATGAGGTCTTTGTGATGTCATGTCAGTAGGCATCCAGTGTCTCTGGCCCTTTTCTGACTCCTAGACTGTTTAAGGATGGCTTCAAAAGACAGTAAGAGGTTTTTTTTCTCAATTAAACACAGATGAGGTCTTTGTGATGTCATGTCAGTAGGCATCCTGTGTCTCTGGCCCTTTTCTGTCTCCTAGACTGTTTAAGGATCACTTCAAAAGACATTAAGAGGTTTTTTTCTTCTCAATTAAACACAGGTGAGGTCTTTGTGATGTCAGGTCAGTAGGTATCCAGTGTCTCTGGCCCTTTTCTGACTTTTAGTCTGTTTAAAGATCGCCCCAAAAGGCAGTAAGAGGTTTTTTTTTTCTCAATTAAACACAGATGAGGTCTTTGTGATGTCATGTCAGTAGGCATCCAGTGTCTCTGGCCCTTTTCTGACTCCTAGACTGTTTAAGGATCACTTCAAAAGACAGAAAGAGGTTTTTTTTCTCAATTAAACACAGATGAGGTCTTTGTGATGTCATGTCAGTAGGCATCCAGTGTCTCTGGCCCTTTTCTGACTCCTAGATAGTTTAAGGATCGCTTCAAAAGACAGTAAGAGGTTTTTATCCCCAATTAAACACAGATGAGGTCTTTGTGATGTCATGTCAGTAGGCCTCCTGTGTCCCTGGCCGTTTTCTGACTCCTAGACTGTTTAAGGATCGCTCCAAAAGACAGTAAGAGGTTTTTTTTTCTCAATTAAACACAGATGAGGTCTTTGTGATGTCATGTCAGTAGGCATCCAGTGTCTCTGGCCCTTTTCTGACTCCTAGACTGTTTAAGGATGGCTTCAAAAGACAGTAGGAGGTTTTTTTTCTCAATTAAACACAGATGAGGTCTTTGTGATGTCATGTCAGTAGGCATCCAGTGTCTCTGGCCCTTTTCTGACTCCTAGACTGTTTAAGGATCGCTTCAAAAGACATTAAGAGGTTTTTTTCTCAATTAAACACAGATGAGGTCTTTGTGATGTCATGTCAGTAGGCATCCTGAGTCCCTGGCCCTTTTCTGACTCCTAGACTGTTTAAGGATCACTTCAAAAGACAGTAGGAGGTTTTTTTTCTCAATTAAACACAGATGAGGTCTTTGTGATGTCAGGTCAGTAGGTATCCAGTGTCTCTGGCCCTTTTCTGACTTTTAGTCTGTTTAAAGATCGCCCCAAAAGGCAGTAAGAGGTTTTTTTTTTCTCAATTAAACACAGATGAGGTCTTTGTGATGTCATGTCAGTAGGCATCCAGTGTCTCTGGCCCTTTTCTGACTCCTAGACTGTTTAAGGATCACTTCAAAAGACAGAAAGAGGTTTTTTTTCTCAATTAAACACAGATGAGGTCTTTGTGATGTCATGTCAGTAGGCCTCCAGTGTCTCTGGCCCTTTTCTGACTCCTAGACTGTTTAAGGATCGCTTCAAAAGGCAGTAAGAGGTTTTTTTCTTCTCAATTAAACAAAGGTGAGGTCTTTGTGATATCATGTCCGTAGGTATCCAGTGTCTCTGGCCCTTTTCTAACTTTTAGTCTGTTTAAAGATGGCCCCAAAAGGCAGTAAGAGGTTTTTTCTCCTCAATTAAACACAGGGGAGGTCTTTGTGATATCATGTCAGTAGGTATCCAGTGTCTCTGGCCCTTTTCTGACTCCTAGACTGTTTAAGGATCGCTTCAAAAGACAGTAAGAGGTTTTTTTTCTCAATTAAACACAGATGAGGTCTTTGTGATGTCATGTCAGTAGGCATCCAGTGTCTCTGGCCCTTTTCTGACTCCTAGACTTTTTAAGGATCGCTTCAAAAGACAGTAAGAGGTTTTTTTTCTCAATTAAACACAGATGAGGTCTTTGTGATGTCATGTCAGTAGGCCTCCATTGTCTCTGGCCCTTTTCTGACTCCTAGACTGTTTAAGGATCGCTTCAAAAGACAGTAAGAGGTTTTTTTTCTCAATTAAACACAGATGAGGTCTTTGTGATGTCATGTCAGTAGGCCTCCAGTGTCTCTGGCCCTTTTCTGACTCCTAGACTGTTTAAGGATCGCTTCAAAAGACAGTAAGAGGTTTTTTTTCTCAATTAAACACAGATGAGGTCTTTTTGATGTCATGTCAGTAGGCCTCCAGTGTCTCTGGCCCTTTTCTGACTCCTAGACTGTTTAAGGATCGCTTCAAAAGACAGTAAGAGGTTTTTTTTCTCAATTAAACACAGATGAGGTCTTTGTGATGTCATGTCAATAGGCCTCCATTGTCTCTGGCCCTTTTCTGACCTAGACTGTTTAAGGATCGCTTCAAAAGACAGTAAGAGGTTTTTTTTCTCAATTAAACACAGATGAGGTCTTTGTGATGTCATGTCAGTAGGCATCCTGTGTCTCTGGCCCTTTTCTGTCTCCTAGACTGTTTAAGGATCGCTTCAAAAGACAGTAAGAGGTTTTTTTTCTCAATTAAACACAGATGAGGTCTTTGTGATGTCATGTCAGTAGGCATCCTGTGTCTCTGGCCCTTTTCTGTCTCCTAGACTGTTTAAGGATCGCTTCAAAAGACAGTAAGAGGTTTTTTTCTCAATTAAACACAGATGAGGTCTTTGTGATGTCATGTCAGTAGGCATCCAGTGTCTCTGGCCATTTTCTGACTCCTACATTGTTTAAGGATGGCTTCAAAAGACAGTAAGAGGTTTTTATCCCCAATTAAACACAGATGAGGTCTTTGTGATGTCATGTCAGTAGGCCTCCTGTGTCCCTGGCCCTTTTCTGACTCCTAGACTGTTTAAGGATCGCTTCAAAATACAGTAAGAGGTTTTTTTTCTCAATTAAACACAGATGAGGTCTTTGTGATGTCATGTCAGTAGGCCTCCAGTGTCTCTGGCCCTTTTCTGACTCCTAGACTGTTTAAGGATCGCTTCAAAGGACATTAAGAGGTTTTTTTCTTCTCAATTAAACACAGGTGAGGTCTTTGTGATGTCAGGTCAGTAGGTATCCAGTGTCTCTGGCCCTTTTCTGACTTTTAGTCTGTTTAAGGATCGCTTCAAAAGACAGTAAGAGGTTTTTTTTTCTCAATTAAACACAGATGAGGTCTTTGTGATGTTATGTCAGTAGGCATCCAGTGTCTCTGGCCCTTTTCTGACTCCTAGACTGTTTAAGGATGGCTTCAAAAGACAGTAAGAGGTTTTTTTTCTCAATTAAACACAGATGAGGTCTTTGTGATGTCATGTCAGTAGGCATCCTGTGTCTCTGGCCCTTTTCTGACTTTTAGTCTGTTTAAAGATCGCCCCAAAAGGCAGTAAGAGGTTTTTTTTTCTCAATTAAACACAGATGAGGTCTTTCTGATGTCATGTCAGTAGGCATCCAGTGTCTCTGGCCCTTTTCTGACTCCTAGACTATTTAAGGATCGCTTCAAAAGGCAGTAAGAGGTTTTTTCTCCTCAATTAAACACAGGGGAGGTCTTTGTGATATCATGTCAGTAGGTATCCAGTGTCTCTGGCCCTTTTCTAACTTTTAGTCTGTTTAAAGATCGCCCCAAAAGGCAGTAAAATGTTTTTTTCTTCTCAATTAAACACAGATGAGGTCTTTGTGATGTCATGTCAGTAAGCATCCAGTGTCTCTGGCCCTTTTCTGACTCCTAGACTGTTTAAGGATCGCTTCAAAAGACAGTAAGAGGTTTTTTTTCTCAATTAAACACAGATGAGATCTTTGTGATGTCATGTCAGTAGGCCTCCAGTGTCTGTGGCCCTTTTCTGACTCCTAGACTGTTTAAGGATCGCTTCAAAAGACATTAAGAGGTTTTTTTCTTCTCAATTAAACACAGGTGAGGTCTTTGTGATATCAGGTCAGTAGGTATCCAGTGTCTCTGGCCCTTTTCTGACTTTTAGTCTGTTTAAAGATCGCCCCAAAAGGCAGTAAGAGGTTTTTTTTTTCTCAATTAAACACAGATGAGGTCTTTGTGATGTCATGTCAGTAGGCCTCCTGTCCCTGGCCCTTTTCTGACTCCTAGACTGTTTAAGGATCGCTTCAAAAGACAGTAAGAGGTTTTTTTTTCTCAATTAAACACAGATGAGGTCTTTGTGATGTCATGTCAGTAGGCCTCCAGTGTCTCTGGCCCTTTTCTGACTCCTAGACTGTTTAAGGATGGCTTCAAAAGACAGTAGGAGGTTTTTTTTCTCAATTAAACACAGATGAGGTCTTTGTGATGTCATGTCAGTAGGCATCCAGTGTCTCTGGCCCTTTTCTGACTCCTAGACTGTTTAAGGATAGCTTCAAAAGACAGTAAGAGGTTTTTTTTCTCAATTAAACACAAATGAGGTCTTTGTGATGTCATGTCAGTAGGCATCCTGTGTCTCTGGCCCTTTTCTGACTCCTAGACTGTTTAAGGATCGCTTCAAAAGACAGTAGGAGGTTTTTTTTCTCAATTAAACACAGATGAGGTCTTTGTGATGTCATGTCAGTAGGCATCCTGTGTCTCTGGCCCTTTTCTGTCTCCTAGACTGTTTAAGGATCGCTTCAAAAGACATTAAGAGTTTTTTTTCTTCTCAATTAAACACAGGTGAGGTCTTTGTGATGTCAGGTCAGTAGGTATCCTGTGTCTCTGGCCCTTTTCTGTCTCCTAGACTGTTTAAGGATCACTTCAAAAGACAGTAAGAGGTTTTTTTTCTCAATTAAACACAGATTAGGTCTTTGTGATGTCATGTCAGTAGGCCTCCAGTGTCTCTGGCCCTTTTCTGTCTCCTAGACTGTTTAAGGATCGCTTCAAAAGACATTAAGAGGTTTTTTTTCTCAATTAAACACAGATGAGGTCTTTGTGATGTCATGTCAGTAGGCATCCTGTGTCTCTGGCCCTTTTCTGACTCCTAGACTGTTTAAGGATCGCTTCAAAAGACAGTAAGAGGTTTTTTTTCTCAATTAAACACAGATGAGGTCTTTGTGATGTCATGTCAGTAGGCCTCCAGTGTCTCTGGCCCTTTTCTGTCTCCTAGACTGTTTAAGGATCGCTTCAAAAAACATTAAGAGGTTTTTTTCTCAATTAAACACAGATGAGGTCTTTGTGATGTCATGTCAGTAGGCATCCTGTGTCTCTGGCCCTTTTCTGTCTCCTAGACTGTTTAAGGATCGCTTCAAAAGACAGTAAGAGGTTTTTTTTCTCAATTAAACACAGATGAGGTCTTTGTGATGTCATGTCAGTAGGCCTCCAGTGTCTCTGGACCTTTTCTGACTCCTAGACTGTTTAAGGATCGCTTCAAAAGACATTAAGAGTTTTTTTTCTTCTCAATTAAACACAGGTGAGGTCTTTGTGATGTCAGGTCAGTAGGTATCCAGTGTCTCTGGCCCTTTTCTGACTTTTAGTCTGTTTAAAGATCGCCCCAAAAGGCAGTAAGAGGTTTTTTTTCCTCAATTAAACACAGATGAGGTCTTTCTGATGTCATGTCAGTAGGTATCCAGTGTCTCTGGCCCTTTTCTGACTTTTAGTCTGTTTAAAGATCGCCCCAAAAGGCAGTAAGAGGTTTTTTTTTCTCAATTAAACACAGATGAGGTCTTTGTGATGTCATGTCAGTAGGCCTCCAGTGTCTCTGGCCCTTTTCTGACTCCTAGACTGTTTAAGGATCGCTTCAAAAGACAGTAAGAGGTTTTTTTTCTCAATTAAACACAGATGAGATCTTTGTGATGTCATGTCAGTAGGCCTCCAGTGTCTCTGGCCCTTTTCTGACTCCTAGACTGTTTAAGGATCGCTTCAAAAGACAGTAAGAGGTTTTTTTTCTCAATTAAACACAGATGAGATCTTTGTGATGTCATGTCAGTAGGCCTCCAGTGTCTCTGGACCTTTTCTGACTCCTAGACTATTTAAGGATCGCTTCAAAAGACATTAAGAGGTTTTTTTCTTCTCAATTAAACACAGGTGAGGTCTTTGTGATGTCAGGTCAGTAGGTATCCAGTGTCTCTGGCCCTTTTCTGACTTTTAGTCTGTTTAAAGATCGCCCCAAAAGGCAGTAAGAGGTTTTTTTTTTCCTCAATTAAACACAGATGAGGTCTTTGTGATGTCATGTCAGTAGGCCTCCAGTGTCTCTGGCCCTTTTCTGACTCCTAGACTGTTTAAGGATCGCTTTAAAAGACAGTAAGAGGTTTTTTTTCTCAATTAAACACAGATGAGGTCTTTGTGATGTCATGTCAGTAGGCCTCCAGTGTCTCTGGCCCTTTTCTGACTCCTAGACTGTTTAAGGATCGCTTCAAAAGACAGTAAGAGGTTTTTTTTCTCAATTAAACACAGATGAGATCTTTGTGATGTCATGTCAGTAGGCCTCCAGTGTCTGTGGCCCTTTTCTGACTCCTAGACTGTTTAAGGATCGCTTCAAAAGACATTAAGAGGTTTTTTTCTTCTCAATTAAACACAGGTGAGGTCTTTGTGATATCAGGTCAGTAGGTATCCAGTGTCTCTGGCCCTTTTCTGACTTTTAGTCTGTTTAAAGATCGCCCCAAAAGGCAGTAAGAGGTTTTTTTTTTCTCAATTAAACACAGATGAGGTCTTTGTGATGTCATGTCAGTAGGCCTCCTGTCCCTGGCCCTTTTCTGACTCCTAGACTGTTTAAGGATCGCTTCAAAAGACAGTAAGAGGTTTTTTTTTCTCAATTAAACACAGATGAGGTCTTTGTGATGTCATGTCAGTAGGCCTCCAGTGTCTCTGGCCCTTTTCTGACTCCTAGACTGTTTAAGGATGGCTTCAAAAGACAGTAGGAGGTTTTTTTTCTCAATTAAACACAGATGAGGTCTTTGTGATGTCATGTCAGTAGGCATCCAGTGTCTCTGGCCCTTTTCTGACTCCTAGACTGTTTAAGGATAGCTTCAAAAGACAGTAAGAGGTTTTTTTTCTCAATTAAACACAAATGAGGTCTTTGTGATGTCATGTCAGTAGGCATCCTGTGTCTCTGGCCCTTTTCTGACTCCTAGACTGTTTAAGGATCGCTTCAAAAGACAGTAGGAGGTTTTTTTTCTCAATTAAACACAGATGAGGTCTTTGTGATGTCATGTCAGTAGGCATCCTGTGTCTCTGGCCCTTTTCTGTCTCCTAGACTGTTTAAGGATCGCTTCAAAAGACATTAAGAGTTTTTTTTCTTCTCAATTAAACACAGGTGAGGTCTTTGTGATGTCAGGTCAGTAGGTATCCTGTGTCTCTGGCCCTTTTCTGTCTCCTAGACTGTTTAAGGATCACTTCAAAAGACAGTAAGAGGTTTTTTTTCTCAATTAAACACAGATTAGGTCTTTGTGATGTCATGTCAGTAGGCCTCCAGTGTCTCTGGCCCTTTTCTGTCTCCTAGACTGTTTAAGGATCGCTTCAAAAGACATTAAGAGGTTTTTTTTCTCAATTAAACACAGATGAGGTCTTTGTGATGTCATGTCAGTAGGCATCCTGTGTCTCTGGCCCTTTTCTGACTCCTAGACTGTTTAAGGATCGCTTCAAAAGACAGTAAGAGGTTTTTTTTCTCAATTAAACACAGATGAGGTCTTTGTGATGTCATGTCAGTAGGCCTCCAGTGTCTCTGGCCCTTTTCTGTCTCCTAGACTGTTTAAGGATCGCTTCAAAAAACATTAAGAGGTTTTTTTCTCAATTAAACACAGATGAGGTCTTTGTGATGTCATGTCAGTAGGCATCCTGTGTCTCTGGCCCTTTTCTGTCTCCTAGACTGTTTAAGGATCGCTTCAAAAGACAGTAAGAGGTTTTTTTTCTCAATTAAACACAGATGAGGTCTTTGTGATGTCATGTCAGTAGGCCTCCAGTGTCTCTGGCCCTTTTCTGACTCCTAGACTGTTTAAGGATCGCTTCAAAAGACAGTAAGAGGTTTTTTTTCTCAATTAAACACAGATGAGGTCTTTGTGATGTCATGTCAGTAGGCATCCTGTGTCTCTGGCCCTTTTCTGTCTCCTAGACTGTTTAAGGATCACTTCAAAAGACAGTAAGAGGTTTTTTTTCTCAATTAAACACAGATGAGGTCTTTGTGATGTCATGTCAGTAGGCATCCTGTGTCTCTGGCCCTTTTCTGTCTCCTAGACTGTTTAAGGATCACTTCAAAAGACAGTAAGAGGTTTTTTTCTCAATTAAACACAGATGAGGTCTTTGTGATGTCATGTCAGTAGGCATCCAGTGTCTCTGGCCATTTTCTGACTCCTAGATTGTTTAAGGATGGCTTCAAAAGACAGTAAGAGGTTTTTATCCCCAATTAAACACAGATGAGGTCTTTGTGATGTCATGTCAGTAGGCCTCCTGTGTCCCTGGCCCTTTTCTGACTCCTAGACTGTTTAAGGATCGCTTCAAAATACAGAAAGAGGTTTTTTTTCTCAATTAAACACAGATGAGGTCTTTGTGATGTCATGTCAGTAGGCCTCCAGTGTCTCTGGCCCTTTTCTGACTCCTAGACTGTTTAAGGATCGCTTCAAAGGACATTAAGAGGTTTTTTTCTTCTCAATTAAACACAGGTGAGGTCTTTGTGATGTCAGGTCAGTAGGTATCCAGTGTCTCTGGCCCTTTTCTGACTTTTAGTCTGTTTAAAGATCGCCCCAAAAGGCAGTAAGAGGTTTTTTTTCTCAATTAAACACAGATGAGGTCTTTGTGATGTCATGTCAGTAGGCATCCAGTGTCTCTGGCCCTTTTCTGACTCCTAGACTGTTTAAGGATCGCTTCAAAAGACAGCAAGAGGTTTTTTTTCTCAATTAAACACAGATGAGGTCTTTGTGATGTCAGGTCAGTAGGTATCCAGTGTCTCTGGCCCTTTTCTGACTCCTAGACTGTTTAAGGATCGCTTCAAAAGACAGTAAGAGGTTTTTTTTCTCAATTAAACACAGATGAGGTCTTTGTGATGTCATGTCAATAGGCCTCCAGTGTCTCTGGCCCTTTTCTGACTCCTAGACTGTTTAAGGATCGCTTCAAAAGACAGTAAGAGGTTTTTTTTTTCTCAATTAAACACAGATGAGGTCTTTGTGATGTCATGTCAGTAGGCATCCAGTGTCTCTGGCCCTTTTCTGACTCCTAGACTGTTTAAGGATGGCTTCAAAAGACAGTAAGAGGTTTTTTTTCTCAATTAAACACAGATGAGGTCTTTGTGATGTCATGTCAGTAGGCATCCTGTGTCTCTGGCCCTTTTCTGTCTCCTAGACTGTTTAAGGATCACTTCAAAAGACATTAAGAGGTTTTTTTCTTCTCAATTAAACACAGATGAGGTCTTTGTGATGTCATGTCAGTAGGCATCCAGTGTCTCTGGCCCTTTTCTGACTCCTAGACTGTTTAAGGATGGCTTCAAAAGACAGTAAGAGGTTTTTTTTCTCAATTAAACACAGATGAGGTCTTTGTGATGTCATGTCAGTAGGCATCCTGTGTCTCTGGCCCTTTTCTGTCTCCTAGACTGTTTAAGGATCACTTCAAAAGACATTAAGAGGTTTTTTTCTTCTCAATTAAACACAGGTGAGGTCTTTGTGATGTCAGGTCAGTAGGTATCCAGTGTCTCTGGCCCTTTTCTGACTTTTAGTCTGTTTAAAGATCGCCCCAAAAGGCAGTAAGAGGTTTTTTTTTTCTCAATTAAACACAGATGAGGTCTTTGTGATGTCATGTCAGTAGGCATCCAGTGTCTCTGGCCCTTTTCTGACTCCTAGACTGTTTAAGGATCACTTCAAAAGACAGAAAGAGGTTTTTTTTCTCAATTAAACACAGATGAGGTCTTTGTGATGTCATGTCAGTAGGCATCCAGTGTCTCTGGCCCTTTTCTGACTCCTAGATAGTTTAAGGATCGCTTCAAAAGACAGTAAGAGGTTTTTATCCCCAATTAAACACAGATGAGGTCTTTGTGATGTCATGTCAGTAGGCCTCCTGTGTCCCTGGCCGTTTTCTGACTCCTAGACTGTTTAAGGATCGCTCCAAAAGACAGTAAGAGGTTTTTTTTTCTCAATTAAACACAGATGAGGTCTTTGTGATGTCATGTCAGTAGGCATCCAGTGTCTCTGGCCCTTTTCTGACTCCTAGACTGTTTAAGGATGGCTTCAAAAGACAGTAGGAGGTTTTTTTTCTCAATTAAACACAGATGAGGTCTTTGTGATGTCATGTCAGTAGGCATCCAGTGTCTCTGGCCCTTTTCTGACTCCTAGACTGTTTAAGGATCGCTTCAAAAGACATTAAGAGGTTTTTTTCTCAATTAAACACAGATGAGGTCTTTGTGATGTCATGTCAGTAGGCATCCTGAGTCCCTGGCCCTTTTCTGACTCCTAGACTGTTTAAGGATCACTTCAAAAGACAGTAGGAGGTTTTTTTTCTCAATTAAACACAGATGAGGTCTTTGTGATGTCAGGTCAGTAGGTATCCAGTGTCTCTGGCCCTTTTCTGACTTTTAGTCTGTTTAAAGATCGCCCCAAAAGGCAGTAAGAGGTTTTTTTTTTCTCAATTAAACACAGATGAGGTCTTTGTGATGTCATGTCAGTAGGCATCCAGTGTCTCTGGCCCTTTTCTGACTCCTAGACTGTTTAAGGATCACTTCAAAAGACAGAAAGAGGTTTTTTTTCTCAATTAAACACAGATGAGGTCTTTGTGATGTCATGTCAGTAGGCCTCCAGTGTCTCTGGCCCTTTTCTGACTCCTAGACTGTTTAAGGATCGCTTCAAAAGGCAGTAAGAGGTTTTTTTCTTCTCAATTAAACAAAGGTGAGGTCTTTGTGATATCATGTCCGTAGGTATCCAGTGTCTCTGGCCCTTTTCTAACTTTTAGTCTGTTTAAAGATGGCCCCAAAAGGCAGTAAGAGGTTTTTTCTCCTCAATTAAACACAGGGGAGGTCTTTGTGATATCATGTCAGTAGGTATCCAGTGTCTCTGGCCCTTTTCTGACTCCTAGACTGTTTAAGGATCGCTTCAAAAGACAGTAAGAGGTTTTTTTTCTCAATTAAACACAGATGAGGTCTTTGTGATGTCATGTCAGTAGGCATCCAGTGTCTCTGGCCCTTTTCTGACTCCTAGACTTTTTAAGGATCGCTTCAAAAGACAGTAAGAGGTTTTTTTTCTCAATTAAACACAGATGAGGTCTTTGTGATGTCATGTCAGTAGGCCTCCATTGTCTCTGGCCCTTTTCTGACTCCTAGACTGTTTAAGGATCGCTTCAAAAGACAGTAAGAGGTTTTTTTTCTCAATTAAACACAGATGAGGTCTTTGTGATGTCATGTCAGTAGGCCTCCAGTGTCTCTGGCCCTTTTCTGACTCCTAGACTGTTTAAGGATCGCTTCAAAAGACAGTAAGAGGTTTTTTTTCTCAATTAAACACAGATGAGGTCTTTTTGATGTCATGTCAGTAGGCCTCCAGTGTCTCTGGCCCTTTTCTGACTCCTAGACTGTTTAAGGATCGCTTCAAAAGACAGTAAGAGGTTTTTTTTCTCAATTAAACACAGATGAGGTCTTTGTGATGTCATGTCAATAGGCCTCCATTGTCTCTGGCCCTTTTCTGACCTAGACTGTTTAAGGATCGCTTCAAAAGACAGTAAGAGGTTTTTTTTCTCAATTAAACACAGATGAGGTCTTTGTGATGTCATGTCAGTAGGCATCCTGTGTCTCTGGCCCTTTTCTGTCTCCTAGACTGTTTAAGGATCGCTTCAAAAGACAGTAAGAGGTTTTTTTTCTCAATTAAACACAGATGAGGTCTTTGTGATGTCATGTCAGCAGGCATCCTGTGTCTCTGGCCCTTTTCTGTCTCCTAGACTGTTTAAGGATCGCTTCAAAAGACAGTAAGAGGTTTTTTTCTCAATGAAACACAGATGAGGTCTTTGTGATGTCATGTCAGTAGGCATCCAGTGTCTCTGGCCATTTTCTGACTCCTACATTGTTTAAGGATGGCTTCAAAAGACAGTAAGAGGTTTTTATCCCCAATTAAACACAGATGAGGTCTTTGTGATGTCATGTCAGTAGGCCTCCTGTGTCCCTGGCCCTTTTCTGACTCCTAGACTGTTTAAGGATCGCTTCAAAATACAGTAAGAGGTTTTTTTTCTCAATTAAACACAGATGAGGTCTTTGTGATGTCATGTCAGTAGGCCTCCAGTGTCTCTGGCCCTTTTCTGACTCCTAGACTGTTTAAGGATCGCTTCAAAGGACATTAAGAGGTTTTTTTCTTCTCAATTAAACACAGGTGAGGTCTTTGTGATGTCAGGTCAGTAGGTATCCAGTGTCTCTGGCCCTTTTCTGACTTTTAGTCTGTTTAAGGATCGCTTCAAAAGACAGTAAGAGGTTTTTTTTTCTCAATTAAACACAGATGAGGTCTTTGTGATGTTATGTCAGTAGGCATCCAGTGTCTCTGGCCCTTTTCTGACTCCTAGACTGTTTAAGGATGGCTTCAAAAGACAGTAAGAGGTTTTTTTTCTCAATTAAACACAGATGAGGTCTTTGTGATGTCATGTCAGTAGGCATCCTGTGTCTCTGGCCCTTTTCTGACTTTTAGTCTGTTTAAAGATCGCCCCAAAAGGCAGTAAGAGGTTTTTTTTTCTCAATTAAACACAGATGAGGTCTTTCTGATGTCATGTCAGTAGGCATCCAGTGTCTCTGGCCCTTTTCTGACTCCTAGACTATTTAAGGATCGCTTCAAAAGGCAGTAAGAGGTTTTTTCTCCTCAATTAAACACAGGGGAGGTCTTTGTGATATCATGTCAGTAGGTATCCAGTGTCTCTGGCCCTTTTCTAACTTTTAGTCTGTTTAAAGATCGCCCCAAAAGGCAGTAAAATGTTTTTTTCTTCTCAATTAAACACAGATGAGGTCTTTGTGATGTCATGTCAGTAAGCATCCAGTGTCTCTGGCCCTTTTCTGACTCCTAGACTGTTTAAGGATCGCTTCAAAAGACAGTAAGAGGTTTTTTTTCTCAATTAAACACAGATGAGGTCTTTGTGATGTCATGTCAGTAGGCATCCAGTGTCTCTGGCCCTTTTCTGACTCCTAGACTGTTTAAGGATCGCTTCAAAAGACAGTAAGAGGTTTTTTTTCTCAATTAAACACAGATGAGGTCTTTGTGATGTCATGTCAGTAGGCCTCCATTGTCTCTGGCCCTTTTCTGACTCCTAGACTGTTTAAGGATCGCTTCAAAAGACAGTAAGAGGTTTTTTTTCTCAATTAAACACAGATGAGGTCTTTGTGATGTCATGTCAGTAGGCCTCCAGTGTCTCTGGCCCTTTTCTGACTCCTAGACTGTTTAAGGATCGCTTCAAAAGACAGTAAGAGTTTTTTTTTCTCAATTAAACACAGATGAGGTCTTTGTGATGTCATGTCAGTAGGCCTCCAGTGTCTCTGGCCCTTTTCTGACTCCTAGACTGTTTAAGGATCGCTTCAAAAGACAGTAAGAGGTTTTTTTTCTCAATTAAACACAGATGAGGTCTTTGTGATGTCATGTCAGTAGGCCTCCAGTGTCTCTGGCCCTTTTCTGACTCCTAGACTGTTTAAGGATCGCTTCAAAAGACAGTAAGAGGTTTTTTTTCTCAATTAAACACAGATGAGGTCTTTGTGATGTCATGTCAGTAGGCATCCTGTGTCTCTGGCCCTTTTCTGTCTCCTAGACTGTTTAAGGATCACTTCAAAAGACAGTAAGAGGTTTTTTTTCTCAATTAAACACAGATGAGGTCTTTGTGATGTCATGTCAGTAGGCATCCTGTGTCTCTGGCCCTTTTCTGTCTCCTAGACTGTTTAAGGATCACTTCAAAAGACAGTAAGAGGTTTTTTTCTCAATTAAACACAGATGAGGTCTTTGTGATGTCATGTCAGTAGGCATCCAGTGTCTCTGGCCATTTTCTGACTCCTAGATTGTTTAAGGATGGCTTCAAAAGACAGTAAGAGGTTTTTATCCCCAATTAAACACAGATGAGGTCTTTGTGATGTCATGTCAGTAGGCCTCCTGTGTCCCTGGCCCTTTTCTGACTCCTAGACTGTTTAAGGATCGCTTCAAAATACAGAAAGAGGTTTTTTTTCTCAATTAAACACAGATGAGGTCTTTGTGATGTCATGTCAGTAGGCCTCCAGTGTCTCTGGCCCTTTTCTGACTCCTAGACTGTTTAAGGATCGCTTCAAAGGACATTAAGAGGTTTTTTTCTTCTCAATTAAACACAGGTGAGGTCTTTGTGATGTCAGGTCAGTAGGTATCCAGTGTCTCTGGCCCTTTTCTGACTTTTAGTCTGTTTAAAGATCGCCCCAAAAGGCAGTAAGAGGTTTTTTTTCTCAATTAAACACAGATGAGGTCTTTGTGATGTCATGTCAGTAGGCATCCGGTGTCTCTGGCCCTTTTCTGACTCCTAGACTGTTTAAGGATCGCTTCAAAAGACAGCAAGAGGTTTTTTTTCTCAATTAAACACAGATGAGGTCTTTGTGATGTCAGGTCAGTAGGTATCCAGTGTCTCTGGCCCTTTTCTGACTCCTAGACTGTTTAAGGATCGCTTCAAAAGACAGTAAGAGGTTTTTTTTCTCAATTAAACACAGATGAGGTCTTTGTGATGTCATGTCAATAGGCCTCCAGTGTCTCTGGCCCTTTTCTGACTCCTAGACTGTTTAAGGATCGCTTCAAAAGACAGTAAGAGGTTTTTTTTTTCTCAATTAAACACAGATGAGGTCTTTGTGATGTCATGTCAGTAGGCATCCAGTGTCTCTGGCCCTTTTCTGACTCCTAGACTGTTTAAGGATGGCTTCAAAAGACAGTAAGAGGTTTTTTTTCTCAATTAAACACAGATGAGGTCTTTGTGATGTCATGTCAGTAGGCATCCTGTGTCTCTGGCCCTTTTCTGTCTCCTAGACTGTTTAAGGATCACTTCAAAAGACATTAAGAGGTTTTTTTCTTCTCAATTAAACACAGATGAGGTCTTTGTGATGTCATGTCAGTAGGCATCCAGTGTCTCTGGCCCTTTTCTGACTCCTAGACTGTTTAAGGATGGCTTCAAAAGACAGTAAGAGGTTTTTTTTCTCAATTAAACACAGATGAGGTCTTTGTGATGTCATGTCAGTAGGCATCCTGTGTCTCTGGCCCTTTTCTGTCTCCTAGACTGTTTAAGGATCACTTCAAAAGACATTAAGAGGTTTTTTTCTTCTCAATTAAACACAGGTGAGGTCTTTGTGATGTCAGGTCAGTAGGTATCCAGTGTCTCTGGCCCTTTTCTGACTTTTAGTCTGTTTAAAGATCGCCCCAAAAGGCAGTAAGAGGTTTTTTTTTTCTCAATTAAACACAGATGAGGTCTTTGTGATGTCATGTCAGTAGGCATCCAGTGTCTCTGGCCCTTTTCTGACTCCTAGACTGTTTAAGGATCACTTCAAAAGACAGAAAGAGGTTTTTTTTCTCAATTAAACACAGATGAGGTCTTTGTGATGTCATGTCAGTAGGCATCCAGTGTCTCTGGCCCTTTTCTGACTCCTAGATAGTTTAAGGATCGCTTCAAAAGACAGTAAGAGGTTTTTATCCCCAATTAAACACAGATGAGGTCTTTGTGATGTCATGTCAGTAGGCCTCCTGTGTCCCTGGCCGTTTTCTGACTCCTAGACTGTTTAAGGATCGCTCCAAAAGACAGTAAGAGGTTTTTTTTTCTCAATTAAACACAGATGAGGTCTTTGTGATGTCATGTCAGTAGGCATCCAGTGTCTCTGGCCCTTTTCTGACTCCTAGACTGTTTAAGGATGGCTTCAAAAGACAGTAGGAGGTTTTTTTTCTCAATTAAACACAGATGAGGTCTTTGTGATGTCATGTCAGTAGGCATCCAGTGTCTCTGGCCCTTTTCTGACTCCTAGACTGTTTAAGGATCGCTTCAAAAGACATTAAGAGGTTTTTTTCTCAATTAAACACAGATGAGGTCTTTGTGATGTCATGTCAGTAGGCATCCTGAGTCCCTGGCCCTTTTCTGACTCCTAGACTGTTTAAGGATCGCTTCAAAAGACAGTAGGAGGTTTTTTTTCTCAATTAAACACAGATGAGGTCTTTGTGATGTCATGTCAGTAGGCATCCAGTGTCTCTGGCCCTTTTCTGACTTTTAGTCTGTTTAAAGATCGCCCCAAAAGGCAGTAAGAGGTTTTTTTTCCTCAATTAAACACAGATGAGGTCTTTCTGATGTCATGTCAGTAGGTATCCAGTGTCTCTGGCCCTTTTCTGACTTTTAGTCTGTTTAAAGATCGCCCCAAAAGGCAGTAAGAGGTTTTTTTTTCTCAATTAAACACAGATGAGGTCTTTGTGATGTCATGTCAGTAGGCCTCCAGTGTCTCTGGCCCTTTTCTGACTCCTAGACTGTTTAAGGATCGCTTCAAAAGACAGTAAGAGGTTTTTTTTCTCAATTAAACACAGATGAGATCTTTGTGATGTCATGTCAGTAGGCCTCCAGTGTCTCTGGCCCTTTTCTGACTCCTAGACTGTTTAAGGATCGCTTCAAAAGACAGTAAGAGGTTTTTTTTCTCAATTAAACACAGATGAGATCTTTGTGATGTCATGTCAGTAGGCCTCCAGTGTCTCTGGACCTTTTCTGACTCCTAGACTATTTAAGGATCGCTTCAAAAGACATTAAGAGGTTTTTTTCTTCTCAATTAAACACAGGTGAGGTCTTTGTGATGTCAGGTCAGTAGGTATCCAGTGTCTCTGGCCCTTTTCTGACTTTTAGTCTGTTTAAAGATCGCCCCAAAAGGCAGTAAGAGGTTTTTTTTTTCCTCAATTAAACACAGATGAGGTCTTTGTGATGTCATGTCAGTAGGCCTCCAGTG
The DNA here is from genome assembly GCF_049243985.1 of Paroedura picta. Lineage (NCBI taxonomy): Eukaryota > Metazoa > Chordata > Lepidosauria > Squamata > Gekkonidae > Paroedura > Paroedura picta. The sequence goes on along the minus strand of NC_135385.1, from coordinate 1,120,540 downwards.
TCTCTGGCCCTTTTCTGACTCCTAGACTGTTTAAGGATCGCTTTAAAAGACAGTAAGAGGTTTTTTTTCTCAATTAAACACAGATGAGGTCTTTGTGATGTCATGTCAGTAGGCCTCCAGTGTCTCTGGCCCTTTTCTGACTCCTAGACTGTTTAAGGATCGCTTCAAAAGACAGTAAGAGGTTTTTTTTCTCAATTAAACACAGATGAGATCTTTGTGATGTCATGTCAGTAGGCCTCCAGTGTCTGTGGCCCTTTTCTGACTCCTAGACTGTTTAAGGATCGCTTCAAAAGACATTAAGAGGTTTTTTTCTTCTCAATTAAACACAGGTGAGGTCTTTGTGATATCAGGTCAGTAGGTATCCAGTGTCTCTGGCCCTTTTCTGACTTTTAGTCTGTTTAAAGATCGCCCCAAAAGGCAGTAAGAGGTTTTTTTTTTCTCAATTAAACACAGATGAGGTCTTTGTGATGTCATGTCAGTAGGCCTCCTGTCCCTGGCCCTTTTCTGACTCCTAGACTGTTTAAGGATCGCTTCAAAAGACAGCAAGAGGTTTTTTTTCTCAATTAAACACAGATGAGGTCTTTGTGATGTCAGGTCAGTAGGTATCCAGTGTCTCTGGCCCTTTTCTGACTCCTAGACTGTTTAAGGATCGCTTCAAAAGACAGTAAGAGGTTTTTTTTCTCAATTAAACACAGATGAGGTCTTTGTGATGTCATGTCAATAGGCCTCCAGTGTCTCTGGCCCTTTTCTGACTCCTAGACTGTTTAAGGATCGCTTCAAAAGACAGTAAGAGGTTTTTTTTTTCTCAATTAAACACAGATGAGGTCTTTGTGATGTCATGTCAGTAGGCATCCAGTGTCTCTGGCCCTTTTCTGACTCCTAGACTGTTTAAGGATGGCTTCAAAAGACAGTAAGAGGTTTTTTTTCTCAATTAAACACAGATGAGGTCTTTGTGATGTCATGTCAGTAGGCATCCTGTGTCTCTGGCCCTTTTCTGTCTCCTAGACTGTTTAAGGATCACTTCAAAAGACATTAAGAGGTTTTTTTCTTCTCAATTAAACACAGATGAGGTCTTTGTGATGTCATGTCAGTAGGCATCCAGTGTCTCTGGCCCTTTTCTGACTCCTAGACTGTTTAAGGATGGCTTCAAAAGACAGTAAGAGGTTTTTTTTCTCAATTAAACACAGATGAGGTCTTTGTGATGTCATGTCAGTAGGCATCCTGTGTCTCTGGCCCTTTTCTGTCTCCTAGACTGTTTAAGGATCACTTCAAAAGACATTAAGAGGTTTTTTTCTTCTCAATTAAACACAGGTGAGGTCTTTGTGATGTCAGGTCAGTAGGTATCCAGTGTCTCTGGCCCTTTTCTGACTTTTAGTCTGTTTAAAGATCGCCCCAAAAGGCAGTAAGAGGTTTTTTTTTTCTCAATTAAACACAGATGAGGTCTTTGTGATGTCATGTCAGTAGGCATCCAGTGTCTCTGGCCCTTTTCTGACTCCTAGACTGTTTAAGGATCACTTCAAAAGACAGAAAGAGGTTTTTTTTCTCAATTAAACACAGATGAGGTCTTTGTGATGTCATGTCAGTAGGCATCCAGTGTCTCTGGCCCTTTTCTGACTCCTAGATAGTTTAAGGATCGCTTCAAAAGACAGTAAGAGGTTTTTATCCCCAATTAAACACAGATGAGGTCTTTGTGATGTCATGTCAGTAGGCCTCCTGTGTCCCTGGCCGTTTTCTGACTCCTAGACTGTTTAAGGATCGCTCCAAAAGACAGTAAGAGGTTTTTTTTTCTCAATTAAACACAGATGAGGTCTTTGTGATGTCATGTCAGTAGGCATCCAGTGTCTCTGGCCCTTTTCTGACTCCTAGACTGTTTAAGGATGGCTTCAAAAGACAGTAGGAGGTTTTTTTTCTCAATTAAACACAGATGAGGTCTTTGTGATGTCATGTCAGTAGGCATCCAGTGTCTCTGGCCCTTTTCTGACTCCTAGACTGTTTAAGGATCGCTTCAAAAGACATTAAGAGGTTTTTTTCTCAATTAAACACAGATGAGGTCTTTGTGATGTCATGTCAGTAGGCATCCTGAGTCCCTGGCCCTTTTCTGACTCCTAGACTGTTTAAGGATCGCTTCAAAAGACAGTAGGAGGTTTTTTTTTCTCAATTAAACACAGATGAGGTCTTTGTGATGTCAGGTCAGTAGGTATCCAGTGTCTCTGGCCCTTTTCTGACTTTTAGTCTGTTTAAAGATCGCCCCAAAAGGCAGTAAGAGGTTTTTTTTTTCTCAATTAAACACAGATGAGGTCTTTGTGATGTCATGTCAGTAGGCATCCAGTGTCTCTGGCCCTTTTCTGACTCCTAGACTGTTTAAGGATCACTTCAAAAGACAGAAAGAGGTTTTTTTTCTCAATTAAACACAGATGAGGTCTTTGTGATGTCATGTCAGTAGGCCGCCAGTGTCTCTGGCCCTTTTCTGACTCCTAGACTGTTTAAGGATCGCTTCAAAAGACAGTAAGAGGTTTTTTTTCTCAATTAAACACAGATGAGGTCTTTGTGATGTCATGTCAGTAGGCATCCTGTGTCTCTGGCCCTTTTCTAACTTTTAGTCTGTTTAAAGATGGCCCCAAAAGGCAGTAAGAGGTTTTTTCTCCTCAATTAAACACAGATGAGGTCTTTGTGATGTCATGTCAGTAGGCCTCCAGTGTCTCTGGCCCTTTTCTGACTCCTAGACTGTTTAAGGATGGCTTCAAAAGACAGTAGGAGGATTTTTTCTCAATTAAACACAGATGAGGTCTTTGTGATGTCATGTCAGTAGGCATCCAGTGTCTCTGGCCCTTTTCTGACTCCTAGACTTTTTAAGGATCGCTTCAAAAGACAGTAAGAGGTTTTTTTTCTCAATTAAACACAGATGAGGTCTTTGTGATGTCATGTCAGTAGGCCTCCATTGTCTCTGGCCCTTTTCTGACTCCTAGACTGTTTAAGGATCGCTTCAAAAGACAGTAAGAGGTTTTTTTTCTCAATTAAACACAGATGAGGTCTTTGTGATGTCATGTCAGTAGGCCTCCAGTGTCTCTGGCCCTTTTCTGACTCCTAGACTGTTTAAGGATCGCTTCAAAAGACAGTAAGAGGTTTTTTTTCTCAATTAAACACAGATGAGGTCTTTTTGATGTCATGTCAGTAGGCCTCCAGTGTCTCTGGCCCTTTTCTGACTCCTAGACTGTTTAAGGATCGCTTCAAAAGACAGTAACAGGTTTTTTTTCTCAATTAAACACAGATGAGGTCTTTGTGATGTCATGTCAATAGGCCTCCATTGTCTCTGGCCCTTTTCTGACTCCTAGACTGTTTAAGGATCGCTTCAAAAGACAGTAAGAGGTTTTTTTTCTCAATTAAACACAGATGAGGTCTTTGTGATGTCATGTCAGTAGGCATCCTGTGTCTCTGGCCCTTTTCTGTCTCCTAGACTGTTTAAGGATCGCTTCAAAAGACAGTAAGAGGTTTTTTTTCTCAATTAAACACAGATGAGGTCTTTGTGATGTCATGTCAGTAGGCATCCTGTGTCTCTGGCCCTTTTCTGTCTCCTAGACTGTTTAAGGATCGCTTCAAAAGACAGTAAGAGGTTTTTTTCTCAATTAAACACAGATGAGGTCTTTGTGATGTCATGTCAGTAGGCATCCAGTGTCTCTGGCCATTTTCTGACTCCTACATTGTTTAAGGATGGCTTCAAAAGACAGCAAGAGGTTTTTATCCCCAATTAAACACAGATGAGGTCTTTGTGATGTCATGTCAGTAGGCCTCCTGTGTCCCTGGCCCTTTTCTGACTCCTAGACTGTTTAAGGATCGCTTCAAAATACAGTAAGAGGTTTTTTTTCTCAATTAAACACAGATGAGGTCTTTGTGATGTCATGTCAGTAGGCCTCCAGTGTCTCTGGCCCTTTTCTGACTCCTAGACTGTTTAAGGATCGCTTCAAAGGACATTAAGAGGTTTTTTTCTTCTCAATTAAACACAGGTGAGGTCTTTGTGATGTCAGGTCAGTAGGTATCCAGTGTCTCTGGCCCTTTTCTGACTTTTAGTCTGTTTAAGGATCGCTTCAAAAGACAGTAAGAGGTTTTTTTTTTCTCAATTAAACACAGATGAGGTCTTTGTGATGTTATGTCAGTAGGCATCCAGTGTCTCTGGCCCTTTTCTGACTCCTAGACTGTTTAAGGATGGCTTCAAAAGACAGTAAGAGGTTTTTTTTCTCAATTAAACACAGATGAGGTCTTTGTGATGTCATGTCAGTAGGCATCCTGTGTCTCTGGCCCTTTTCTGACTTTTAGTCTGTTTAAAGATCGCCCCAAAAGGCAGTAAGAGGTTTTTTTTTCTCAATTAAACACAGATGAGGTCTTTCTGATGTCATGTCAGTAGGCATCCAGTGTCTCTGGCCCTTTTCTGATTCCTAGACTGTTTAAGGATCGCTTCAAAAGACAGTAAGAGGTTTTTTTTTTCAATTAAACACAGATGAGGTCTTTGTGATGTCATGTCAGTAGGCCTCCAGTGTCTCTGGCCCTTTTCTGACTCCTAGACTGTTTAAGGATCGCTTCAAAAGACAGTAAGAGGTTTTTTTTCTCAATTAAACACAGATGAGGTCTTTGTGATGTCATGTCAGTAGGCCTCCAGTGTCTCTGGACCTTTTCTGACTCCTAGACTATTTAAGGATCGCTTCAAAAGACATTAAGAGGTTTTTTTCTTCTCAATTAAACACAGGTGAGGTCTTTGTGATGTCAGGTCAGTAGGTATCCAGTGTCTCTGGCCCTTTTCTGACTTTTAGTCTGTTTAAAGATCGCCCCAAAAGGCAGTAAGAGGTTTTTTTTTTCTCAATTAAACACAGATGAGGTCTTTGTGATGTCATGTCAGTAGGCATCCAGTGTCTCTGGCCCTTTTCTGACTCCTAGACTGTTTAAGGATCACTTCAAAAGACAGAAAGAGGTTTTTTTTCTCAATTAAACACAGATGAGGTCTTTGTGATGTCATGTCAGTAGGCATCCAGTGTCTCTGGCCCTTTTCTGACTCCTAGATAGTTTAAGGATCGCTTCAAAAGACAGTAAGAGGTTTTTATCCCCAATTAAACACAGATGAGGTCTTTGTGATGTCATGTCAGTAGGCCTCCTGTGTCCCTGGCCGTTTTCTGACTCCTAGACTGTTTAAGGATCGCTCCAAAAGACAGTAAGAGGTTTTTTTTTCTCAATTAAACACAGATGAGGTCTTTGTGATGTCATGTCAGTAGGCATCCAGTGTCTCTGGCCCTTTTCTGACTCCTAGACTGTTTAAGGATGGCTTCAAAAGACAGTAGGAGGTTTTTTTTCTCAATTAAACACAGATGAGGTCTTTGTGATGTCATGTCAGTAGGCATCCAGTGTCTCTGGCCCTTTTCTGACTCCTAGACTGTTTAAGGATCGCTTCAAAAGACATTAAGAGGTTTTTTTCTCAATTAAACACAGATGAGGTCTTTGTGATGTCATGTCAGTAGGCATCCTGAGTCCCTGGCCCTTTTCTGACTCCTAGACTGTTTAAGGATCGCTTCAAAAGACAGTAGGAGGTTTTTTTTTCTCAATTAAACACAGATGAGGTCTTTGTGATGTCAGGTCAGTAGGTATCCAGTGTCTCTGGCCCTTTTCTGACTTTTAGTCTGTTTAAAGATCGCCCCAAAAGGCAGTAAGAGGTTTTTTTTTTCTCAATTAAACACAGATGAGGTCTTTGTGATGTCATGTCAGTAGGCATCCAGTGTCTCTGGCCCTTTTCTGACTCCTAGACTGTTTAAGGATCACTTCAAAAGACAGAAAGAGGTTTTTTTTCTCAATTAAACACAGATGAGGTCTTTGTGATGTCATGTCAGTAGGCCTCCAGTGTCTCTGGCCCTTTTCTGACTCCTAGACTGTTTAAGGATCGCTTCAAAAGACAGTAAGAGGTTTTTTTTCTCAATTAAACACAGATGAGGTCTTTGTGATGTCATGTCAGTAGGCATCCTGTGTCTCTGGCCCTTTTCTAACTTTTAGTCTGTTTAAAGATGGCCCCAAAAGGCAGTAAGAGGTTTTTTCTCCTCAATTAAACACAGATGAGGTCTTTGTGATGTCATGTCAGTAGGCCTCCAGTGTCTCTGGCCCTTTTCTGACTCCTAGACTGTTTAAGGATGGCTTCAAAAGACAGTAGGAGGATTTTTTCTCAATTAAACACAGATGAGGTCTTTGTGATGTCATGTCAGTAGGCATCCAGTGTCTCTGGCCCTTTTCTGACTCCTAGACTTTTTAAGGATCGCTTCAAAAGACAGTAAGAGGTTTTTTTTCTCAATTAAACACAGATGAGGTCTTTGTGATGTCATGTCAGTAGGCCTCCATTGTCTCTGGCCCTTTTCTGACTCCTAGACTGTTTAAGGATCGCTTCAAAAGACAGTAAGAGGTTTTTTTTCTCAATTAAACACAGATGAGGTCTTTGTGATGTCATGTCAGTAGGCCTCCAGTGTCTCTGGCCCTTTTCTGACTCCTAGACTGTTTAAGGATCGCTTCAAAAGACAGTAAGAGGTTTTTTTTCTCAATTAAACACAGATGAGGTCTTTTTGATGTCATGTCAGTAGGCCTCCAGTGTCTCTGGCCCTTTTCTGACTCCTAGACTGTTTAAGGATCGCTTCAAAAGACAGTAACAGGTTTTTTTTCTCAATTAAACACAGATGAGGTCTTTGTGATGTCATGTCAATAGGCCTCCATTGTCTCTGGCCCTTTTCTGACTCCTAGACTGTTTAAGGATCGCTTCAAAAGACAGTAAGAGGTTTTTTTTCTCAATTAAACACAGATGAGGTCTTTGTGATGTCATGTCAGTAGGCATCCTGTGTCTCTGGCCCTTTTCTGTCTCCTAGACTGTTTAAGGATCGCTTCAAAAGACAGTAAGAGGTTTTTTTTCTCAATTAAACACAGATGAGGTCTTTGTGATGTCATGTCAGTAGGCATCCTGTGTCTCTGGCCCTTTTCTGTCTCCTAGACTGTTTAAGGATCGCTTCAAAAGACAGTAAGAGGTTTTTTTCTCAATTAAACACAGATGAGGTCTTTGTGATGTCATGTCAGTAGGCATCCAGTGTCTCTGGCCATTTTCTGACTCCTACATTGTTTAAGGATGGCTTCAAAAGACAGTAAGAGGTTTTTATCCCCAATTAAACACAGATGAGGTCTTTGTGATGTCATGTCAGTAGGCCTCCTGTGTCCCTGGCCCTTTTCTGACTCCTAGACTGTTTAAGGATCGCTTCAAAATACAGTAAGAGGTTTTTTTTCTCAATTAAACACAGATGAGGTCTTTGTGATGTCATGTCAGTAGGCCTCCAGTGTCTCTGGCCCTTTTCTGACTCCTAGACTGTTTAAGGATCGCTTCAAAGGACATTAAGAGGTTTTTTTCTTCTCAATTAAACACAGGTGAGGTCTTTGTGATGTCAGGTCAGTAGGTATCCAGTGTCTCTGGCCCTTTTCTGACTTTTAGTCTGTTTAAGGATCGCTTCAAAAGACAGTAAGAGGTTTTTTTTTCTCAATTAAACACAGATGAGGTCTTTGTGATGTTATGTCAGTAGGCATCCAGTGTCTCTGGCCCTTTTCTGACTCCTAGACTGTTTAAGGATGGCTTCAAAAGACAGTAAGAGGTTTTTTTTCTCAATTAAACACAGATGAGGTCTTTGTGATGTCATGTCAGTAGGCATCCTGTGTCTCTGGCCCTTTTCTGACTTTTAGTCTGTTTAAAGATCGCCCCAAAAGGCAGTAAGAGGTTTTTTTTTCTCAATTAAACACAGATGAGGTCTTTCTGATGTCATGTCAGTAGGCATCCAGTGTCTCTGGCCCTTTTCTGATTCCTAGACTGTTTAAGGATCGCTTCAAAAGACAGTAAGAGGTTTTTTTTTTCAATTAAACACAGATGAGGTCTTTGTGATGTCATGTCAGTAGGCCTCCAGTGTCTCTGGCCCTTTTCTGACTCCTAGACTGTTTAAGGATCGCTTCAAAAGACAGTAAGAGGTTTTTTTTCTCAATTAAACACAGATGAGGTCTTTGTGATGTCATGTCAGTAGGCCTCCAGTGTCTCTGGACCTTTTCTGACTCCTAGACTATTTAAGGATCGCTTCAAAAGACATTAAGAGGTTTTTTTCTTCTCAATTAAACACAGGTGAGGTCTTTGTGATGTCAGGTCAGTAGGTATCCAGTGTCTCTGGCCCTTTTCTGACTTTTAGTCTGTTTAAAGATCGCCCCAAAAGGCAGTAAGAGGTTTTTTTTTTCTCAATTAAACACAGATGAGGTCTTTGTGATGTCATGTCAGTAGGCATCCAGTGTCTCTGGCCCTTTTCTGACTCCTAGACTGTTTAAGGATCACTTCAAAAGACAGAAAGAGGTTTTTTTTCTCAATTAAACACAGATGAGGTCTTTGTGATGTCATGTCAGTAGGCATCCAGTGTCTCTGGCCCTTTTCTGACTCCTAGATAGTTTAAGGATCGCTTCAAAAGACAGTAAGAGGTTTTTATCCCCAATTAAACACAGATGAGGTCTTTGTGATGTCATGTCAGTAGGCCTCCTGTGTCCCTGGCCGTTTTCTGACTCCTAGACTGTTTAAGGATCGCTCCAAAAGACAGTAAGAGGTTTTTTTTTCTCAATTAAACACAGATGAGGTCTTTGTGATGTCATGTCAGTAGGCATCCAGTGTCTCCGGCCCTTTTCTGACTCCTAGACTGTTTAAGGATGGCTTCAAAAGACAGTAGGAGGTTTTTTTTCTCAATTAAACACAGATGAGGTCTTTGTGATGTCATGTCAGTAGGCATCCAGTGTCTCTGGCCCTTTTATGACTCCTAGACTGTTTAAGGATCGCTTCAAAAGACAGTAAGAGGTTTTTTTTCTCAATTAAACACAGATGAGGTCTTTGTGATGTCATGTCAGTAGGCCTCCAGTGTCTCTGGCCCTTTTCTGACTCCTAGACTGTTTAAGGATGGCTTCAAAAGACAGTAGGAGGATTTTTTCTCAATTAAACACAGATGAGGTCTTTGTGATGTCATGTCAGTAGGCATCCAGTGTCTCTGGCCCTTTTCTGACTCCTAGACTGTTTAAGGATCGCTTCAAAAGACAGTAACAGGTTTTTTTTCTCAATTAAACACAGATGAGGTCTTTGTGATGTCATGTCAGTAAGCATCCAGTGTCTCTGGCCCTTTTCTGACTCCTAGACTGTTTAAGGATCGCTTCAAAAGACATTAAGAGGTTTTTTTCTCAATTAAACACAGATGAGGTCTATGTGATGTCATGTCAGTAGGCATCCTGAGTCCCTGGCCCTTTTCTGACTCCTAGACTGTTTAAGGATCGCTTCAAAAGACACTAAGAGGGTTTTTTTCTCAATTAAACACAGATGAGGTCTTTGTGATGTCATGTCAGTAGGCCTCCAGTGTCTCTGGCCCTTTTCTGACACCTAGACTGTTTAAGGATCGCTTCAAAAGACAGTAGGAGGTTTTTTTTCTCAATTAAACACAGATGAGGTCTTTGTGATGTCAGGTCAGTAGGTATCCAGTGTCTCTGGCCCTTTTCTGACTTTTAGTCTGTTTAAAGATCGCCCCAAAAGGCAGTAAGAGGTTTTTTTTTTCTCAATTAAACACAGATGAGGTCTTTGTGATGTCATGTCAGTAGGCATCCAGTGTCTCTGGCCCTTTTCTGACTCCTAGACTGTTTAAGGATCACTTCAAAAGACAGAAAGAGGTTTTTTTTCTCAATTAAACACAGATGAGGTCTTTGTGATGTCATGTCAGTAGGCATCCAGTGTCTCTGGCCCTTTTCTGACTCCTAGATAGTTTAAGGATCGCTTCAAAAGACAGTAAGAGGTTTTTATCCCCAATTAAACACAGATGAGGTCTTTGTGATGTCATGTCAGTAGGCCTCCTGTGTCCCTGGCCGTTTTCTGACTCCTAGACTGTTTAAGGATCGCTCCAAAAGACAGTAAGAGGTTTTTTTTTCTCAATTAAACACAGATGAGGTCTTTGTGATGTCATGTCAGTAGGCATCCAGTGTCTCCGGCCCTTTTCTGACTCCTAGACTGTTTAAGGATGGCTTCAAAAGACAGTAGGAGGTTTTTTTTCTCAATTAAACACAGATGAGGTCTTTGTGATGTCATGTCAGTAGGCATCCAGTGTCTCTGGCCCTTTTATGACTCCTAGACTGTTTAAGGATCGCTTCAAAAGACAGTAAGAGGTTTTTTTTCTCAATTAAACACAGATGAGGTCTTTGTGATGTCATGTCAGTAGGCCTCCAGTGTCTCTGGCCCTTTTCTGACTCCTAGACTGTTTAAGGATGGCTTCAAAAGACAGTAGGAGGATTTTTTCTCAATTAAACACAGATGAGGTCTTTGTGATGTCATGTCAGTAGGCATCCAGTGTCTCTGGCCCTTTTCTGACTCCTAGACTGTTTAAGGATCGCTTCAAAAGACAGTAACAGGTTTTTTTTCTCAATTAAACACAGATGAGGTCTTTGTGATGTCATGTCAGTAAGCATCCAGTGTCTCTGGCCCTTTTCTGACTCCTAGACTGTTTAAGGATCGCTTCAAAAGACATTAAGAGGTTTTTTTCTCAATTAAACACAGATGAGGTCTATGTGATGTCATGTCAGTAGGCATCCTGAGTCCCTGGCCCTTTTCTGACTCCTAGACTGTTTAAGGATCGCTTCAAAAGACACTAAGAGGGTTTTTTTCTCAATTAAACACAGATGAGGTCTTTGTGATGTCATGTCAGTAGGCCTCCAGTGTCTCTGGCCCTTTTCTGACACCTAGACTGTTTAAGGATCGCTTCAAAAGACAGTAGGAGGTTTTTTTTCTCAATTAAACACAGATGAGGTCTTTGTGATGTCAGGTCAGTAGGTATCCAGTGTCTCTGGCCCTTTTCTGACTTTTAGTCTGTTTAAAGATCGCCCCAAAAGGCAGTAAGAGGTTTTTTTTTTCTCAATTAAACACAGATGAGGTCTTTGTGATGTCATGTCAGTAGGCATCCAGTGTCTCTGGCCCTTTTCTGACTCCTAGACTGTTTAAGGATCACTTCAAAAGACAGAAAGAGGTTTTTTTTCTCAATTAAACACAGATGAGGTCTTTGTGATGTCATGTCAGTAGGCATCCAGTGTCTCTGGCCCTTTTCTGACTCCTAGATAGTTTAAGGATCGCTTCAAAAGACAGTAAGAGGTTTTTATCCCCAATTAAACACAGATGAGGTCTTTGTGATGTCATGTCAGTAGGCCTCCTGTGTCCCTGGCCGTTTTCTGACTCCTAGACTGTTTAAGGATCGCTCCAAAAGACAGTAAGAGGGTTTTTTTTCTCAATTAAACACAGATGAGGTCTTTGTGATGTCATGTCAGTAGGCCTCCAGTGTCTCTGGCCCTTTTCTGACTCCTAGACTGTTTAAGGATGGCTTCAAAAGACAGTAGGAGGTTTTTTTTTCTCAATTAAACACAGATGAGGTCTTTGTGATGTCATGTCAGTAGGCATCCAGTGTCTCTGGCCCTTTTCTGACTCCTAGACTGTTTAAGGATCGCTTCAAAAGACAGTAAGAGGTTTTTTTTCTCAATTAAACACAGATGAGGTCTTTGTGATGTCATGTCAGTAGGCCTCCAGTGTCTCTGGCCCTTTTCTGACTCCTAGACTGTTTAAGGATGGCTTCAAAAGACAGTAGGAGGATTTTTTTCTCAATTAAACACAGATGAGGTCTTTGTGATGTCATGTCAGTAGGCATCCAGTGTCTCTGGCCCTTTTCTGACTCCTAGACTGTTTAAGGATGGCTTCAAAAGACAGTAGGAGGATTTTTTTCTCAATTAAACACAGATGAGGTCTTTGTGATGTCATGTCAGTAGGCATCCAGTGTCTCTGGCCCTTTTCTGACTCCTAGACTGTTTAAGGATGGCTTCAAAAGACAGTAGGAGGATTTTTTTCTCAATTAAACACAGATGAGGTCTTTGTGATGTCATGTCAGTAGGCATCCAGTGTCTCTGGCCCTTTTCTGACTCCTAGACTGTTTAAGGATCGCTTCAAAAGACACTAAGAGGGTTTTTTTCTCAATTAAACACAGATGAGGTCTTTGTGATGTCATGTCAGTAGGCCTCCAGTGTCTCTGGCCCTTTTCTGACACCTAGACTGTTTAAGGATCGCTTCAAAAGACAGTAGGAGGTTTTTTTTCTCAATTAAACACAGATGAGGTCTTTGTGATGTCAGGTCAGTAGGTATCCAGTGTCTCTGGCCCTTTTCTGACTTTTAGTCTGTTTAAAGATCGCCCCAAAAGGCAGTAAGAGGTTTTTTTTTTCTCAATTAAACACAGATGAGGTCTTTGTGATGTCATGTCAGTAGGCATCCAGTGTCTCTGGCCCTTTTCTGACTCCTAGACTGTTTAAGGATCACTTCAAAAGACAGAAAGAGGTTTTTTTTCTCAATTAAACACAGATGAGGTCTTTGTGATGTCATGTCAGTAGGCATCCAGTGTCTCTGGCCCTTTTCTGACTCCTAGATAGTTTAAGGATCGCTTCAAAAGACAGTAAGAGGTTTTTATCCCCAATTAAACACAGATGAGGTCTTTGTGATGTCATGTCAGTAGGCCTCCTGTGTCCCTGGCCGTTTTCTGACTCCTAGACTGTTTAAGGATCGCTCCAAAAGACAGTAAGAGGTTTTTTTTTCTCAATTAAACACAGATGAGGTCTTTGTGATGTCATGTCAGTAGGCATCCAGTGTCTCCGGCCCTTTTCTGACTCCTAGACTGTTTAAGGATGGCTTCAAAAGACAGTAGGAGGTTTTTTTTCTCAATTAAACACAGATGAGGTCTTTGTGATGTCATGTCAGTAGGCATCCAGTGTCTCTGGCCCTTTTATGACTCCTAGACTGTTTAAGGATCGCTTCAAAAGACAGTAAGAGGTTTTTTTTCTCAATTAAACACAGATGAGGTCTTTGTGATGTCATGTCAGTAGGCCTCCAGTGTCTCTGGCCCTTTTCTGACTCCTAGACTGTTTAAGGATGGCTTCAAAAGACAGTAGGAGGATTTTTTCTCAATTAAACACAGATGAGGTCTTTGTGATGTCATGTCAGTAGGCATCCTGAGTCCCTGGCCCTTTTCTGACTCCTAGACTGTTTAAGGATCGCTTCAAAAGACACTAAGAGGGTTTTTTTCTCAATTAAACACAGATGAGGTCTTTGTGATGTCATGTCAGTAGGCCTCCAGTGTCTCTGGCCCTTTTCTGACACCTAGACTGTTTAAGGATCGCTTCAAAAGACAGTAGGAGGTTTTTTTTCTCAATTAAACACAGATGAGGTCTTTGTGATGTCAGGTCAGTAGGTATCCAGTGTCTCTGGCCCTTTTCTGACTTTTAGTCTGTTTAAAGATCGCCCCAAAAGGCAGTAAGAGGTTTTTTTTTTCTCAATTAAACACAGATGAGGTCTTTGTGATGTCATGTCAGTAGGCATCCAGTGTCTCTGGCCCTTTTCTGACTCCTAGACTGTTTAAGGATCACTTCAAAAGACAGAAAGAGGTTTTTTTTCTCAATTAAACACAGATGAGGTCTTTGTGATGTCATGTCAGTAGGCATCCAGTGTCTCTGGCCCTTTTCTGACTCCTAGATAGTTTAAGGATCGCTTCAAAAAACAGTAAGAGGTTTTTATCCCCAATTAAACACAGATGAGGTCTTTGTGATGTCATGTCAGTAGGCCTCCTGTGTCCCTGGCCGTTTTCTGACTCCTAGACTGTTTAAGGATCGCTCCAAAAGACAGTAAGAGGGTTTTTTTTCTCAATTAAACACAGATGAGGTCTTTGTGATGTCATGTCAGTAGGCCTCCAGTGTCTCTGGCCCTTTTCTGACTCCTAGACTGTTTAAGGATGGCTTCAAAAGACAGTAGGAGGTTTTTTTTCTCAATTAAACACAGATGAGGTCTTTGTGATGTCATGTCAGTAGGCATCCAGTGTCTCTGGCCCTTTTCTGACTCCTAGACTGTTTAAGGATCGCTTCAAAAGACAGTAAGAGGTTTTTTTTCTCAATTAAACACAGATGAGGTCTTTGTGATGTCATGTCAGTAGGCCTCCAGTGTCTCTGGCCCTTTTCTGACTCCTAGACTGTTTAAGGATGGCTTCAAAAGACAGTAGGAGGATTTTTTTCTCAATTAAACACAGATGAGGTCTTTGTGATGTCATGTCAGTAGGCATCCAGTGTCTCTGGCCCTTTTCTGACTCCTAGACTGTTTAAGGATGGCTTCAAAAGACAGTAGGAGGATTTTTTTCTCAATTAAACACAGATGAGGTCTTTGTGATGTCATGTCAGTAGGCATCCAGTGTCTCTGGCCCTTTTCTGACTCCTAGACTGTTTAAGGATGGCTTCAAAAGACAGTAGGAGGATTTTTTTCTCAATTAAACACAGATGAGGTCTTTGTGATGTCATGTCAGTAGGCATCCAGTGTCTCTGGCCCTTTTCTGACTCCTAGACTGTTTAAGGATGGCTTCAAAAGACAGTAGGAGGATTTTTTTCTCAATTAAACACAGATGAGGTCTTTGTGATGTCATGTCAGTAGGCATCCAGTGTCTCTGGCCCTTTTCTGACTCCTAGACTGTTTAAGGATGGCTTCAAAAGACAGTAGGAGGATTTTTTTCTCAATTAAACACAGATGAGGTCTTTGTGATGTCATGTCAGTAGGCATCCAGTGTCTCTGGCCCTTTTCTGACTCCTAGACTGTTTAAGGATGGCTTCAAAAGACAGTAAGAGGTTTTTTTCTCAATTAAACACAGATGAGGTCTTTGTGATGTCATGTCAGTAGGCATCCTGAGTCCCTGGCCCTTTTCTGACTCCTAGACTGTTTAAGGATCGCTTCAAAAGACACTAAGAGGGTTTTTTTCTCAATTAAACACAGATGAGGTCTTTGTGATGTCATGTCAGTAGGCATCCAGTGTCTCTGGCCCTTTTCTGACTCCTAGATTGTTTAAGGATGGCTTCAAAAGACAGTAAGAGGTTTTTATCCCCAATTAAACACAGATGAGGTCTTTTTTGATGTCATGTCAGTAGGCCTCCAGTGTCTCTGGCCCTTTTCTGACTCCTAGACTGTTTAAGGATCGCTTCAAAAGACAGTAGGAGGTTTTTTTTCTCAATTAAACACAGATGAGGTCTTTGTGATGTCATGTCAGTAGGCATCCAGTGTCTCTGGCCCTTTTCTGACTCCTAGACTGTTTAAGGATCGCTTCAAAAGACAGTAAGAGGTTTTTTTTCTCAATTAAACACAGATGAGGTCTTTGTGATGTCATGTCAGTAGGCATCCAGTGTCTCTGGCCCTTTTCTGACCCCTAGGCTGTTTAAAGATCGCCCCAAAAGGCAGTAAGAGGTTTTTTTCTTCTCAATTAAACAATGGTGAGGTCTTTGTGATATCATGTCAGTAGGTATCCAGTGTCTCTGGCCCTTTTCTGACTCCTAGACTGTTTAAGGATCGCTTCAAAAGACAGTAGGAGGTTTTTTTTCTCAATTAAACACAGATGAGGTCTTTGTGATGTCATGTCAGTAGGCATCCAGTTTCTTTGGTCCTTTTCTGACTCCTAGACTGTTTAAGGATCGCTTCAAAAGACAGTAGGAGGTTTTTTTTCTCAATTAAACACAGATGAGGTCTTTGTGATGTCATGTCAGTAGGCATCCAGTGTCTCTGGCCCTTTTCTGACTCCTAGACTGTTTAAGGATCGCTTCAAAAGACAGTAAGAGGTTTTTTTTCTCAATTAAACACAGATGAGGTCTTTGTGATGTCATGTCAGTAGGCATCCTGTGTCTCTGGCCCTTTGCTGTCTCCTAGACTGTTTAAGGATTACTTCAAAAGACAGTAAGAGGTTTTTTTTCTCAATTAAACACAGATGAGGTCTTTGTGATGTCATGTCAGTAGGCCTCCAGTGTCTCTGGCCCTTTTCTGACTCCTAGACTGTTTAAGGATCGCTTCAAAAGACAGTAAGAGGTTTTTTTTCTCAATTAAACACAGATGAGGTCTTTGTGATGTCATGTCAGTAGTCCTCCAGTGTCTCTGGCCCTTTTCTGTCTCCTAGACTGTTTAAGGATCGCTTCAAAAGACATTAAGAGGTTTTTTTCTTCTCAATTAAACACAGGTGAGGTCTTTGTGATGTCAGGTCAGTAGGTATCCAGTGTCTCTGGCCCTTTTCTGACTTTTAGTCTGTTTAAAGATCGCCCCAAAAGGCAGTAAGAGGTTTTTTTTTTCTCAATTAAACACAGATGAGGTCTTTGTGATGTCATGTCAATAGGCCTCCAGTGTCTCTGGCCCTTTTCTGACTCCTAGACTGTTTTAGGATCGCTTCAAAAGACATTAAGAGGTTTTTTTCTTCTCAATTAAACACAGGTGAGGTCTTTGTGATATCAGGTCAGTAGGTATCCAGTGTCTCTGGCCCTTTTCTGACTTTTAGTCTGTTTAAAGATCGCCCCAAAAGGCAGTAAGAGGTTTTTTTTTCTCAATTAAACACAGATGAGGTCTTTGTGATGTCATGTCAGTAGGCCTCCTGTCCCTGGCCCTTTTCTGACTCCTAGACTGTTTAAGGATCGCTTCAAAAGACAGTAAGAGGTTTTTTTTTCTCAATTAAACACAGATGAGGTCTTTGTGATGTCATGTCAGTAGGCCTCCAGTGTCTCTGGCCCTTTTCTGACTCCTAGACTGTTTAAGGATGGCTTCAAAAGACAGTAGGAGGTTTTTTTTCTCAATTAAACACAGATGAGGTCTTTGTGATGTCATGTCAGTAGGCATCCAGTGTCTCTGGCCCTTTTCTGACTCCTAGACTGTTTAAGGATAGCTTCAAAAGACAGTAAGAGGTTTTTTTTCTCAATTAAACACAAATGAGGTCTTTGTGATGTCATGTCAGTAGGCATCCTGTGTCTCTGGCCCTTTTCTGACTCCTAGACTGTTTAAGGATCGCTTCAAAAGACAGTAGGAGGTTTTTTTTCTCAATTAAACACTGATGAGGTCTTTGTGATGTCATGTCAGTAGGCATCCTGTGTCTCTGGCCCTTTTCTGTCTCCTAGACTGTTTAAGGATCGCTTCAAAAGACATTAAGAGTTTTTTTTCTTCTCAAGTAAACACAGGTGAGGTCTTTGTGATGTCAGGTCAGTAGGGATCCTGTGTCTCTGGCCCTTTTCTGTCTCCTAGACTGTTTAAGGATCACTTCAAAAGACAGTAAGAGGTTTTTTTTCTCAATTAAACACAGATTAGGTCTTTGTGATGTCATGTTAGTAGGCCTCCAGTGTCTCTGGCCCTTTTCTGTCTCCTAGACTGTTTAAGGATCGCTTCAAAAGACATTAAGAGGTTTTTTTTCTCAATTAAACACAGATGAGGTCTTTGTGATGTCATGTCAGTAGGCATCCTGTGTCTCTGGCCCTTTTCTGACTCCTAGACTGTTTAAGGATCGCTTCAAAAGACAGTAAGAGGTTTTTTTTCTCAATTAAACACAGATGAGGTCTTTGGGATGTCATGTCAGTAGGCCTCCAGTGTCTCTGGCCCTTTTCTGTCTCCTAGACTGTTTAAGGATCGCTTCAAAAAACATTAAGAGGTTTTTTTCTCAATTAAACACAGATGAGGTCTTTGTGATGTCATGTCAGTAGGCATCCTGTGTCTCTGGCCCTTTTCTGTCTCCTAGACTGTTTAAGGATCGCTTCAAAAGACAGTAAGAGGTTTTTTTTCTCAATTAAACACAGATGAGGTCTTTGTGATGTCATGTCAGTAGGCCTCCAGTGTCTCTGGACCTTTTCTGACTCCTAGACTGTTTAAGGATCGCTTCAAAAGACATTAAGAGTTTTTTTTCTTCTCAATTAAACACAGGTGAGGTCTTTGTGATGTCAGGTCAGTAGGTATCCAGTGTCTCTGGCCCTTTTCTGACTTTTAGTCTGTTTAAAGATCGCCCCAAAAGGCAGTAAGAGGTTTTTTTTCCTCAATTAAACACAGATGAGGTCTTTCTGATGTCATGTCAGTAGGTATCCAGTGTCTCTGGCCCTTTTCTGACTTTTAGTCTGTTTAAAGATCGCCCCAAAAGGCAGTAAGAGGTTTTTTTTTCTCAATTAAACACAGATGAGGTCTTTGTGATGTCATGTCAGTAGGCCTCCAGTGTCTCTGGCCCTTTTCTGACTCCTAGACTGTTTAAGGATCGCTTCAAAAGACAGTAAGAGGTTTTTTTTCTCAATTAAACACAGATGAGATCTTTGTGATGTCATGTCAGTAGGCCTCCAGTGTCTCTGGCCCTTTTCTGACTCCTAGACTGTTTAAGGATCGCTTCAAAAGACAGTAAGAGGTTTTTTTTCTCAATTAAACACAGATGAGATCTTTGTGATGTCATGTCAGTAGGCCTCCAGTGTCTCTGGACCTTTTCTGACTCCTAGACTATTTAAGGATCGCTTCAAAAGACATTAAGAGGTTTTTTTCTTCTCAATTAAACACAGGTGAGGTCTTTGTGATGTCAGGTCAGTAGGTATCCAGTGTCTCTGGCCCTTTTCTGACTTTTAGTCTGTTTAAAGATCGCCCCAAAAGGCAGTAAGAGGTTTTTTTTTTCCTCAATTAAACACAGATGAGGTCTTTGTGATGTCATGTCAGTAGGCCTCCAGTGTCTCTGGCCCTTTTCTGACTCCTAGACTGTTTAAGGATCGCTTTAAAAGACAGTAAGAGGTTTTTTTTCTCAATTAAACACAGATGAGGTCTTTGTGATGTCATGTCAGTAGGCCTCCAGTGTCTCTGGCCCTTTTCTGACTCCTAGACTGTTTAAGGATCGCTTCAAAAGACAGTAAGAGGTTTTTTTTCTCAATTAAACACAGATGAGATCTTTGTGATGTCATGTCAGTAGGCCTCCAGTGTCTGTGGCCCTTTTCTGACTCCTAGACTGTTTAAGGATCGCTTCAAAAGACATTAAGAGGTTTTTTTCTTCTCAATTAAACACAGGTGAGGTCTTTGTGATATCAGGTCAGTAGGTATCCAGTGTCTCTGGCCCTTTTCTGACTTTTAGTCTGTTTAAAGATCGCCCCAAAAGGCAGTAAGAGGTTTTTTTTTTCTCAATTAAACACAGATGAGGTCTTTGTGATGTCATGTCAGTAGGCCTCCTGTCCCTGGCCCTTTTCTGACTCCTAGACTGTTTAAGGATCGCTTCAAAAGACAGTAAGAGGTTTTTTTTTCTCAATTAAACACAGATGAGGTCTTTGTGATGTCATGTCAGTAGGCCTCCAGTGTCTCTGGCCCTTTTCTGACTCCTAGACTGTTTAAGGATGGCTTCAAAAGACAGTAGGAGGTTTTTTTTCTCAATTAAACACAGATGAGGTCTTTGTGATGTCATGTCAGTAGGCATCCAGTGTCTCTGGCCCTTTTCTGACTCCTAGACTGTTTAAGGATAGCTTCAAAAGACAGTAAGAGGTTTTTTTTCTCAATTAAACACAAATGAGGTCTTTGTGATGTCATGTCAGTAGGCATCCTGTGTCTCTGGCCCTTTTCTGACTCCTAGACTGTTTAAGGATCGCTTCAAAAGACAGTAGGAGGTTTTTTTTCTCAATTAAACACAGATGAGGTCTTTGTGATGTCATGTCAGTAGGCATCCTGTGTCTCTGGCCCTTTTCTGTCTCCTAGACTGTTTAAGGATCGCTTCAAAAGACATTAAGAGTTTTTTTTCTTCTCAATTAAACACAGGTGAGGTCTTTGTGATGTCAGGTCAGTAGGTATCCTGTGTCTCTGGCCCTTTTCTGTCTCCTAGACTGTTTAAGGATCACTTCAAAAGACAGTAAGAGGTTTTTTTTCTCAATTAAACACAGATTAGGTCTTTGTGATGTCATGTCAGTAGGCCTCCAGTGTCTCTGGCCCTTTTCTGTCTCCTAGACTGTTTAAGGATCGCTTCAAAAGACATTAAGAGGTTTTTTTTCTCAATTAAACACAGATGAGGTCTTTGTGATGTCATGTCAGTAGGCATCCTGTGTCTCTGGCCCTTTTCTGACTCCTAGACTGTTTAAGGATCGCTTCAAAAGACAGTAAGAGGTTTTTTTTCTCAATTAAACACAGATGAGGTCTTTGTGATGTCATGTCAGTAGGCCTCCAGTGTCTCTGGCCCTTTTCTGTCTCCTAGACTGTTTAAGGATCGCTTCAAAAAACATTAAGAGGTTTTTTTCTCAATTAAACACAGATGAGGTCTTTGTGATGTCATGTCAGTAGGCATCCTGTGTCTCTGGCCCTTTTCTGTCTCCTAGACTGTTTAAGGATCGCTTCAAAAGACAGTAAGAGGTTTTTTTTCTCAATTAAACACAGATGAGGTCTTTGTGATGTCATGTCAGTAGGCCTCCAGTGTCTCTGGACCTTTTCTGACTCCTAGACTGTTTAAGGATCGCTTCAAAAGACATTAAGAGTTTTTTTTCTTCTCAATTAAACACAGGTGAGGTCTTTGTGATGTCAGGTCAGTAGGTATCCAGTGTCTCTGGCCCTTTTCTGACTTTTAGTCTGTTTAAAGATCGCCCCAAAAGGCAGTAAGAGGTTTTTTTTCCTCAATTAAACACAGATGAGGTCTTTCTGATGTCATGTCAGTAGGTATCCAGTGTCTCTGGCCCTTTTCTGACTTTTAGTCTGTTTAAAGATCGCCCCAAAAGGCAGTAAGAGGTTTTTTTTTCTCAATTAAACACAGATGAGGTCTTTGTGATGTCATGTCAGTAGGCCTCCAGTGTCTCTGGCCCTTTTCTGACTCCTAGACTGTTTAAGGATCGCTTCAAAAGACAGTAAGAGGTTTTTTTTCTCAATTAAACACAGATGAGATCTTTGTGATGTCATGTCAGTAGGCCTCCAGTGTCTCTGGCCCTTTTCTGACTCCTAGACTGTTTAAGGATCGCTTCAAAAGACAGTAAGAGGTTTTTTTTCTCAATTAAACACAGATGAGATCTTTGTGATGTCATGTCAGTAGGCCTCCAGTGTCTCTGGACCTTTTCTGACTCCTAGACTATTTAAGGATCGCTTCAAAAGACATTAAGAGGTTTTTTTCTTCTCAATTAAACACAGGTGAGGTCTTTGTGATGTCAGGTCAGTAGGTATCCAGTGTCTCTGGCCCTTTTCTGACTTTTAGTCTGTTTAAAGATCGCCCCAAAAGGCAGTAAGAGGTTTTTTTTTTCCTCAATTAAACACAGATGAGGTCTTTGTGATGTCATGTCAGTAGGCCTCCAGTGTCTCTGGCCCTTTTCTGACTCCTAGACTGTTTAAGGATCGCTTTAAAAGACAGTAAGAGGTTTTTTTTCTCAATTAAACACAGATGAGGTCTTTGTGATGTCATGTCAGTAGGCCTCCAGTGTCTCTGGCCCTTTTCTGACTCCTAGACTGTTTAAGGATCGCTTCAAAAGACAGTAAGAGGTTTTTTTTCTCAATTAAACACAGATGAGATCTTTGTGATGTCATGTCAGTAGGCCTCCAGTGTCTGTGGCCCTTTTCTGACTCCTAGACTGTTTAAGGATCGCTTCAAAAGACATTAAGAGGTTTTTTTCTTCTCAATTAAACACAGGTGAGGTCTTTGTGATATCAGGTCAGTAGGTATCCAGTGTCTCTGGCCCTTTTCTGACTTTTAGTCTGTTTAAAGATCGCCCCAAAAGGCAGTAAGAGGTTTTTTTTTTCTCAATTAAACACAGATGAGGTCTTTGTGATGTCATGTCAGTAGGCCTCCTGTCCCTGGCCCTTTTCTGACTCCTAGACTGTTTAAGGATCGCTTCAAAAGACAGTAAGAGGTTTTTTTTTCTCAATTAAACACAGATGAGGTCTTTGTGATGTCATGTCAGTAGGCCTCCAGTGTCTCTGGCCCTTTTCTGACTCCTAGACTGTTTAAGGATGGCTTCAAAAGACAGTAGGAGGTTTTTTTTCTCAATTAAACACAGATGAGGTCTTTGTGATGTCATGTCAGTAGGCATCCAGTGTCTCTGGCCCTTTTCTGACTCCTAGACTGTTTAAGGATAGCTTCAAAAGACAGTAAGAGGTTTTTTTTCTCAATTAAACACAAATGAGGTCTTTGTGATGTCATGTCAGTAGGCATCCTGTGTCTCTGGCCCTTTTCTGACTCCTAGACTGTTTAAGGATCGCTTCAA
Organism: Paroedura picta; assembly: GCF_049243985.1. Classification (NCBI taxonomy): domain Eukaryota; kingdom Metazoa; phylum Chordata; class Lepidosauria; order Squamata; family Gekkonidae; genus Paroedura; species Paroedura picta. Next base: position 1,098,460 of record NC_135385.1, on the reverse strand, counting down.
AAGACAGTAGGAGGTTTTTTTTCTCAATTAAACACAGATGAGGTCTTTGTGATGTCATGTCAGTAGGCATCCTGTGTCTCTGGCCCTTTTCTGTCTCCTAGACTGTTTAAGGATCGCTTCAAAAGACATTAAGAGTTTTTTTTCTTCTCAATTAAACACAGGTGAGGTCTTTGTGATGTCAGGTCAGTAGGTATCCTGTGTCTCTGGCCCTTTTCTGTCTCCTAGACTGTTTAAGGATCACTTCAAAAGACAGTAAGAGGTTTTTTTTCTCAATTAAACACAGATTAGGTCTTTGTGATGTCATGTCAGTAGGCCTCCAGTGTCTCTGGCCCTTTTCTGTCTCCTAGACTGTTTAAGGATCGCTTCAAAAGACATTAAGAGGTTTTTTTTCTCAATTAAACACAGATGAGGTCTTTGTGATGTCATGTCAGTAGGCATCCTGTGTCTCTGGCCCTTTTCTGACTCCTAGACTGTTTAAGGATCGCTTCAAAAGACAGTAAGAGGTTTTTTTTCTCAATTAAACACAGATGAGGTCTTTGTGATGTCATGTCAGTAGGCCTCCAGTGTCTCTGGCCCTTTTCTGTCTCCTAGACTGTTTAAGGATCGCTTCAAAAAACATTAAGAGGTTTTTTTCTCAATTAAACACAGATGAGGTCTTTGTGATGTCATGTCAGTAGGCATCCTGTGTCTCTGGCCCTTTTCTGTCTCCTAGACTGTTTAAGGATCGCTTCAAAAGACAGTAAGAGGTTTTTTTTCTCAATTAAACACAGATGAGGTCTTTGTGATGTCATGTCAGTAGGCCTCCAGTGTCTCTGGACCTTTTCTGACTCCTAGACTGTTTAAGGATCGCTTCAAAAGACATTAAGAGTTTTTTTTCTTCTCAATTAAACACAGGTGAGGTCTTTGTGATGTCAGGTCAGTAGGTATCCAGTGTCTCTGGCCCTTTTCTGACTTTTAGTCTGTTTAAAGATCGCCCCAAAAGGCAGTAAGAGGTTTTTTTTCCTCAATTAAACACAGATGAGGTCTTTCTGATGTCATGTCAGTAGGTATCCAGTGTCTCTGGCCCTTTTCTGACTTTTAGTCTGTTTAAAGATCGCCCCAAAAGGCAGTAAGAGGTTTTTTTTTCTCAATTAAACACAGATGAGGTCTTTGTGATGTCATGTCAGTAGGCCTCCAGTGTCTCTGGCCCTTTTCTGACTCCTAGACTGTTTAAGGATCGCTTCAAAAGACAGTAAGAGGTTTTTTTTCTCAATTAAACACAGATGAGATCTTTGTGATGTCATGTCAGTAGGCCTCCAGTGTCTCTGGCCCTTTTCTGACTTTTAGTCTGTTTAAAGATCGCCCCAAAAGGCAGTAAGAGGTTTTTTTTTCTCAATTAAACACAGATGAGGTCTTTGTGATGTCATGTCAGTAGGCCTCCAGTGTCTCTGGCCCTTTTCTGACTCCTAGACTGTTTAAGGATCGCTTCAAAAGACATTAAGAGTTTTTTTTCTTCTCAATTAAACACAGGTGAGGTCTTTGTGATGTCAGGTCAGTAGGTATCCAGTGTCTCTGGCCCTTTTCTGACTTTTAGTCTGTTTAAAGATCGCCCCAAAAGGCAGTAAGAGGTTTTTTTTCCTCAATTAAACACAGATGAGGTCTTTCTGATGTCATGTCAGTAGGTATCCAGTGTCTCTGGCCCTTTTCTGACTTTTAGTCTGTTTAAAGATCGCCCCAAAAGGCAGTAAGAGGTTTTTTTTTCTCAATTAAACACAGATGAGGTCTTTGTGATGTCATGTCAGTAGGCCTCCAGTGTCTCTGGCCCTTTTCTGACTCCTAGACTGTTTAAGGATCGCTTCAAAAGACAGTAAGAGGTTTTTTTTCTCAATTAAACACAGATGAGATCTTTGTGATGTCATGTCAGTAGGCCTCCAGTGTCTCTGGCCCTTTTCTGACTCCTAGACTGTTTAAGGATCGCTTCAAAAGACAGTAAGAGGTTTTTTTTCTCAATTAAACACAGATGAGATCTTTGTGATGTCATGTCAGTAGGCCTCCAGTGTCTCTGGACCTTTTCTGACTCCTAGACTATTTAAGGATCGCTTCAAAAGACATTAAGAGGTTTTTTTCTTCTCAATTAAACACAGGTGAGGTCTTTGTGATGTCAGGTCAGTAGGTATCCAGTGTCTCTGGCCCTTTTCTGACTTTTAGTCTGTTTAAAGATCGCCCCAAAAGGCAGTAAGAGGTTTTTTTTTTCCTCAATTAAACACAGATGAGGTCTTTGTGATGTCATGTCAGTAGGCCTCCAGTGTCTCTGGCCCTTTTCTGACTCCTAGACTGTTTAAGGATCGCTTTAAAAGACAGTAAGAGGTTTTTTTTCTCAATTAAACACAGATGAGGTCTTTGTGATGTCATGTCAGTAGGCCTCCAGTGTCTCTGGCCCTTTTCTGACTCCTAGACTGTTTAAGGATCGCTTCAAAAGACAGTAAGAGGTTTTTTTTCTCAATTAAACACAGATGAGATCTTTGTGATGTCATGTCAGTAGGCCTCCAGTGTCTGTGGCCCTTTTCTGACTCCTAGACTGTTTAAGGATCGCTTCAAAAGACATTAAGAGGTTTTTTTCTTCTCAATTAAACACAGGTGAGGTCTTTGTGATATCAGGTCAGTAGGTATCCAGTGTCTCTGGCCCTTTTCTGACTTTTAGTCTGTTTAAAGATCGCCCCAAAAGGCAGTAAGAGGTTTTTTTTTTCTCAATTAAACACAGATGAGGTCTTTGTGATGTCATGTCAGTAGGCCTCCTGTCCCTGGCCCTTTTCTGACTCCTAGACTGTTTAAGGATCGCTTCAAAAGACAGTAAGAGGTTTTTTTTTCTCAATTAAACACAGATGAGGTCTTTGTGATGTCATGTCAGTAGGCCTCCAGTGTCTCTGGCCCTTTTCTGACTCCTAGACTGTTTAAGGATGGCTTCAAAAGACAGTAGGAGGTTTTTTTTCTCAATTAAACACAGATGAGGTCTTTGTGATGTCATGTCAGTAGGCATCCAGTGTCTCTGGCCCTTTTCTGACTCCTAGACTGTTTAAGGATAGCTTCAAAAGACAGTAAGAGGTTTTTTTTCTCAATTAAACACAAATGAGGTCTTTGTGATGTCATGTCAGTAGGCATCCTGTGTCTCTGGCCCTTTTCTGACTCCTAGACTGTTTAAGGATCGCTTCAAAAGACAGTAGGAGGTTTTTTTTCTCAATTAAACACAGATGAGGTCTTTGTGATGTCATGTCAGTAGGCATCCTGTGTCTCTGGCCCTTTTCTGTCTCCTAGACTGTTTAAGGATCGCTTCAAAAGACATTAAGAGTTTTTTTTCTTCTCAATTAAACACAGGTGAGGTCTTTGTGATGTCAGGTCAGTAGGTATCCTGTGTCTCTGGCCCTTTTCTGTCTCCTAGACTGTTTAAGGATCACTTCAAAAGACAGTAAGAGGTTTTTTTTCTCAATTAAACACAGATTAGGTCTTTGTGATGTCATGTCAGTAGGCCTCCAGTGTCTCTGGCCCTTTTCTGTCTCCTAGACTGTTTAAGGATCGCTTCAAAAGACATTAAGAGGTTTTTTTTCTCAATTAAACACAGATGAGGTCTTTGTGATGTCATGTCAGTAGGCATCCTGTGTCTCTGGCCCTTTTCTGACTCCTAGACTGTTTAAGGATCGCTTCAAAAGACAGTAAGAGGTTTTTTTTCTCAATTAAACACAGATGAGGTCTTTGTGATGTCATGTCAGTAGGCCTCCAGTGTCTCTGGCCCTTTTCTGTCTCCTAGACTGTTTAAGGATCGCTTCAAAAAACATTAAGAGGTTTTTTTCTCAATTAAACACAGATGAGGTCTTTGTGATGTCATGTCAGTAGGCATCCTGTGTCTCTGGCCCTTTTCTGTCTCCTAGACTGTTTAAGGATCGCTTCAAAAGACAGTAAGAGGTTTTTTTTCTCAATTAAACACAGATGAGGTCTTTGTGATGTCATGTCAGTAGGCCTCCAGTGTCTCTGGACCTTTTCTGACTCCTAGACTGTTTAAGGATCGCTTCAAAAGACATTAAGAGTTTTTTTTCTTCTCAATTAAACACAGGTGAGGTCTTTGTGATGTCAGGTCAGTAGGTATCCAGTGTCTCTGGCCCTTTTCTGACTTTTAGTCTGTTTAAAGATCGCCCCAAAAGGCAGTAAGAGGTTTTTTTTCCTCAATTAAACACAGATGAGGTCTTTCTGATGTCATGTCAGTAGGTATCCAGTGTCTCTGGCCCTTTTCTGACTTTTAGTCTGTTTAAAGATCGCCCCAAAAGGCAGTAAGAGGTTTTTTTTTCTCAATTAAACACAGATGAGGTCTTTGTGATGTCATGTCAGTAGGCCTCCAGTGTCTCTGGCCCTTTTCTGACTCCTAGACTGTTTAAGGATCGCTTCAAAAGACAGTAAGAGGTTTTTTTTCTCAATTAAACACAGATGAGATCTTTGTGATGTCATGTCAGTAGGCCTCCAGTGTCTCTGGCCCTTTTCTGACTCCTAGACTGTTTAAGGATCGCTTCAAAAGACAGTAAGAGGTTTTTTTTCTCAATTAAACACAGATGAGATCTTTGTGATGTCATGTCAGTAGGCCTCCAGTGTCTCTGGACCTTTTCTGACTCCTAGACTATTTAAGGATCGCTTCAAAAGACATTAAGAGGTTTTTTTCTTCTCAATTAAACACAGGTGAGGTCTTTGTGATGTCAGGTCAGTAGGTATCCAGTGTCTCTGGCCCTTTTCTGACTTTTAGTCTGTTTAAAGATCGCCCCAAAAGGCAGTAAGAGGTTTTTTTTTTCCTCAATTAAACACAGATGAGGTCTTTGTGATGTCATGTCAGTAGGCCTCCAGTGTCTCTGGCCCTTTTCTGACTCCTAGACTGTTTAAGGATCGCTTTAAAAGACAGTAAGAGGTTTTTTTTCTCAATTAAACACAGATGAGGTCTTTGTGATGTCATGTCAGTAGGCCTCCAGTGTCTCTGGCCCTTTTCTGACTCCTAGACTGTTTAAGGATCGCTTCAAAAGACAGTAAGAGGTTTTTTTTCTCAATTAAACACAGATGAGATCTTTGTGATGTCATGTCAGTAGGCCTCCAGTGTCTGTGGCCCTTTTCTGACTCCTAGACTGTTTAAGGATCGCTTCAAAAGACATTAAGAGGTTTTTTTCTTCTCAATTAAACACAGGTGAGGTCTTTGTGATATCAGGTCAGTAGGTATCCAGTGTCTCTGGCCCTTTTCTGACTTTTAGTCTGTTTAAAGATCGCCCCAAAAGGCAGTAAGAGGTTTTTTTTTTCTCAATTAAACACAGATGAGGTCTTTGTGATGTCATGTCAGTAGGCCTCCTGTCCCTGGCCCTTTTCTGACTCCTAGACTGTTTAAGGATCGCTTCAAAAGACAGTAAGAGGTTTTTTTTTCTCAATTAAACACAGATGAGGTCTTTGTGATGTCATGTCAGTAGGCCTCCAGTGTCTCTGGCCCTTTTCTGACTCCTAGACTGTTTAAGGATGGCTTCAAAAGACAGTAGGAGGTTTTTTTTCTCAATTAAACACAGATGAGGTCTTTGTGATGTCATGTCAGTAGGCATCCAGTGTCTCTGGCCCTTTTCTGACTCCTAGACTGTTTAAGGATAGCTTCAAAAGACAGTAAGAGGTTTTTTTTCTCAATTAAACACAAATGAGGTCTTTGTGATGTCATGTCAGTAGGCATCCTGTGTCTCTGGCCCTTTTCTGACTCCTAGACTGTTTAAGGATCGCTTCAAAAGACAGTAGGAGGTTTTTTTTCTCAATTAAACACAGATGAGGTCTTTGTGATGTCATGTCAGTAGGCATCCTGTGTCTCTGGCCCTTTTCTGTCTCCTAGACTGTTTAAGGATCGCTTCAAAAGACATTAAGAGTTTTTTTTCTTCTCAATTAAACACAGGTGAGGTCTTTGTGATGTCAGGTCAGTAGGTATCCTGTGTCTCTGGCCCTTTTCTGTCTCCTAGACTGTTTAAGGATCACTTCAAAAGACAGTAAGAGGTTTTTTTTCTCAATTAAACACAGATTAGGTCTTTGTGATGTCATGTCAGTAGGCCTCCAGTGTCTCTGGCCCTTTTCTGTCTCCTAGACTGTTTAAGGATCGCTTCAAAAGACATTAAGAGGTTTTTTTTCTCAATTAAACACAGATGAGGTCTTTGTGATGTCATGTCAGTAGGCATCCTGTGTCTCTGGCCCTTTTCTGACTCCTAGACTGTTTAAGGATCGCTTCAAAAGACAGTAAGAGGTTTTTTTTTCTCAATTAAACACAGATGAGGTCTTTGTGATGTCATGTCAGTAGGCCTCCAGTGTCTCTGGCCCTTTTCTGTCTCCTAGACTGTTTAAGGATCGCTTCAAAAGACATTAAGAGGTTTTTTTCTCAATTAAACACAGATGAGGTCTTTGTGATGTCATGTCAGTAGGCATCCTGTGTCTCTGGCCCTTTTCTGTCTCCTAGACTGTTTAAGGATCGCTTCAAAAGACAGTAAGAGGTTTTTTTTCTCAATTAAACACAGATGAGGTCTTTGTGATGTCATCTCAGTAGGCCTCCAGTGTCTCTGGCCCTTTTCTGACTCCTAGACTGTTTAAGGATCGCTTCAAAAGACATTAAGAGTTTTTTTTCTTCTCAATTAAACACAGGTGAGGTCTTTGTGATGTCAGGTCAGTAGGTATCCAGTGTCTCTGGCCCTTTTCTGACTTTTAGTCTGTTTAAAGATCGCCCCAAAAGGCAGTAAGAGGTTTTTTTTCCTCAATTAAACACAGATGAGGTCTTTCTGATGTCATGTCAGTAGGCATCCAGTGTCTCTGGCCCTTTTCTGACTTTTAGTCTGTTTAAAGATCGCCCCAAAAGGCAGTAAGAGGTTTTTTTTTTCTCAATTAAACACAGATGAGGTCTTTGTGATGTCATGTCAGTAGGCATCCAGTGTCTCTGGCCCTTTTCTGACTCCTAGACTGTTTAAGGATCACTTCAAAAGACAGAAAGAGGTTTTTTTTTCTCAATTAAACACAGATGAGGTCTTTGTGATGTCATGTCAGTAGGCATCCAGTGTCTCTGGCCCTTTTCTGACTCCTAGACTGTTTAAGGATCGCTTCAAAAGACATTAAGAGGTTTTTTTCTTCTCAATTAAACACAGGTGAGGTCTTTGTGATGTCAGGTCAGTAGGTATCCAGTGTCTCTGGCCCTTTTCTGACTTTTAGTCTGTTTAAAGATCGCCCCAAAAGGCAGTAAGAGCTTTTTTTTTCTCAATTAAACACAGATGAGGTCTTTGTGATGTCATGTCAGTAGGCCTCCAGTGTCTCTGGCCCTTTTCTGACTCCTAGACTGTTTAAGGATCGCTTCAAAAGACAGTAAGAGGTTTTTTTTCTCAATTAAACACAGATGAGGTCTTTGTGATGTCATGTCAGTAGGCCTCCAGTGTCTCTGGCCCTTTTCTGACTCCTAGACTGTTTAAGGATCGCTTTAAAAGACAGTAAGAGGTTTTTTTTCTCAATTAAACACAGATGAGGTCTTTGTGATGTCATGTCAGTAGGCCTCCAGTGTCTCTGGCCCTTTTCTGACTCCTAGACTGTTTAAGGATCGCTTCAAAAGACAGTAAGAGGTTTTTTTTCTCAATTAAACACAGATGAGATCTTTGTGATGTCATGTCAGTAGGCCTCCAGTGTCTGTGGCCCTTTTCTGACTCCTAGACTGTTTAAGGATCGCTTCAAAAGACATTAAGAGGTTTTTTTCTTCTCAATTAAACACAGGTGAGGTCTTTGTGATATCAGGTCAGTAGGTATCCAGTGTCTCTGGCCCTTTTCTGACTTTTAGTCTGTTTAAAGATCGCCCCAAAAGGCAGTAAGAGGTTTTTTTTTTCTCAATTAAACACAGATGAGGTCTTTGTGATGTCATGTCAGTAGGCCTCCTGTCCCTGGCCCTTTTCTGACTCCTAGACTGTTTAAGGATCGCTTCAAAAGACAGTAAGAGGTTTTTTTTTCTCAATTAAACACAGATGAGGTCTTTGTGATGTCATGTCAGTAGGCCTCCAGTGTCTCTGGCCCTTTTCTGACTCCTAGACTGTTTAAGGATGGCTTCAAAAGACAGTAGGAGGTTTTTTTTCTCAATTAAACACAGATGAGGTCTTTGTGATGTCATGTCAGTAGGCATCCAGTGTCTCTGGCCCTTTTCTGACTCCTAGACTGTTTAAGGATAGCTTCAAAAGACAGTAAGAGGTTTTTTTTCTCAATTAAACACAAATGAGGTCTTTGTGATGTCATGTCAGTAGGCATCCTGTGTCTCTGGCCCTTTTCTGACTCCTAGACTGTTTAAGGATCGCTTCAAAAGACAGTAGGAGGTTTTTTTTCTCAATTAAACACAGATGAGGTCTTTGTGATGTCATGTCAGTAGGCATCCTGTGTCTCTGGCCCTTTTCTGTCTCCTAGACTGTTTAAGGATCGCTTCAAAAGACATTAAGAGTTTTTTTTCTTCTCAATTAAACACAGGTGAGGTCTTTGTGATGTCAGGTCAGTAGGTATCCTGTGTCTCTGGCCCTTTTCTGTCTCCTAGACTGTTTAAGGATCACTTCAAAAGACAGTAAGAGGTTTTTTTTCTCAATTAAACACAGATTAGGTCTTTGTGATGTCATGTCAGTAGGCCTCCAGTGTCTCTGGCCCTTTTCTGTCTCCTAGACTGTTTAAGGATCGCTTCAAAAGACATTAAGAGGTTTTTTTTCTCAATTAAACACAGATGAGGTCTTTGTGATGTCATGTCAGTAGGCATCCTGTGTCTCTGGCCCTTTTCTGACTCCTAGACTGTTTAAGGATCGCTTCAAAAGACAGTAAGAGGTTTTTTTTTCTCAATTAAACACAGATGAGGTCTTTGTGATGTCATGTCAGTAGGCCTCCAGTGTCTCTGGCCCTTTTCTGTCTCCTAGACTGTTTAAGGATCGCTTCAAAAGACATTAAGAGGTTTTTTTCTCAATTAAACACAGATGAGGTCTTTGTGATGTCATGTCAGTAGGCATCCTGTGTCTCTGGCCCTTTTCTGTCTCCTAGACTGTTTAAGGATCGCTTCAAAAGACAGTAAGAGGTTTTTTTTCTCAATTAAACACAGATGAGGTCTTTGTGATGTCATCTCAGTAGGCCTCCAGTGTCTCTGGCCCTTTTCTGACTCCTAGACTGTTTAAGGATCGCTTCAAAAGACATTAAGAGTTTTTTTTCTTCTCAATTAAACACAGGTGAGGTCTTTGTGATGTCAGGTCAGTAGGTATCCAGTGTCTCTGGCCCTTTTCTGACTTTTAGTCTGTTTAAAGATCGCCCCAAAAGGCAGTAAGAGGTTTTTTTTCCTCAATTAAACACAGATGAGGTCTTTCTGATGTCATGTCAGTAGGCATCCAGTGTCTCTGGCCCTTTTCTGACTTTTAGTCTGTTTAAAGATCGCCCCAAAAGGCAGTAAGAGGTTTTTTTTTTCTCAATTAAACACAGATGAGGTCTTTGTGATGTCATGTCAGTAGGCATCCAGTGTCTCTGGCCCTTTTCTGACTCCTAGACTGTTTAAGGATCACTTCAAAAGACAGAAAGAGGTTTTTTTTTCTCAATTAAACACAGATGAGGTCTTTGTGATGTCATGTCAGTAGGCATCCAGTGTCTCTGGCCCTTTTCTGACTCCTAGACTGTTTAAGGATCGCTTCAAAAGACATTAAGAGGTTTTTTTCTTCTCAATTAAACACAGGTGAGGTCTTTGTGATGTCAGGTCAGTAGGTATCCAGTGTCTCTGGCCCTTTTCTGACTTTTAGTCTGTTTAAAGATCGCCCCAAAAGGCAGTAAGAGCTTTTTTTTTCTCAATTAAACACAGATGAGGTCTTTGTGATGTCATGTCAGTAGGCCTCCAGTGTCTCTGGCCCTTTTCTGACTCCTAGACTGTTTAAGGATCGCTTCAAAAGACAGTAAGAGGTTTTTTTTCTCAATTAAACACAGATGAGGTCTTTGTGATGTCATGTCAGTAGGCCTCCAGTGTCTCTGGCCCTTTTCTGACTCCTAGACTGTTTAAGGATCGCTTCAAAAGACAGTAAGAGGTTTTTTTTCTCAATTAAACACAGATGAGATCTTTGTGATGTCATGTCAGTAGGCCTCCAGTGTCTCTGGACCTTTTCTGACTCCTAGACTATTTAAGGATCGCTTCAAAAGACATTAAGAGGTTTTTTTCTTCTCAATTAAACACAGGTGAGGTCTTTGTGATGTCAGGTCAGTAGGTATCCAGTGTCTCTGGCCCTTTTCTGACTTTTAGTCTGTTTAAAGATCGCCCCAAAAGGCAGTAAGAGGTTTTTTTTTTTCTCAATTAAACACAGATGAGGTCTTTGTAATGTCATGTCAGTAGGCATCCTGTGTCTCTGGCCCTTTTCTGTCTCCTAGACTGTTTAAGGATCGCTTCAAAAGACAGTAAGAGGTTTTTTTTCTCAATTAAACACAGATGAGGTCTTTGTGATGTCATCTCAGTAGGCCTCCAGTGTCTCTGGCCCTTTTCTGACTCCTAGACTGTTTAAGGATCGCTTCAAAAGACATTAAGAGTTTTTTTTCTTCTCAATTAAACACAGGTGAGGTCTTTGTGATGTCAGGTCAGTAGGTATCCAGTGTCTCTGGCCCTTTTCTGACTTTTAGTCTGTTTAAAGATCGCCCCAAAAGGCAGTAAGAGGTTTTTTTTCCTCAATTAAACACAGATGAGGTCTTTCTGATGTCATGTCAGTAGGCATCCAGTGTCTCTGGCCCTTTTCTGACTTTTAGTCTGTTTAAAGATCGCCCCAAAAGGCAGTAAGAGGTTTTTTTTTTCTCAATTAAACACAGATGAGGTCTTTGTGATGTCATGTCAGTAGGCATCCAGTGTCTCTGGCCCTTTTCTGACTCCTAGACTGTTTAAGGATCACTTCAAAAGACAGAAAGAGGTTTTTTTTTCTCAATTAAACACAGATGAGGTCTTTGTGATGTCATGTCAGTAGGCATCCAGTGTCTCTGGCCCTTTTCTGACTCCTAGACTGTTTAAGGATCGCTTCAAAAGACATTAAGAGGTTTTTTTCTTCTCAATTAAACACAGGTGAGGTCTTTGTGATGTCAGGTCAGTAGGTATCCAGTGTCTCTGGCCCTTTTCTGACTTTTAGTCTGTTTAAAGATCGCCCCAAAAGGCAGTAAGAGCTTTTTTTTTCTCAATTAAACACAGATGAGGTCTTTGTGATGTCATGTCAGTAGGCCTCCAGTGTCTCTGGCCCTTTTCTGACTCCTAGACTGTTTAAGGATCGCTTCAAAAGACAGTAAGAGGTTTTTTTTCTCAATTAAACACAGATGAGGTCTTTGTGATGTCATGTCAGTAGGCCTCCAGTGTCTCTGGCCCTTTTCTGACTCCTAGACTGTTTAAGGATCGCTTCAAAAGACAGTAAGAGGTTTTTTTTCTCAATTAAACACAGATGAGATCTTTGTGATGTCATGTCAGTAGGCCTCCAGTGTCTCTGGACCTTTTCTGACTCCTAGACTATTTAAGGATCGCTTCAAAAGACATTAAGAGGTTTTTTTCTTCTCAATTAAACACAGGTGAGGTCTTTGTGATGTCAGGTCAGTAGGTATCCAGTGTCTCTGGCCCTTTTCTGACTTTTAGTCTGTTTAAAGATCGCCCCAAAAGGCAGTAAGAGGTTTTTTTTTTTCTCAATTAAACACAGATGAGGTCTTTGTAATGTCATGTCAGTAGGCATCCAGTGTCTCTGGCCCTTTTCTGACTCCTAGACTGTTTAAGGATCACTTCAAAAGACAGAAAGAGGTTTTTTTTCTCAATTAAACACAGATGAGGTCTTTGTGATGTCATGTCAGTAGGCATCCAGTGTCTCTGGCCCTTTTCTGACTCCTAGATAGTTTAAGGATCGCTTCAAAAGACAGTAAGAGGTTTTTATCCCCAATTAAACACAGATGAGGTCTTTGTGATGTCATGTCAGTAGGACTCCTGTGTCCCTGGCCCTTTTCTGACTCCTAGACTGTTTAAGGATCGCTTCAAAAGACAGTAAGAGGTTTTTTTTCTCAATTAAACACAGATGAGTTCTTTGTGATGTCATGTCAGTAGGCCTCCAGTGTCTCTGGCCCTTTTCTGACTCCTAGACTGTTTAAGGATCGCTTCAAAAGACAGTAAGAGGTTTTTTTTCTCAATTAAACACAGATGAGGTCTTTGTGATGTCATGTCAGTAGGCCTCCAGTGTCTCTGGCCCTTTTCTTACTCCTAGACTGTTTAAGGATCGCTTCAAAAGACAGTAAGAGGTTTTTTTTCTCAATTAAACACAGATGAGATCTTTGTGATGTCATGTCAATAGGCCTCCAGTGTCTCTGGACCTTTTCTGACTCCTAGACTATTTAAGGATCGCTTCAAAAGACATTAAGAGGTTTTTTTCTTCTCAATTAAACACAGGTGAGGTCTTTGTGATGTCAGGTCAGTAGGCATCCAGTGTCTCTGGCCCTTTTCTGACTCCTAGATAGTTTAAGGATCGCTTCAAAAGACAGTAAGAGGTTTTTATCCCCAATTAAACACAGATGAGGTCTTTGTGATGTCATGTCAGTAGGACTCCTGTGTCCCTGGCCCTTTTCTGACTCCTAGACTGTTTAAGGATCGCTTCAAAAGACAGTAAGAGGTTTTTTTTTCTCAATTAAACACAGATGAGGTCTTTGTGATGTCATGTCAGTAGGCATCCAGTGTCTCTGGCCCTTTTCTGACTCCTAGACTGTTTAAGGATCGCTTCAAAAGACAGTAAGAGGTTTTTTTTCTCAATTAAACACAGATGAGTTCTTTGTGATGTCATGTCAGTAGGCCTCCAGTGTCTCTGGCCCTTTTCTGACCTCTAGGCTGTTTAAAGATCGCCCCAAAAGGCAGTAAGAGGTTTTTTTCTTCTCAATTAAACACAGGGGAGGTCTTTGTGATATCATGTCAGTAGGTATCCAGTGTCTCTGGCCCTTTTCTAACTTTTAGACTGTTTAAAGATGGCCCCAAAAGGCAGTAAGAGGTTTTTTTCTTCTCAATTAAACACAGGGGAGGTCTTTGTGATATCATGTCAGTAGGTATCCAGTGTCTCTGGCCCTTTTCTAACTTTTAGTCTGTTTAAAGATCGCCCCAAAAGGCAGTAAAAGGTTTTTTTCTTCTCAATTAAACACAAATGAGGTCTTTGTGATGTCATGTCAGTAAGCATCCAGTGTCTCTGGCCCTTTTCTGACTCCTAGACTGTTTAAGGATCGCTTCAAAAGACAGTAAGAGGTTTTTTTTCTCAATTAAACACAGATGAGGTCTTTGTGATGTCATGTCAGTAGCCATCCTGAGTCCCTGGCCCTTTTCTGACTCCTAGACTGTTTAAGGATCGCTTCAAAAGACAGTAGGAGGTTTTTTTTCTCAATTAAACACTGATGAGGTCTTTGTGATGTCATGTCAGTAGGCATCCAGTGTCTCTGGCCCTTTTCTGACTCCTAGACTGTTTAAGGATCGCTTCAAAAGACAGTAAGAGGGTTTTTTTCTCAATTAAACACAGATGTGGTCTTTGTGATGTCATGTCAGTAGGCCTCCAGTGTCTCTGGCCCTTTTCTGACTCCTAGACTGTTTAAGGATCGCTTCAAAAGACAGTAGGAGGTTTTTTTTCTCAATTAAACACTGATGAGGTCTTTGTGATGTCATGCCAGTAGGCCTCCAGTGTCTCTGGCCCTTTTCTGACTCCTAGACTGTTTAAGGATCGCTTCAAAAGACAGTAAGAGGGTTTTTTTCTCAATTAAACACAGATGTGGTCTTTGTGATGTCATGTCAGTAGGCCTCCAGTGTCTCTGGCCCTTTTCTGACTCCTAGACTGTTTAAGGATCGCTTCAAAAGACAGTAGGAGGTTTTTTTTCTCAATTAAACACTGATGAGGTCTTTGTGATGTCATGTCAGTAGGCCTCCAGTGTCTCTGGCCCTTTTCTGACTCCTAGACTGTTTAAGGATCGCTTCAAAAGACAGTAAGAGGGTTTTTTTCTCAATTAAACACATATGTGGTCTTTGTGATGTCATGTCAGTAGGCCTCCAGTGTCTCTGGCCCTTTTCTGACTCCTAGACTGTTTAAGGATCGCTTCAAAAGACAGTAAGAGGTTTTTTTTCTCAATTAAACACAGATGAGGTCTTTGTGATGTCATGTCAGTAGGCCTCCAGTGTCTCTGGCCCTTTTCTGACCTCTAGGCTGTTTAAAGATCGCCCCAAAAGGCAGTAAGAGGTTTTTTTCTTCTCAATTAAACACAGGGGAGGTCTTTGTGATATCATGTCAGTAGGTATCCAGTGTCTCTGGCCCTTTTCTAACTTTTAGACTGTTTAAAGATGGCCCCAAAAGGCAGTAAGAGGTTTTTTTCTTCTCAATTAAACACAGGGGAGGTCTTTGTGATATCATGTCAGTAGGTATCCAGTGTCTCTGGCCCTTTTCTAACTTTTAGTCTGTTTAAAGATCGCCCCAAAAGGCAGTAAAAGGTTTTTTTCTTCTCAATTAAACACAAATGAGGTCTTTGTGATGTCATGTCAGTAAGCATCCAGTGTCTCTGGCCCTTTTCTGACTCCTAGACTGTTTAAGGATCGCTTCAAAAGACAGTAAGAGGTTTTTTTTCTCAATTAAACACAGATGAGGTCTTTGTGATGTCATGTCAGTAGCCATCCTGAGTCCCTGGCCCTTTTCTGACTCCTAGACTGTTTAAGGATCGCTTCAAAAGACAGTAGGAGGTTTTTTTTCTCAATTAAACACTGATGAGGTCTTTGTGATGTCATGTCAGTAGGCATCCAGTGTCTCTGGCCCTTTTCTGACTCCTAGACTGTTTAAGGATCGCTTCAAAAGACAGTAAGAGGGTTTTTTTCTCAATTAAACACAGATGTGGTCTTTGTGATGTCATGTCAGTAGGCCTCCAGTGTCTCTGGCCCTTTTCTGACTCCTAGACTGTTTAAGGATCGCTTCAAAAGACAGTAGGAGGTTTTTTTTCTCAATTAAACACTGATGAGGTCTTTGTGATGTCATGCCAGTAGGCCTCCAGTGTCTCTGGCCCTTTTCTGACTCCTAGACTGTTTAAGGATCGCTTCAAAAGACAGTAAGAGGGTTTTTTTCTCAATTAAACACAGATGTGGTCTTTGTGATGTCATGTCAGTAGGCCTCCAGTGTCTCTGGCCCTTTTCTGACTCCTAGACTGTTTAAGGATCGCTTCAAAAGACAGTAGGAGGTTTTTTTTCTCAATTAAACACTGATGAGGTCTTTGTGATGTCATGTCAGTAGGCCTCCAGTGTCTCTGGCCCTTTTCTGACTCCTAGACTGTTTAAGGATCGCTTCAAAAGACAGTAAGAGGGTTTTTTTCTCAATTAAACACATATGTGGTCTTTGTGATGTCATGTCAGTAGGCCTCCAGTGTCTCTGGCCCTTTTCTGACTCCTAGACTGTTTAAGGATCGCTTCAAAAGACAGTAGGAGGTTTTTTTTCTCAATTAAACACAGATGAGGTCTTTGTGATGTCATGTCAGTAGGCATCCAGTGTCTCTGGCCCTTTTCTGACTCGTAGACTGTTTAAGGATCGCTTCAAAAGACAGTAAGAGGTTTTTTTTCTCAATTAAACACAGATGAGGTCTTTGTGATGTCATGTCAGTAGGCATCCAGTGTCTCTGGCCCTTTTCTGACTCCTAGACTGTTTAAGGATGGCTTCAAAAGACAGTAGGAGGTTTTTTTTCTCAATTAAATACAGATGAGGTCTTTGTGATGTCATGTCAGTAGGCATCCAGTGTCTGGCCCTTTTCTGACTCCTAGACTGTTTAAGGATCGCTTCAAAAGACAGTAAGAGGTTTTTTTTCTCAATTAAACACAGATGAGGTCTTTGTGATGTCATGTCAGTAGGCATCCTGTGTCTCTGGCCCTTTTCTGACTCCTAGACTGTTTAAGGATCGCTTCAAAAGCAGGAAGAGGGTTTTTTTCTCAATTAAACACAGATGAGGTCTTTGTGATGTCATGTCAGTAGGCCTCCAGTGTCTCTGGCCCTTTTCTGACTCCTAGACTGTTTAAGGATCCCTTCAAAAGACAGTAGGAGGTTTTATTTCTCAATTAAACACAGATGAGGTCTTTGTGATGTCATGTCAGTAGGCATCCAGTGTCTTTGGCCCTTTTCTGACTCCTAGACTGTTTAAGGATCGCTTCAAAAGACAGTAGGAGGTTTTTTTTCTCAATTAAACACAGATGAGGTCTTTGTGATGTCATGTCAGTAGGCATCCAGTGTCTCTGGCCCTTTTCTGACTCCTAGACTGTTTAAGGATGGCCCCAAAAGGCAGTAAGAGGTTTTTTTCTTCTCAATTAAACACAGGGGAGGTCTTTGTGATATCATGTCAGTAGGTATCCAGTGTCTCTGGCCCTTTTCTAACTTTTAGTCTGTTTAAAGATCGCCCCAAAAGGCAGTAAAAGGTTTTTTTCTTCTCAATTAAACACAAATGAGGTCTTTGTGATGTCATGTCAGTAAGCATCCAGTGTCTCTGGCCCTTTTCTGACTCCTAGACTGTTTAAGGATCGCTTCAAAAGACAGTAAGACGTTTTTTTTTCTCAATTAAACACAGATGAGGTCTTTGTGATGTCATGTCAGTAGGCATCCTGAGTCCCTGGCCCTTTTCTGACTCCTAGACTGTTTAAGGATCGCTTCAAAAGACAGTAAGAGGGTTTTTTTCTCAATTAAACACAGATGTGGTCTTTGTGATGTCATATCAGTAGGCCTCCAGTGTCTCTGGCCCTTTTCTGACTCCTAGACTGTTTAAGGATCGCTTCAAAAGACAGTAGGAGGTTTTTTTTCTCAATTAAACACTGATGAGGTCTTTGTGATGTCATGTCAGTAGGCATCCAGTGTCTCTGGCCCTTTTCTGACTCGTAGACTGTTTAAGGATCGCTTCAAAAGACAGTAAGAGGTTTTTTTTCTCAATTAAACACAGATGAGGTCTTTGTGATGTCATGTCAGTAGGCATCCTGAGTCCCTGGCCCTTTTCTGACTCCTAGACTGTTTAAGGATCGCTTCAAAAGACAGTAAGAGGGTTTTTTTCTCAATTAAACACAGATGTGGTCTTTGTGATGTCATGTCAGTAGGCCTCCAGTGTCTCTGGCCCTTTTCTGACTCCTAGACTGTTTAAGGATCGCTTCAAAAGACAGTAGGAGGTTTTTTTTCTCAATTAAACACTGATGAGGTCTTTGTGATGTCATGTCAGTAGGCATCCAGTGTCTCTGGCCCTTTTCTGACTCCTAGACTGTTTAAGGATCACTTCAAAAGACAGAAAGACGTTTTTTTTTTTCTCAATTAAACACAGATGAGGTCTTTGTGATGTCATGTCAGTAGGCATCCAGTGTCTCTGGCCCTTTTCTGACTCCTAGACTGTTTAAGGATCGCTTCAAAAGACAGTAAGAGGTTTTTTTTTCTCAATTAAACACAGATGAGGTCTTTGTGATGTCATGTCAGTAGGCCTCCAGTGTCTCTGGCCCTTTTCTGACTCCTAGGCTGTTTAAAGATCGCCCCAAAAGGCAGTAAGAGGTTTTTTTCTTCTCAATTAAACAAAGGTGAAGTCTTTGTGATATCATGTCAGTAGGTATCCAGTGTCTCTGGCCCTTTTCTAACTTTTAGTCTGTTTAAAGATGGCCCCAAAAGGCAGTAAGAGGTTTTTTCTCCACAATTAAACACAGGGGAGGTCTTTGTGATATCATGTCAGTAGGTATCCAGTGTCTCTGGCCCTTTTCTAACTTTTAGTCTGTTTAAAGATCGCCCCAAAAGGCAGTAAAAGGTTTTTTTCTTCTCAATTAAACACAGATGAGGTCTTTGTGATGTCATGTCAGTAAGCATCCAGTGTCTCTGGCCCTTTTCTGACTCCTAGATAGTTTAAGGATCGCTTCAAAAGACAGTAAGAGGTTTTTATCCCCAATTAAACACAGATGAGGTCTTTGTGATGTCATGTGAGTAGGCCTCCTGTGTCCCTGTCCCTTTTCTGACTCCTAGACTGTTTAAGGATCGCTTCAAAAGACAGTAAGAGGTTTTTTTTTCTCAATTAAACACAGATGAGGTCTTTGTGATGTCATGTCAGTAGGCCTCCAGTGTCTCTGGCCCTTTTCTGACTCCTAGACTGTTTAAGGATGGCTTCAAAAGACACTAAGAGGGTTTTTTTCTCAATTAAACACAGATGAGTTCTTTGTGATGTCATGTCAGTAGGCCTCCAGTGTCTCTGGCCCTTTTCTGACCCCTAGGCTGTTTAAAGATCGCCCCAAAAGGCAGTAAGAGGTTTTTTTCTTCTCAATTAAACAAAGGTGAGGTCTTTGTGATATTATGTCAGTAGGTATCCAGTGTCTCTGGCCCTTTTCTAACTTTTAGACTGTTTAAAGATGGCCCCAAAAGGCAGTAAGAGGTTTTTTTCTTCTCAATTAAACACAGGGGAGGTCTTTGTGATATCATGTCAGTAGGTATCCAGTGTCTCTGGCCCTTTTCTAACTTTTAGTCTGTTTAAAGATCGCCCCAAAAGGCAGTAAAAGGTTTTTTTCTTCTCAATTAAACACAAATGAGGTCTTTGTGATGTCATGTCAGTAGGCATCCTGAGTCCCTGGCCCTTTTCTGACTCCTAGACTGTTTAAGGATCGCTTCAAAAGACAGTAAGAGGGTTTTTTTCTCAATTAAACACAGATGTGGTCTTTGTGATGTCATATCAGTAGGCCTCCAGTGTCTCTGGCCATTTTCTGACTCCTAGACTGTTTAAGGATCGCTTCAAAAGACAGTAGGAGGTTTTTTTTTCTCAATTAAACACTGATGAGGTCTTTGTGATGTCATGTCAGTAGGCATCCAGTGTCTCTGGCCCTTTTCTGACTCGTAGACTGTTTAAGGATCGCTTCAAAAGACAGTAAGAGGTTTTTTTTCTCAATTAAACACAGATGAGGTCTTTGTGATGTCATGTCAGTAGGCATCCTGAGTCCCTGGCCCTTTTCTGACTCCTAGACTGTTTAAGGATCGCTTCAAAAGACAGTAAGAGGGTTTTTTTCTCAATTAAACACAGATGTGGTCTTTGTGATGTCATGTCAGTAGGCCTCCAGTGTCTCTGGCCCTTTTCTGACTCCTAGACTGTTTAAGGATCGCTTCAAAAGACAGTAGGAGGTTTTTTTTCTCAATTAAACACTGATGAGGTCTTTGTGATGTCATGTCAGTAGGCATCCAGTGTCTCTGGCCCTTTTCTGACTCCTAGACTGTTTAAGGATCACTTCAAAAGACAGAAAGAGGTTTTTTTTTTCTCAATTAAACACAGATGAGGTCTTTGTGATGTCATGTCAGTAAGCATCCAGTGTCTCTGGCCCTTTTCTGACTCCTAGACTGTTTAAGGATCGCTTCAAAAGACAGTAAGAGGTTTTTTTTCTCAATTAAACACAGATGAGGTCTTTGTGATGTCATGTCAGTAGGCATCCTGAGTCCCTGGCCCTTTTCTGATTCCTAGACTGTTTAAGGATCGCTTCAAAAGACAGTAGGAGGTTTTTTTTCTCAATTAAACACAGATGAGGTCTTTGTGATGTCATGTCAGTAGGCATCCAGTGTCTCTGGCCCTTTTCTGACTCCTAGACTGTTTAAGGATCGCTTCAAAAGACAGTAGGAGGTTTTTTTTCTCAATTAAACACAGATGAGGTCTTTGTGATGTCATGTCAGTAGGCATCCAGTGTCTCTGGCCCTTTTCTGACTCCTAGACTGTTTAAGGATCGCTTCAAAAGACAGTAAGAGGTTTTTTTTCTCAATTAAACACAGATGAGGTCTTTGTGATGTCATGTCAGTAAGCATCCAGTGTCTCTGGCCCTTTTCTGACTCCTAGATAGTTTAAGGATCGCTTCAAAAGACAGTAAGAGGTTTTTATCCCCAATTAAACACAGATGAGGTCTTTGTGATGTCATGTGAGTAGGCCTCCTGTGTCCCTGTCCCTTTTCTGACTCCTAGACTGTTTAAGGATCGCTTCAAAAGACAGTAAGAGGTTTTTTTTTCTCAATTAAACACAGATGAGGTCTTTGTGATGTCATGTCAGTAGGCCTCCAGTGTCTCTGGCCCTTTTCTGACTCCTAGACTGTTTAAGGATGGCTTCAAAAGACAGTAGGAGGTTTTTTTTCTCAATTAAACACAGATGAGGTCTTTGTGATGTCATGTCAGTAGGCATCCAGTGTCTCTGGCCCTTTTCTGACTCCTAGACTGTTTAAGGATCGCTTCAAAAGACAGTAAGAGGTTTTTTTTCTCAATTAAACACAGATGAGGTCTTTGTGATGTCATGTCAGTAAGCATCCAGTGTCTCTGGCCCTTTTCTGACTCCTAGACTGTTTAAGGATCGCTTCAAAAGACAGTAAGAGGTTTTTTTCTCAATTAAACACAGATGAGGTCTTTGTGATGTCATGTCAGTAGGCATCCAGTGTCTCTGGCCCTTTTCTGACTCCTAGACTGTTTAAGGATCGCTTCAAAAGACAGTAAGAGGTTTTTTTCTCAATTAAACACAGATGAGGTCTTTGTGATGTCATGTCAGTAAGCATCCAGTGTCTCTGGCCCTTTTCTGACTCCTAGACTGTTTAAGGATCGCTTCAAAAGACACTAAGAGGGTTTTTTCTCAATTAAACACAGATGAGGTCTTTGTGATGTCATGTCAGTAGGCCTCCAGTGTCTCTGGCCCTTTTCTGACACCTAGACTGTTTAAGGATCGCTTCAAAAGACAGTAGGAGGTTTTATTTCTCAATTAAACACAGATTAGGTCTTTGTGATGTCATGTCAGTAGGCATCCTGAGTCCCTGGCCCTTTTCTGATTCCTAGACTGTTTAAGGATCGCTTCAAAAGACAGTAGGAGGTTTTTTTTCTCAATTAAACACAGATGAGGTCTTTGTGATGTCATGTCAGTAGGCATCCAGTGTCTCTGGCCCTTTTCTGACTCCTAGACTGTTTAAGGATCGCTTCAAAAGACAGTAGGAGGTTTTTTTTCTCAATTAAACACAGATGAGGTCTTTGTGATGTCATGTCAGTAGGCATCCAGTGTCTCTGGCCCTTTTCTGACTCCTAGACTGTTTAAGGATCGCTTCAAAAGACAGTAAGAGGTTTTTTTTCTCAATTAAACACAGATGAGGTCTTTGTGATGTCATGTCAGTAAGCATCCAGTGTCTCTGGCCCTTTTCTGACTCCTAGATAGTTTAAGGATCGCTTCAAAAGACAGTAAGAGGTTTTTATCCCCAATTAAACACAGATGAGGTCTTTGTGATGTCATGTGAGTAGGCCTCCTGTGTCCCTGTCCCTTTTCTGACTCCTAGACTGTTTAAGGATCGCTTCAAAAGACGGTAAGAGGTTTTTTTTTCTCAATTAAACACAGATGAGGTCTTTGTGATGTCATGTCAGTAGGCCTCCAGTGTCTCTGGCCCTTTTCTGACTCCTAGACTGTTTAAGGATGGCTTCAAAAGACAGTAGGAGGTTTTTTTTCTCAATTAAACACAGATGAGGTCTTTGTGATGTCATGTCAGTAGGCATCCAGTGTCTCTGGCCCTTTTCTGACTCCTAGACTGTTTAAGGATCGCTTCAAAAGACAGTAAGAGGTTTTTTTTCTCAATTAAACACAGATGAGGTCTTTGTGATGTCATGTCAGTAAGCATCCAGTGTCTCTGGCCCTTTTCTGACTCCTAGACTGTTTAAGGATCGCTTCAAAAGACAGTAAGAGGTTTTTTTCTCAATTAAACACAGATGAGGTCTTTGTGATGTCATGTCAGTAGGCCTCCAGTGTCTCTGGCCCTTTTCTGACCCCTAGACTGTTTAAGGATCGCTTCAAAAGACAGTAGGAGGTTTTATTTCTCAATTAAACACAGATGAGGTCTTTGTGATGTCATGTCAGTAAGCATCCAGTGTCTCTGGCCCTTTTCTGACTCCTAGATAGTTTAAGGATCGCTTCAAAAGACAGTAAGAGGTTTTTATCCCCAATGAAACACAGATGAGGTCTTTGTGATGTCATGTGAGTAGGCCTCCTGTGTCCCTGTCCCTTTTCTGACTCCTAGACTGTTTAAGGATCGCTTCAAAAGACAGTAAGAGGTTTTTTTTTCTCAATTAAACACAGATGAGGTCTTTGTGATGTCATGTCAGTAGGCCTCCAGTGTCTCTGGCCCTTTTCTGACTCCTAGACTGTTTAAGGATGGCTTCAAAAGACAGTAGGAGGTTTTTTTTCTCAATTAAACACAGATGAGGTCTTTGTGATGTCATGTCAGTAGGCATCCAGTGTCTCTGGCCCTTTTCTGACTCCTAGACTGTTTAAGGATCGCTTCAAAAGACAGTAAGAGGTTTTTTTTCTCA
Source organism: Paroedura picta (assembly GCF_049243985.1). Lineage (NCBI taxonomy): Eukaryota > Metazoa > Chordata > Lepidosauria > Squamata > Gekkonidae > Paroedura > Paroedura picta. Next base: position 1,076,120 of record NC_135385.1, on the reverse strand, counting down.
ATTAAACACAGATGAGGTCTTTGTGATGTCATGTCAGTAAGCATCCAGTGTCTCTGGCCCTTTTCTGACTCCTAGACTGTTTAAGGATCGCTTCAAAAGACAGTAAGAGGTTTTTTTCTCAATTAAACACAGATGAGGTCTTTGTGATGTCATGTCAGTAGGCATCCAGTGTCTCTGGCCCTTTTCTGACTCCTAGACTGTTTAAGGATCGCTTCAAAAGACAGTAAGAGGTTTTTTTCTCAATTAAACACAGATGAGGTCTTTGTGATGTCATGTCAGTAGGCATCCAGTGTCTCTGGCCCTTTTCTGACTCCTAGACTGTTTAAGGATCGCTTCAAAAGACAGTAAGAGGTTTTTTTCTCAATTAAACACAGATGAGGTCTTTGTGATGTCATGTCAGTAAGCATCCAGTGTCTCTGGCCCTTTTCTGACTCCTAGACTGTTTAAGGATCGCTTCAAAAGACACTAAGAGGGTTTTTTCTCAATTAAACACAGATGAGGTCTTTGTGATGTCATGTCAGTAGGCCTCCAGTGTCTCTGGCCCTTTTCTGACACCTAGACTGTTTAAGGATCGCTTCAAAAGACAGTAGGAGGTTTTATTTCTCAATTAAAACCAGATTAGGTCTTTGTGATGTCATGTCAGTAGGCATCCTGAGTCCCTGGCCCTTTTCTGATTCCTAGACTGTTTAAGGATCGCTTCAAAAGACAGTAGGAGGTTTTTTTTCTCAATTAAACACAGATGAGGTCTTTGTGATGTCATGTCAGTAGGCATCCAGTGTCTCTGGCCCTTTTCTGACTCCTAGACTGTTTAAGGATCGCTTCAAAAGACAGTAGGAGGTTTTTTTTCTCAATTAAACACAGATGAGGTCTTTGTGATGTCATGTCAGTAGGCATCCAGTGTCTCTGGCCCTTTTCTGACTCCTAGACTGTTTAAGGATCGCTTCAAAAGACAGTAAGAGGTTTTTTTTCTCAATTAAACACAGATGAGGTCTTTGTGATGTCATGTCAGTAAGCATCCAGTGTCTCTGGCCCTTTTCTGACTCCTAGATAGTTTAAGGATCGCTTCAAAAGACAGTAAGAGGTTTTTATCCCCAATTAAACACAGATGAGGTCTTTGTGATGTCATGTGAGTAGGCCTCCTGTGTCCCTGTCCCTTTTCTGACTCCTAGACTGTTTAAGGATCGCTTCAAAAGACGGTAAGAGGTTTTTTTTTCTCAATTAAACACAGATGAGGTCTTTGTGATGTCATGTCAGTAGGCCTCCAGTGTCTCTGGCCCTTTTCTGACTCCTAGACTGTTTAAGGATGGCTTCAAAAGACAGTAGGAGGTTTTTTTTCTCAATTAAACACAGATGAGGTCTTTGTGATGTCATGTCAGTAGGCATCCAGTGTCTCTGGCCCTTTTCTGACTCCTAGACTGTTTAAGGATCGCTTCAAAAGACAGTAAGAGGTTTTTTTTCTCAATTAAACACAGATGAGGTCTTTGTGATGTCATGTCAGTAAGCATCCAGTGTCTCTGGCCCTTTTCTGACTCCTAGACTGTTTAAGGATCGCTTCAAAAGACAGTAAGAGGTTTTTTTCTCAATTAAACACAGATGAGGTCTTTGTGATGTCATGTCAGTAGGCCTCCAGTGTCTCTGGCCCTTTTCTGACCCCTAGACTGTTTAAGGATCGCTTCAAAAGACAGTAGGAGGTTTTATTTCTCAATTAAACACAGATGAGGTCTTTGTGATGTCATGTCAGTAGGCATCCAGTGTCTTTGGCCCTTTTCTGACTCCTAGACTGTTTAAGGATCGCTTCAAAAGACAGTAAGAGGTTTTTTTTCTCAATTAAACACAGATGAGGTCTTTGTGATGTCATGTCAGTAAGCATCCAGTGTCTCTGGCCCTTTTCTGACTCCTAGATAGTTTAAGGATCGCTTCAAAAGACAGTAAGAGGTTTTTATCCCCAATGAAACACAGATGAGGTCTTTGTGATGTCATGTGAGTAGGCCTCCTGTGTCCCTGTCCCTTTTCTGACTCCTAGACTGTTTAAGGATCGCTTCAAAAGACAGTAAGAGGTTTTTTTTTCTCAATTAAACACAGATGAGGTCTTTGTGATGTCATGTCAGTAGGCCTCCAGTGTCTCTGGCCCTTTTCTGACTCCTAGACTGTTTAAGGATGGCTTCAAAAGACAGTAGGAGGTTTTTTTTCTCAATTAAACACAGATGAGGTCTTTGTGATGTCATGTCAGTAGGCATCCAGTGTCTCTGGCCCTTTTCTGACTCCTAGACTGTTTAAGGATCGCTTCAAAAGACAGTAAGAGGTTTTTTTTCTCAATTAAACACAGATGAGGTCTTTGTGATGTCATGTCAGTAAGCATCCAGTGTCTCTGGCCCTTTTCTGACTCCTAGACTGTTTAAGGATCGCTTCAAAAGACAGTAAGAGGTTTTTTTCTCAATTAAACACAGATGAGGTCTTTGTGATGTCATGTCAGTAAGCATCCAGTGTCTCTGGCCCTTTTCTGACTCCTAGACTGTTTAAGGATCGCTTCAAAAGACACTAAGAGGGTTTTTTCTCAATTAAACACAGATGAGGTCTTTGTGATGTCATGTCAGTAGGCCTCCAGTGTCTCTGGCCCTTTTCTGACACCTAGACTGTTTAAGGATCGCTTCAAAAGACAGTAGGAGGTTTTATTTCTCAATTAAACACAGATGAGGTCTTTGTGATGTCATGTCAGTAGGCATCCTGAGTCCCTGGCCCTTTTCTGATTCCTAGACTGTTTAAGGATCGCTTCAAAAGACAGTAGGAGGTTTTTTTTCTCAATTAAACACAGATGAGGTCTTTGTGATGTCATGTCAGTAGGCATCCAGTGTCTCTGGCCCTTTTCTGACTCCTAGACTGTTTAAGGATCGCTTCAAAAGACAGTAGGAGGTTTTTTTTCTCAATTAAACACAGATGAGGTCTTTGTGATGTCATGTCAGTAGGCATCCAGTGTCTCTGGCCCTTTTCTGACTCCTAGACTGTTTAAGGATCGCTTCAAAAGACAGTAAGAGGTTTTTTTTCTCAATTAAACACAGATGAGGTCTTTGTGATGTCATGTCAGTAAGCATCCAGTGTCTCTGGCCCTTTTCTGACTCCTAGATAGTTTAAGGATCGCTTCAAAAGACAGTAAGAGGTTTTTATCCCCAATTAAACACAGATGAGGTCTTTGTGATGTCATGTGAGTAGGCCTCCTGTGTCCCTGTCCCTTTTCTGACTCCTAGACTGTTTAAGGATCGCTTCAAAAGACGGTAAGAGGTTTTTTTTTCTCAATTAAACACAGATGAGGTCTTTGTGATGTCATGTCAGTAGGCCTCCAGTGTCTCTGGCCCTTTTCTGACTCCTAGACTGTTTAAGGATGGCTTCAAAAGACAGTAGGAGGTTTTTTTTCTCAATTAAACACAGATGAGGTCTTTGTGATGTCATGTCAGTAGGCATCCAGTGTCTCTGGCCCTTTTCTGACTCCTAGACTGTTTAAGGATCGCTTCAAAAGACAGTAAGAGGTTTTTTTTCTCAATTAAACACAGATGAGGTCTTTGTGATGTCATGTCAGTAAGCATCCAGTGTCTCTGGCCCTTTTCTGACTCCTAGACTGTTTAAGGATCGCTTCAAAAGACAGTAAGAGGTTTTTTTCTCAATTAAACACAGATGAGGTCTTTGTGATGTCATGTCAGTAGGCCTCCAGTGTCTCTGGCCCTTTTCTGACCCCTAGACTGTTTAAGGATCGCTTCAAAAGACAGTAGGAGGTTTTATTTCTCAATTAAACACAGATGAGGTCTTTGTGATGTCATGTCAGTAGGCATCCAGTGTCTTTGGCCCTTTTCTGACTCCTAGACTGTTTAAGGATCGCTTCAAAAGACAGTAGGAGGTTTTTTTTCTCAATTAAACACAGATGAGGTCTTTGTGATGTCATGTCAGTAGGCCTCCAGTGTCTCTGGCCCTTTTCTGACCCCTAGGCTGTTTAAAGATCGCCCCAAAAGGCAGTAAGAGGTTTTTTTCTTCTCAATTAAACAAAGGTGAGGTCTTTGTGATATTATGTCAGTAGGTATCCAGTGTCTCTGGCCCTTTTCTAACTTTTAGACTGTTTAAAGATGGCCCCAAAAGGCAGTAAGAGGTTTTTTTCTTCTCAATTAAACACAGGGGAGGTCTTTGTGATATCATGTCAGTAGGTATCCAGTGTCTCTGGCCCTTTTCTAACTTTTAGTCTGTTTAAAGATCGCCCCAAAAGGCAGTAAAAGGTTTTTTTCTTCTCAATTAAACACAAATGAGGTCTTTGTGATGTCATGTCAGTAAGCATCCAGTGTCTCTGGCCCTTTTCTTAGACTGTTTAAGGATCGCTTCAAAAGACAGTAAGAGGTTTTTTTTCTCAATTAAACACAGATGAGGTCTTTGTGATGTCATGTCAGTAGGCATCCTGAGTCCCTGGCCCTTTTCTGACTCCTAGACTGTTTAAGGATCGCTTCAAAAGACAGTAAGAGGGTTTTTTTCTCAATTAAACACAGATGAGGTCTATGTGATGTCATGTCAGTAGGCCTCCAGTGTCTCTGGCCCTTTTCTGACTCCTAGACTGTTTAAGGATCGCTTCAAAAGACAGTAGGAGGTTTTTTTCTCAATTAAACACAGATGAGGTCTTTGTGATGTCATGTCAGTAAGCATCCAGTGTCTCTGGCCCTTTTCTTAGACTGTTTAAGGATCGCTTCAAAAGACAGTAAGAGGTTTTTTTTCTCAATTAAACACAGATGAGGTCTTTGTGATGTCATGTCAGTAGGCATCCTGAGTCCCTGGCCCTTTTCTGACTCCTAGACTGTTTAAGGATCGCTTCAAAAGACAGTAAGAGGGTTTTTTTCTCAATTAAACACAGATGTGGTCTTTGTGATGTCATATCAGTAGGCCTCCAGTGTCTCTGGCCCTTTTCTGACTCCTAGACTGTTTAAGGATCGCTTCAAAAGACAGTAGGAGGTTTTTTTTCTCAATTAAACACTGATGAGGTCTTTGTGATGTCATGTCAGTAGGCATCCAGTGTCTCTGGCCCTTTTCTGACTCGTAGACTGTTTAAGGATCGCTTCAAAAGACAGTAAGAGGTTTTTTTTCTCAATTAAACACAGATGAGGTCTTTGTGATGTCATGTCAGTAGGCATCCTGAGTCCCTGGCCCTTTTCTGACTCCTAGACTGTTTAAGGATCGCTTCAAAAGACAGTAAGAGGGTTTTTTTCTCAATTAAACACAGATGTGGTCTTTGTGATGTCATGTCAGTAGGCCTCCAGTGTCTCTGGCCCTTTTCTGACTCCTAGACTGTTTAAGGATCGCTTCAAAAGACAGTAGGAGGTTTTTTTTCTCAATTAAACACTGATGAGGTCTTTGTGATGTCATGTCAGTAGGCATCCAGTGTCTCTGGCCCTTTTCTGACTCCTAGACTGTTTAAGGATCACTTCAAAAGACAGAAAGAGGTTTTTTTTTTCTCAATTAAACACAGATGAGGTCTTTGTGATGTCATGTCAGTAAGCATCCAGTGTCTCTGGCCCTTTTCTGACTCCTAGACTGTTTAAGGATCGCTTCAAAAGACAGTAAGAGGTTTTTTTTCTCAATTAAACACAGATGAGGTCTTTGTGATGTCATGTCAGTAGGCATCCTGAGTCCCTGGCCCTTTTCTGATTCCTAGACTGTTTAAGGATCGCTTCAAAAGACAGTAGGAGGTTTTTTTTCTCAATTAAACACAGATGAGGTCTTTGTGATGTCATGTCAGTAGGCATCCAGTGTCTCTGGCCCTTTTCTGACTCCTAGACTGTTTAAGGATCGCTTCAAAAGACAGTAGGAGGTTTTTTTTCTCAATTAAACACAGATGAGGTCTTTGTGATGTCATGTCAGTAGGCATCCAGTGTCTCTGGCCCTTTTCTGACTCCTAGACTGTTTAAGGATCGCTTCAAAAGACAGTAAGAGGTTTTTTTTCTCAATTAAACACAGATGAGGTCTTTGTGATGTCATGTCAGTAAGCATCCAGTGTCTCTGGCCCTTTTCTGACTCCTAGATAGTTTAAGGATCGCTTCAAAAGACAGTAAGAGGTTTTTATCCCCAATTAAACACAGATGAGGTCTTTGTGATGTCATGTGAGTAGGCCTCCTGTGTCCCTGTCCCTTTTCTGACTCCTAGACTGTTTAAGGATCGCTTCAAAAGACAGTAAGAGGTTTTTTTTTCTCAATTAAACACAGATGAGGTCTTTGTGATGTCATGTCAGTAGGCCTCCAGTGTCTCTGGCCCTTTTCTGACTCCTAGACTGTTTAAGGATGGCTTCAAAAGACAGTAGGAGGTTTTTTTTCTCAATTAAACACAGATGAGGTCTTTGTGATGTCATGTCAGTAGGCATCCAGTGTCTCTGGCCCTTTTCTGACTCCTAGACTGTTTAAGGATCGCTTCAAAAGACAGTAAGAGGTTTTTTTTCTCAATTAAACACAGATGAGGTCTTTGTGATGTCATGTCAGTAAGCATCCAGTGTCTCTGGCCCTTTTCTGACTCCTAGACTGTTTAAGGATCGCTTCAAAAGACAGTAAGAGGTTTTTTTCTCAATTAAACACAGATGAGGTCTTTGTGATGTCATGTCAGTAGGCATCCAGTGTCTCTGGCCCTTTTCTGACTCCTAGACTGTTTAAGGATCGCTTCAAAAGACAGTAAGAGGTTTTTTTCTCAATTAAACACAGATGAGGTCTTTGTGATGTCATGTCAGTAAGCATCCAGTGTCTCTGGCCCTTTTCTGACTCCTAGACTGTTTAAGGATCGCTTCAAAAGACACTAAGAGGGTTTTTTCTCAATTAAACACAGATGAGGTCTTTGTGATGTCATGTCAGTAGGCCTCCAGTGTCTCTGGCCCTTTTCTGACACCTAGACTGTTTAAGGATCGCTTCAAAAGACAGTAGGAGGTTTTATTTCTCAATTAAACACAGATTAGGTCTTTGTGATGTCATGTCAGTAGGCATCCTGAGTCCCTGGCCCTTTTCTGATTCCTAGACTGTTTAAGGATCGCTTCAAAAGACAGTAGGAGGTTTTTTTTCTCAATTAAACACAGATGAGGTCTTTGTGATGTCATGTCAGTAGGCATCCAGTGTCTCTGGCCCTTTTCTGACTCCTAGACTGTTTAAGGATCGCTTCAAAAGACAGTAGGAGGTTTTTTTTCTCAATTAAACACAGATGAGGTCTTTGTGATGTCATGTCAGTAGGCATCCAGTGTCTCTGGCCCTTTTCTGACTCCTAGACTGTTTAAGGATCGCTTCAAAAGACAGTAAGAGGTTTTTTTTCTCAATTAAACACAGATGAGGTATTTGTGATGTCATGTCAGTAAGCATCCAGTGTCTCTGGCCCTTTTCTGACTCCTAGATAGTTTAAGGATCGCTTCAAAAGACAGTAAGAGGTTTTTATCCCCAATTAAACACAGATGAGGTCTTTGTGATGTCATGTGAGTAGGCCTCCTGTGTCCCTGTCCCTTTTCTGACTCCTAGACTGTTTAAGGATCGCTTCAAAAGACGGTAAGAGGTTTTTTTTTCTCAATTAAACACAGATGAGGTCTTTGTGATGTCATGTCAGTAGGCCTCCAGTGTCTCTGGCCCTTTTCTGACTCCTAGACTGTTTAAGGATGGCTTCAAAAGACAGTAGGAGGTTTTTTTTCTCAATTAAACACAGATGAGGTCTTTGTGATGTCATGTCAGTAGGCATCCAGTGTCTCTGGCCCTTTTCTGACTCCTAGACTGTTTAAGGATCGCTTCAAAAGACAGTAAGAGGTTTTTTTTCTCAATTAAACACAGATGAGGTCTTTGTGATGTCATGTCAGTAAGCATCCAGTGTCTCTGGCCCTTTTCTGACTCCTAGACTGTTTAAGGATCGCTTCAAAAGACAGTAAGAGGTTTTTTTCTCAATTAAACACAGATGAGGTCTTTGTGATGTCATTGCAGTAGGCCTCCAGTGTCTCTGGCCCTTTTCTGACCCCTAGACTGTTTAAGGATCGCTTCAAAAGACAGTAGGAGGTTTTATTTCTCAATTAAACACAGATGAGGTCTTTGTGATGTCATGTCAGTAGGCATCCAGTGTCTTTGGCCCTTTTCTGACTCCTAGACTGTTTAAGGATCGCTTCAAAAGACAGTAAGAGGTTTTTTTTCTCAATTAAACACAGATGAGGTCTTTGTGATGTCATGTCAGTAAGCATCCAGTGTCTCTGGCCCTTTTCTGACTCCTAGATAGTTTAAGGATCGCTTCAAAAGACAGTAAGAGGTTTTTATCCCCAATGAAACACAGATGAGGTCTTTGTGATGTCATGTGAGTAGGCCTCCTGTGTCCCTGTCCCTTTTCTGACTCCTAGACTGTTTAAGGATCGCTTCAAAAGACAGTAAGAGGTTTTTTTTTCTCAATTAAACACAGATGAGGTCTTTGTGATGTCATGTCAGTAGGCCTCCAGTGTCTCTGGCCCTTTTCTGACTCCTAGACTGTTTAAGGATGGCTTCAAAAGACAGTAGGAGGTTTTTTTTCTCAATTAAACACAGATGAGGTCTTTGTGATGTCATGTCAGTAGGCATCCAGTGTCTCTGGCCCTTTTCTGACTCCTAGACTGTTTAAGGATCGCTTCAAAAGACAGTAAGAGGTTTTTTTTCTCAATTAAACACAGATGAGGTCTTTGTGATGTCATGTCAGTAAGCATCCAGTGTCTCTGGCCCTTTTCTGACTCCTAGACTGTTTAAGGATCGCTTCAAAAGACAGTAAGAGGTTTTTTTCTCAATTAAACACAGATGAGGTCTTTGTGATGTCATGTCAGTAGGCATCCAGTGTCTCTGGCCCTTTTCTGACTCCTAGACTGTTTAAGGATCGCTTCAAAAGACAGTAAGAGGTTTTTTTCTCAATTAAACACAGATGAGGTCTTTGTGATGTCATGTCAGTAAGCATCCAGTGTCTCTGGCCCTTTTCTGACTCCTAGACTGTTTAAGGATCGCTTCAAAAGACACTAAGAGGGTTTTTTCTCAATTAAACACAGATGAGGTCTTTGTGATGTCATGTCAGTAGGCCTCCAGTGTCTCTGGCCCTTTTCTGACACCTAGACTGTTTAAGGATCGCTTCAAAAGACAGTAGGAGGTTTTATTTCTCAATTAAACACAGATGAGGTCTTTGTGATGTCATGTCAGTAGGCATCCTGAGTCCCTGGCCCTTTTCTGATTCCTAGACTGTTTAAGGATCGCTTCAAAAGACAGTAGGAGGTTTTTTTTCTCAATTAAACACAGATGAGGTCTTTGTGATGTCATGTCAGTAGGCATCCAGTGTCTCTGGCCCTTTTCTGACTCCTAGACTGTTTAAGGATCGCTTCAAAAGACAGTAGGAGGTTTTTTTTCTCAATTAAACACAGATGAGGTCTTTGTGATGTCATGTCAGTAGGCATCCAGTGTCTCTGGCCCTTTTCTGACTCCTAGACTGTTTAAGGATCGCTTCAAAAGACAGTAAGAGGTTTTTTTTCTCAATTAAACACAGATGAGGTCTTTGTGATGTCATGTCAGTAAGCATCCAGTGTCTCTGGCCCTTTTCTGACTCCTAGATAGTTTAAGGATCGCTTCAAAAGACAGTAAGAGGTTTTTATCCCCAATTAAACACAGATGAGGTCTTTGTGATGTCATGTGAGTAGGCCTCCTGTGTCCCTGTCCCTTTTCTGACTCCTAGACTGTTTAAGGATCGCTTCAAAAGACGGTAAGAGGTTTTTTTTTCTCAATTAAACACAGATGAGGTCTTTGTGATGTCATGTCAGTAGGCCTCCAGTGTCTCTGGCCCTTTTCTGACTCCTAGACTGTTTAAGGATGGCTTCAAAAGACAGTAGGAGGTTTTTTTTCTCAATTAAACACAGATGAGGTCTTTGTGATGTCATGTCAGTAGGCATCCAGTGTCTCTGGCCCTTTTCTGACTCCTAGACTGTTTAAGGATCGCTTCAAAAGACAGTAAGAGGTTTTTTTTCTCAATTAAACACAGATGAGGTCTTTGTGATGTCATGTCAGTAAGCATCCAGTGTCTCTGGCCCTTTTCTGACTCCTAGACTGTTTAAGGATCGCTTCAAAAGACAGTAAGAGGTTTTTTTCTCAATTAAACACAGATGAGGTCTTTGTGATGTCATGTCAGTAGGCCTCCAGTGTCTCTGGCCCTTTTCTGACCCCTAGACTGTTTAAGGATCGCTTCAAAAGACAGTAGGAGGTTTTATTTCTCAATTAAACACAGATGAGGTCTTTGTGATGTCATGTCAGTAGGCATCCAGTGTCTTTGGCCCTTTTCTGACTCCTAGACTGTTTAAGGATCGCTTCAAAAGACAGTAGGAGGTTTTTTTTCTCAATTAAACACAGATGAGGTCTTTGTGATGTCATGTCAGTAGGCCTCCAGTGTCTCTGGCCCTTTTCTGACCCCTAGGCTGTTTAAAGATCGCCCCAAAAGGCAGTAAGAGGTTTTTTTCTTCTCAATTAAACAAAGGTGAGGTCTTTGTGATATTATGTCAGTAGGTATCCAGTGTCTCTGGCCCTTTTCTAACTTTTAGACTGTTTAAAGATGGCCCCAAAAGGCAGTAAGAGGTTTTTTTCTTCTCAATTAAACACAGGGGAGGTCTTTGTGATATCATGTCAGTAGGTATCCAGTGTCTCTGGCCCTTTTCTAACTTTTAGTCTGTTTAAAGATCGCCCCAAAAGGCAGTAAAAGGTTTTTTTCTTCTCAATTAAACACAAATGAGGTCTTTGTGATGTCATGTCAGTAAGCATCCAGTGTCTCTGGCCCTTTTCTTAGACTGTTTAAGGATCGCTTCAAAAGACAGTAAGAGGTTTTTTTTCTCAATTAAACACAGATGAGGTCTTTGTGATGTCATGTCAGTAGGCATCCTGAGTCCCTGGCCCTTTTCTGACTCCTAGACTGTTTAAGGATCGCTTCAAAAGACAGTAAGAGGGTTTTTTTCTCAATTAAACACAGATGAGGTCTATGTGATGTCATGTCAGTAGGCCTCCAGTGTCTCTGGCCCTTTTCTGACTCCTAGACTGTTTAAGGATCGCTTCAAAAGACAGTAGGAGGTTTTTTTCTCAATTAAACACAGATGAGGTCTTTGTGATGTCATGTCAGTAAGCATCCAGTGTCTCTGGCCCTTTTCTTAGACTGTTTAAGGATCGCTTCAAAAGACAGTAAGAGGTTTTTTTTCTCAATTAAACACAGATGAGGTCTTTGTGATGTCATGTCAGTAGGCATCCTGAGTCCCTGGCCCTTTTCTGACTCCTAGACTGTTTAAGGATCGCTTCAAAAGACAGTAAGAGGGTTTTTTTCTCAATTAAACACAGATGTGGTCTTTGTGATGTCATATCAGTAGGCCTCCAGTGTCTCTGGCCCTTTTCTGACTCCTAGACTGTTTAAGGATCGCTTCAAAAGACAGTAGGAGGTTTTTTTTCTCAATTAAACACTGATGAGGTCTTTGTGATGTCATGTCAGTAGGCCTCCAGTGTCTCTGGCCCTTTTCTGACTCGTAGACTGTTTAAGGATCGCTTCAAAAGACAGTAAGAGGTTTTTTTTCTCAATTAAACACAGATGAGGTCTTTGTGATGTCATGTCAGTAGGCATCCTGAGTCCCTGGCCCTTTTCTGACTCCTAGACTGTTTAAGGATCGCTTGAAAAGACAGTAAGAGGGTTTTTTTCTCAATTAAACACAGATGTGGTCTTTGTGATGTCATGTCAGTAGGCCTCCAGTGTCTCTGGCCCTTTTCTGACTCCTAGACTGTTTAAGGATCGCTTCAAAAGACAGTAGGAGGTTTTTTTTCTCAATTAAACACTGATGAGGTCTTTGTGATGTCATGTCAGTAGGCATCCAGTGTCTCTGGCCCTTTTCTGACTCCTAGACTGTTTAAGGATCACTTCAAAAGACAGAAAGAGGTTTTTTTTTTCTCAATTAAACACAGATGAGGTCTTTGTGATGTCATGTCAGTAGGCATCCAGTGTCTCTGGCCCTTTTCTGACTCCTAGACTGTTTAAGGATCGCTTCAAAAGACAGTAAGAGGTTTTTTTTCTCAATTAAACACAGATGAGGTCTTTGTGATGTCATGTCAGTAGGCATCCTGAGTCCCTGGCCCTTTTCTGATTCCTAGACTGTTTAAGGATCGCTTCAAAAGACAGTAGGAGGTTTTTTTTCTCAATTAAACACAGATGAGGTCTTTGTGATGTCATGTCAGTAGGCATCCAGTGTCTCTGGCCCTTTTCTGACTCCTAGACTGTTTAAGGATCGCTTCAAAAGACAGTAAGAGGTTTTTTTTTTCTCAATTAAACACAGATGAGGTCTTTGTGATGTCATGTCAGTAAGCATCCAGTGTCTCTGGCCCTTTTCTGACTCCTAGACTGTTTAAGGATCGCTTCAAAAGACAGTAAGAGGTTTTTTTTCTCAATTAAACACAGATGAGGTCTTTGTGATGTCATGTCAGTAGGCATCCAGTGTCTCTGGCACTTTTCTGACTCCTAGACTGTTTAAGGATCGCTTCAAAAGACAGTAAGAGGTTTTTTTTCTCAATTAAACACAGATGAGGTCTTTGTCATGTCATCTCAGTAGGCATCCAGTGTCTCTGGCACTTTTCTGACTCCTAGACTGTTTAAGGATCGCTTCAAAAGACAGTAAGAGGTTTTTTTTTTCTCAATTAAACACAGATGAGGTCTTTGTGATGTCATGTCAGTAAGCATCCAGTGTCTCTGGCCCTTTTCTGACTCCTATACTGTTTAAGGATCGCTTCAAAAGACAGTAAGAGGTTTCTTTTTCTCAATTAAACACAGATGAGGTCTTTGTGATGTCATGTCAGTAGGCATCCAGTGTCTCTGGCACTTTTCTGACTCCTAGACTGTTTAAGGATCGCTTCAAAAGACAGTAAGAGGTTTTTTTTCTCAATTAAACACAGATGAGGTCTTTGTGATGTCATGTCAGTAGGCATCCAGTGTCTCTGGCCCTTTTCTGACTCTTAGACTGTTTAAGGATCGCTTCAAAAGACAGTAAGAGGTTTTTTTTCTCAATTAAACACAGATGAGGTCTTTGTGATGTCATGTCAGTAGGCATCCAGTGTCTCTGGCCCTTTTCTGACTCCTAGACTGTTTAAGGATCGCTTCAAAAGACAGTAAGAGGTTTTTTTTCTCAATTAAACACAGATGAGGTCTTTGTGATGTCATGTCAGTAGGCCTCCAGTGTCTCTGGCCCTTTTCTGACTCCTAGACTGTTTAAGGATGGCTTCAAAAGACAGTAAGAGGTTTTTTTTCTCAATTAAACACAGATGAGGTCTTTGTGATGTCATGTCAGTAGGCATCCTGTGTCTCTGGCCCTTTTCTGTCTCCTAGACTGTTTAAGGATCGCTTCAAAAGACAGTAAGAGGTTTTTTTTCTCAATTAAACACAGATGAGGTCTTTGTGATGTCATGTCAGTAGGCCTCCAGTGTCTCTGGCCCATTTCTGACTCCTAGACTGTTTAAGGATCGCTTCAAAAGACAGTAAGATGTTTTTTTTCTCAATTAAACACAGATCAGGTCTTTGTGATGTCATGTCAGTAGGCCTCCAGTGTCTCTGGCCCTTTTCTGACTCCTAGACTGTTTAAGGATCGCTTCAAAAGACATTAAGAGGTTTTTTTCTTCTCAATTAAACACAAATGAGGTCTTTGTGATGTCATGTCAGTAGGCATCCTGTGTCTCTGGCCCTTTTCTGACTCCTAGACTGTTTAAGGATCGCTTCAAAAGACAGTAAGAGGTTTTTTTTTTCTCAATTAAACACAAATGAGGTCTTTGTGATGTCATGTCAGTAGGCATTCTGTGTCTCTGGCCCTTTTCTGACTCCTAGACTGTTTAAGGATCGCTTCAAAAGACAGTAGGAGGTTTTTTTTCTCAATTAAACACAGATGAGGTCTTTGTGATGTCATGTCAGTAGGCCTCCAGTGTCTCTGGCCCTTTTCTGACTCCTAGACTGTTTAAGGATCGCTTCAAAAGACATTGAGAGTTTTTTTTCTTCTCAATTAAACACAGGTGAGGTCTTTGTGATGTCAGGTCAGTAGGTATCCAGTGTCTCTGGCCCTTTTCTGACTTTTAGTCTGTTTAAAGATCGCCCCAAAAGGCAGTAAGAGGTTTTTTATTTCTCAATTAAACACAGATGAGGTCTTTCTGATGTCATGTCAGTAGGCATCCAGTGTCTCTGGCCCTTTTCTGACTTTTAGTCTGTTTAAAGATCGCCCGAAAAGGCAGTAAGAGGTTTTTTTTTTCTCAATTAAACACAGATGAGGTCTTTGTGATGTCATGTCAGTAGGCATCCAGTGTCTCTGGCCCTTTTCTGACTCCTAGACTGTTTAAGGATCACTTCAAAAGACAGAAAGAGGTTTTTTTTTTCTCAATTAAACACAGATGAGGTCTTTGTGATGTCATGTCAGTAGGCATCCAGTGTCTCTGGCCCTTTTCTGACTCCTAGATTGTTTAAGGATGGCTTCAAAAGACAGTAAGAGGTTTTTTTTCTCAATTAAACACAGATGAGGTCTTTGTGATGTCATGTCAGTAGGCCTCCAGTGTCTCTGGCCCTTTTCTGACTCCTAGACTGTTTAAGGATCGCTTCAAAAGACAGTAAGAGGTTTCTTTTCTCAATTAAACACAGATGAGGTCTTTGTGATGTCATGTCAGTAGGCATCCAGTGTCTCTGGCCCTTTTCTGACTCCTAGACTGTTTAAGGATCGCTTCAAAAGACAGTAAGAGGTTTTTTTTTCTCAATTAAACACAGATGAGGTCTTTGTGATGTCATGTCAGTAGGCCTCCAGTGTCTCTGGCCCTTTTCTGACTCCTAGACAGTTTAAGGATGGCTTCAAAAGACAGTAGGAGGTTTTTTTTCTCAATTAAACACAGATGAGGTCTTTGTGATGTCATGTCAGTAGGCCTCCAGTGTCTCTGGCCCTTTTCTGACTCCTAGACTGTTTAAGGATCGCTTCAAAAGACAGTAAGAGGGTTTTTTTCTCAATTAAACACTGATGAGGTCTTTGTGATGTCATGTCAGTAGGCATCCAGTGTCTCTGGCCCTTTTCTGACTCCTAGACTGTTTAAGGATCACTTCAAAAGACAGAAAGAGTTTTTTTTTTCTCAATTAAACACAGATGAGGTCTTTGTGATGTCATGTCAGTAGGCCTCCAGTGTCTCTGGCCCTTTTCTGACTCCTAGACAGTTTAAGGATGGCTTCAAAAGACAGTAAGAGGTTTTTTTTCTCAATTAAACACAGATGAGGTCTTTGTGATGTCATGTCAGTAGGCATCCTGAGTCCCTGGCCCTTTTCTGATTCCTAGACTGTTTAAGGATCGCTTCAAAAGACAGTAGGAGGTTTTTTTTCTCAATTAAACACAGATGAGGTCTTTGTGATGTCATGTCAGTAGGCATCCAGTGTCTCTGGCCCTTTTCTGACTCCTAGACTGTTTAAGGATCGCTTCAAAAGACAGTAAGAGGTTTTTTTTTTCTCAATTAAACACAGATGAGGTCTTTGTGATGTCATGTCAGTAAGCATCCAGTGTCTCTGGCCCTTTTCTGACTCCTAGACTGTTTAAGGATCGCTTCAAAAGACAGTAAGAGGTTTTTTTTCTCAATTAAACACAGATGAGGTCTTTGTGATGTCATGTCAGTAGGCATCCAGTGTCTCTGGCACTTTTCTGACTCCTAGACTGTTTAAGGATCGCTTCAAAAGACAGTAAGAGGTTTTTTTTTTCTCAATTAAACACAGATGATGTCTTTGTGATGTCATGTTAGTAAGCATCCAGTGTCTCTGGCCCTTTTCTGACTCCTATACTGTTTAAGGATCGCTTCAAAAGACAGTAAGAGGTTTCTTTTTCTCAATTAAACACAGATGAGGTCTTTGTGATGTCATGTCAGTAGGCATCCAGTGTCTCTGGCACTTTTCTGACTCCTAGACTGTTTAAGGATCGCTTCAAAAGACAGTAAGAGGTTTTTTTTCTCAATTAAACACAGATGAGGTCTTTGTGATGTCATGTCAGTAGGCATCCAGTGTCTCTGGCCCTTTTCTGACTCTTAGACTGTTTAAGGATCGCTTCAAAAGACAGTAAGAGGTTTTTTTTCTCAATTAAACACAGATGAGGTCTTTGTGATGTCATGTCAGTAGGCATCCAGTGTCTCTGGCCCTTTTCTGACTCCTAGACTGTTTAAGGATCGCTTCAAAAGACAGTAAGAGGTTTTTTTTCTCAATTAAACACAGATGAGGTCTTTGTGATGTCATGTCAGTAGGCCTCCAGTGTCTCTGGCCCTTTTCTGACTCCTAGACTGTTTAAGGATGGCTTCAAAAGACAGTAAGAGGTTTTTTTTCTCAATTAAACACAGATGAGGTCTTTGTGATGTCATGTCAGTAGGCATCCTGTGTCTCTGGCCCTTTTCTGTCTCCTAGACTGTTTAAGGATCGCTTCAAAAGACAGTAAGAGGTTTTTTTTCTCAATTAAACACAGATGAGGTCTTTGTGATGTCATGTCAGTAGGCCTCCAGTGTCTCTGGCCCTTTTCTGACTCCTAGACTGTTTAAGGATCGCTTCAAAAGACAGTAAGATGTTTTTTTTCTCAATTAAACACAGATGAGGTCTTTGTGATGTCATGTCAGTAGGCCTCCAGTGTCTCTGGCCCTTTTCTGACTCCTAGACTGTTTAAGGATCGCTTCAAAAGACATTAAGAGGTTTTTTTCTTCTCAATTAAACACAAATGAGGTCTTTGTGATGTCATGTCAGTAGGCATCCTGTGTCTCTGGCCCTTTTCTGACTCCTAGACTGTTTAAGGATCGCTTCAAAAGACAGTAAGAGGTTTTTTTTTTCTCAATTAAACACAAATGAGGTCTTTGTGATGTCATGTCAGTAGGCATCCTGTGTCTCTGGCCCTTTTCTGACTCCTAGACTGTTTAAGGATCGCTTCAAAAGACAGTAGGAGGTTTTTTTTCTCAATTAAACACAGATGAGGTCTTTGTGATGTCATGTCAGTAGGCCTCCAGTGTCTCTGGCCCTTTTCTGACTCCTAGACTGTTTAAGGATCGCTTCAAAAGACATTGAGAGTTTTTTTTCTTCTCAATTAAACACAGGTGAGGTCTTTGTGATGTCAGGTCAGTAGGTATCCAGTGTCTCTGGCCCTTTTCTGACTTTTAGTCTGTTTAAAGATCGCCCCAAAAGGCAGTAAGAGGTTTTTTATTTCTCAATTAAACACAGATGAGGTCTTTCTGATGTCATGTCAGTAGGCATCCAGTGTCTCTGGCCCTTTTCTGACTTTTAGTCTGTTTAAAGATCGCCCGAAAAGGCAGTAAGAGGTTTTTTTTTTCTCAATTAAACACAGATGAGGTCTTTGTGATGTCATGTCAGTAGGCATCCAGTGTCTCTGGCCCTTTTCTGACTCCTAGACTGTTTAAGGATCACTTCAAAAGACAGAAAGAGGTTTTTTTTTTCTCAATTAAACACAGATGAGGTCTTTGTGATGTCATGTCAGTAGGCATCCAGTGTCTCTGGCCCTTTTCTGACTCCTAGATTGTTTAAGGATGGCTTCAAAAGACAGTAAGAGGTTTTTTTTCTCAATTAAACACAGATGAGGTCTTTGTGATGTCATGTCAGTAGGCCTCCAGTGTCTCTGGCCCTTTTCTGACTCCTAGACTGTTTAAGGATCGCTTCAAAAGACAGTAAGAGGTTTCTTTTCTCAATTAAACACAGATGAGGTCTTTGTGATGTCATGTCAGTAGGCCTCCAGTGTCTCTGGCCCTTTTCTGACTCCTAGACTGTTTAAGGATGGCTTCAAAAGACATTAAGAGGTTTTTTTCTTCTCAATTAAACACAGGTGAGGTCTTTGTGATGTCAGGTCAGTAGGTATCCAGTGTCTCTGGCCCTTTTCTGACTTTTAGTCTGTTTAAAGATCGCCCCAAAAGGCAGTAAGAGGTTTTTTTTTCTCAATTAAACACAGATGAGGTCTTTGTGATGTCATGTCAGTAGGCACCCAGTGTCTCTGGCCCTTTTCTGACTCCTAGACTGTTTAAGGATCGCTTCAAAAGACAGTAAGAGGTTTTTTTTCTCAATTAAACACAGATGAGGTCTTTGTGATGTCATGTCAGTAGGCCTCCAGTGTCTCTGGCCCTTTTCTGACTCCTAGACTGTTTAAGGATCGCTTCAAAAGACAGTAAGAGGTTTTTTTTCTCAATTAAACACAGATGAGGTCTTTGTGATGTCATGTCAGTAGGCCTCCAGTGTCTGTGGACCTTTTCTGACTCCTAGACTATTTAAGGATCGCTTCAAAAGACATTAAGAGGTTTTTTTCTTCTCAATTAAACACAGGTGAGGTCTTTGTGATGTCAGGTCAGTAGGTATCCAGTGTCTCTGGCCCTTTTCTGACTTTTAGTCTGTTTAAAGATCGCCCCAAAAGGCAGTAAGAGGTTTTTTTTTCCTCAATTAAACACAGATGAGGTCTTTGTGATGTCATGTCAGTAGGCATCCAGTGTCTCTGGCCCTTTTCTGACTCCTAGACTGTTTAAGGATCACTTCAAAAGACAGAAAGAGGTTTTTTTCTCAATTAAACACAGATGAGGTCTTTGTGATGTCATGTCAGTAGGCATCCAGTGTCTCTGGCCCTTTTCTGACTCCTAGATAGTTTAAGGATCGCTTCAAAAGACAGTAAGAGGTTTTTATCCCCAATTAAACACAGATGAGGTCTTTGTGATGTCATGTCAGTAGGCCTCCTGTGTCCCTGGCCCTTTTCTGACTCCTAGACTGTTTAAGGATCGCTTCAAAAGACAGTAAGAGGTTTTTTTTTCTCAATTAAACACAGATGAGGTCTTTGTGATGTCATGTCAGTAGGCCTCCAGTGTCTCTGGCCCTTTTCTGACTCCTAGACTGTTTAAGGATCGCTTCAAAAGACAGTAAGAGGTTTCTTTTCTCAATTAAACACAGATGAGGTCTTTGTGATGTCATGTCAGTAGGCCTCCAGTGTCTCTGGCCCTTTTCTGACTCCTAGACTGTTTAAGGATCGCTTCAAAAGACAGTAAGAGGTTTTTTTTCTCAATTAAACACAGATGAGGTCTTTGTGATGTCATGTCAGTAGGCCTCCTGTGTCTCTGGACCTTTTCTGACTCCTAGACTATTTAAGGATCGCTTCAAAAGACATTAAGAGGTTTTTTTCTTCTCAATTAAACACAGGTGAGGTCTTTGTGATGTCAGGTCAGTAGGTATCCAGTGTCTCTGGCCCTTTTCTGACTTTTAGTCTGTTTAAGGATCGCTTCAAAAGACAGTAAGAGGTTTTTTTTCTCAATTAAACACAGATGAGGTCTTTGTGATGTCATGTCAGTAGGCATCCAGTGTCTCTGGCCCTTTTCTGACTCCTAGACTGTTTAAGGATCGCTTCAAAAGACAGTAAGAGGTTTTTTTTCTCAATTAAACACAAATGAGGTCTTTGTGATGTCATGTCAGTAGGCATCCTGTGTCTCTGGCCCTTTTCTGACTCCTAGACTGTTTAAGGATCGCTTCAAAAGACAGTAGGAGGTTTTTTTTCTCAATTAAACACAGATGAGGTCTTTGTGATGTCATGTCAGTAGGCCTCCAGTGTCTCTGGCCCTTTTCTGACTCCTAGACTGTTTAAGGATCGCTTCAAAAGACATTGAGAGTTTTTTTTCTTCTCAATTAAACACAGGTGAGGTCTTTGTGATGTCAGGTCAGTAGGTATCCAGTGTCTCTGGCCCTTTTCTGACTTTTAGTCTGTTTAAAGATCGCCCCAAAAGGCAGTAAGAGGTTTTTTATTTCTCAATTAAACACAGATGAGGTCTTTGTGATGTCATGTCAGTAGGCATCCAGTGTCTCTGGCCCTTTTCTGACTTTTAGTCTGTTTAAAGATCGCCCGAAAAGGCAGTAAGAGGTTTTTTTTTTCTCAATTAAACACAGATGAGGTCTTTGTGATGTCATGTCAGTAGGCATCCAGTGTCTCTGGCCCTTTTCTGACTCCTAGACTGTTTAAGGATCACTTCAAAAGACAGAAAGAGGTTTTTTTTTTCTCAATTAAACACAGATGAGGTCTTTGTGATGTCATGTCAGTAGGCATCCAGTGTCTCTGGCCCTTTTCTGACTCCTAGATTGTTTAAGGATGGCTTCAAAAGACAGTAAGAGGTTTTTTTTCTCAATTAAACACAGATGAGGTCTTTGTGATGTCATGTCAGTAGGCCTCCAGTGTCTCTGGCCCTTTTCTGACTCCTAGACTGTTTAAGGATCGCTTCAAAAGACAGTAAGAGTTTTTTTTTCTCAATTAAACACAGATGAGGTCTTTGTGATGTCATGTCAGTAGGCCTCCAGTGTCTCTGGCCCTTTTCTGACTCCTAGACTGTTTAAGGATCGCTTCAAAAGACAGTAAGAGGTTTTTTTTCTCAATTAAACACAGATGAGGTCTTTGTGATGTCATGTCAGTAGGCCTCCTGTGTCTCTGGACCTTTTCTGACTCCTAGACTATTTAAGGATCGCTTCAAAAGACATTAAGAGGTTTTTTTCTTCTCAATTAAACACAGGTGAGGTCTTTGTGATGTCAGGTCAGTAGGTATCCAGTGTCTCTGGC
The DNA here is from genome assembly GCF_049243985.1 of Paroedura picta. Classification (NCBI taxonomy): domain Eukaryota; kingdom Metazoa; phylum Chordata; class Lepidosauria; order Squamata; family Gekkonidae; genus Paroedura; species Paroedura picta. The sequence continues at coordinate 1,055,530 of NC_135385.1, read as the reverse complement.
CCTTTTCTGACTTTTAGTCTGTTTAAGGATCGCTTCAAAAGACAGTAAGAGGTTTTTTTTCTCAATTAAACACAGATGAGGTCTTTGTGATGTCATGTCAGTAGGCCTCCAGTGTCTCTGGCCCTTTTCTGACTCCTAGACTGTTTAAGGATCGCTTCAAAAGACAGTAAGAGGTTTTTTTTCTCAATTAAACACAGATGAGGTCTTTGTGATGTCATGTCAGTAGGCCTCCTGTGTCTCTGGACCTTTTCTGACTCCTAGACTATTTAAGGATCGCTTCAAAAGACATTAAGAGGTTTTTTTCTTCTCAATTAAACACAGGTGAGGTCTTTGTGATGTCAGGTCAGTAGGTATCCAGTGTCTCTGGCCCTTTTCTGACTTTTAGTCTGTTTAAGGATCGCTTCAAAAGACAGTAAGAGGTTTTTTTTCTCAATTAAACACAGATGAGGTCTTTGTGATGTCATGTCAGTAGGCATCCAGTGTCTCTGGCCCTTTTCTGACTCCTAGACTGTTTAAGGATCGCTTCAAAAGACAGTAAGAGGTTTTTTTTCTCAATTAAATACAGATGAGGTCTTTGTGATGTCATGTCAGTAGGCATCCAGTGTCTCTGGCCCTTTTCTGACTCCTAGACTGTTTAAGGATCGCTTCAAAAGACAGTAAGAGGTTTTTTTTCTCAATTAAACACAGATGAGGTCTTTGTGATGTCATGTCAGTAGGCATCCAGTGTCTCTGGCCCTTTTCTGACTCCTAGACTGTTTAAGGATCGCTTCAAAAGACAGTAAGAGGTTTTTTTTTCTCAATTAAACACAGATGAGGTCTTTGAGATGTCATGTCAGTAGGCATCCTGTGTCTCTGGCCCTTTTCTGACTCCTAGACTGTTTAAGGATCGCTTCAAAAGCAGGAAGAGGGTTTTTTTCTCAATTAAACACAGATGAGGTCTATGTGATGTCATGTCAGTAGGCCTCCAGTGTCTCTGGCCCTTTTCTGACTCCTAGACTGTTTAAGGATCGCTTCAAAAGACAGTAGGAGGTTTTTTTCTCAATTAAACACAGATGAGGTCTTTGTGATGTCATGTCAGTAGGCATCCAGTGTCTCTGGCCCTTTTCTGACTCCTAGATAGTTTAAGGATCGCTTCAAAAGACAGTAAGAGGTTTTTATCCCCAATTAAACACAGATGAGGTCTTTGTGATGTCATGTCAGTAGGCCTCCTGTGTCCCTGGCCCTTTTCTGACTCCTAGACTGTTTAAGGATCGCTTCAAAAGACAGTAAGAGGTTTTTTTTTCTCAATTAAACACAGATGAGGTCTTTGTGATGTCATGTCAGTAGGCCTCCAGTGTCTCTGGCCCTTTTCTCACTCCTAGACTGTTTAAGGATCGCTTCAAAAGACAGTAAGAGTTTTTTTTTCTCAATTAAACACAGATGAGGTCTTTGTGATGTCATGTCAGTAGGCCTCCAGTGTCTCTGGCCCTTTTCTGACTCCTAGACTGTTTAAGGATCGCTTCAAAAGACAGTAAGAGGTTTTTTTTCTCAATTAAACACAGATGAGGTCTTTGTGATGTCATGTCAGTAGGCCTCCTGTGTCTCTGGACCTTTTCTGACTCCTAGACTATTTAAGGATCGCTTCAAAAGACATTAAGAGGTTTTTTTCTTCTCAATTAAACACAGGTGAGGTCTTTGTGATGTCAGGTCAGTAGGCATCCAGTGTCTCTGGCCCTTTTCTGACTTTTAGTCTGTTTAAGGATCGCTTCAAAAGACAGTAAGAGTTTTTTTTTCTCAATTAAACACAGATGAGGTCTTTGTGATGTCATGTCAGTAGGCCTCCAGTGTCTCTGGCCCTTTTCTGACTCCTAGACTGTTTAAGGATCGCTTCAAAAGACAGTAAGAGGGTTTTTTTCTCAATTAAACACAGATGAGGTCTTTGTGATGTCATGTCAGTAGGCATCCTGTGTCTCTGGCCCTTTTCTGACTCCTAGACTGTTTAAGGATCGCTTCAAAAGCAGGAAGAGGGTTTTTTTCTCAATTAAACACAGATGAGGTCTTTGTGATGTCATGTCAGTAGGCATCCAGTGTCTCTGGCCCTTTTCTGACTCCTAGACTGTTTAAGGATCGCTTCAAAAGACAGTAAGAGGTTTTTTTTCTCAATTAAACACAGATGAGGTCTTTGTGATGTCATGTCAGTAGGCATCCAGTGTCTCTGGCCCTTTTCTGACTCCTAGACTGTTTAAGGATCGCTTCAAAAGACAGTAAGAGGTTTTTTTTCTCAATTAAACACAGATGAGGTCTTTGTGATGTCATGTCAGTAGGCATCCTGTGTCTCTGGCCCTTTTCTGACTCCTAGACTGTTTAAGGATCGCTTCAAAAGCAGGAAGAGGGTTTTTTTCTCAATTAAACACAGATGAGGTCTATGTGATGTCATGTCAGTAGGCCTCCAGTGTCTCTGGCCCTTTTCTGACTCCTAGACTGTTTAAGGATCGCTTCAAAAGACAGTAGGAGGTTTTTTTCTCAATTAAACACAGATGAGGTCTTTGTGATGTCATGTCAGTAGGCATCCAGTGTCTCTGGCCCTTTTCTGACTCCTAGATAGTTTAAGGATCGCTTCAAAAGACAGTAAGAGGTTTTTATCCCCAATTAAACACAGATGAGGTCTTTGTGATGTCATGTCAGTAGGCCTCCTGTGTCCCTGGCCCTTTTCTGACTCCTAGACTGTTTAAGGATCGCTTCAAAAGACAGTAAGAGGTTTTTTTTCTCAATTAAACACAGATGAGGTCTTTGTGATGTCATGTCAGTAGGCCTCCAGTGTCTCTGGCCCTTTTCTGACTCCTAGACTGTTTAAGGATCGCTTCAAAAGACAGTAAGAGTTTTTTTTTCTCAATTAAACACAGATGAGGTCTTTGTGATGTCATGTCAGTAGGCCTCCAGTGTCTCTGGCCCTTTTCTGACTCCTAGACTGTTTAAGGATCGCTTCAAAAGACAGTAAGAGGTTTTTTTTCTCAATTAAACACAGATGAGGTCTTTGTGATGTCATGTCAGTAGGCCTCCTGTGTCTCTGGCCCTTTTCTGACTTTTAGTCTGTTTAAGGATCGCTTCAAAAGACAGTAAGAGTTTTTTTTTCTCAATTAAACACAGATGAGGTCTTTGTGATGTCATGTCAGTAGGCCTCCAGTGTCTCTGGCCCTTTTCTGACTCCTAGACTGTTTAAGGATCGCTTCAAAAGACAGTAAGAGGGTTTTTTTCTCAATTAAACACAGATGAGGTCTTTGTGATGTCATGTCAGTAGGCATCCTGTGTCTCTGGCCCTTTTCTGACTCCTAGACTGTTTAAGGATCGCTTCAAAAGCAGGAAGAGGGTTTTTTTCTCAATTAAACACAGATGAGGTCTTTGTGATGTCATGTCAGTAGGCATCCAGTGTCTCTGGCCCTTTTCTGACTCCTAGACTGTTTAAGGATCGCTTCAAAAGACAGTAAGAGGTTTTTTTTCTCAATTAAACACAGATGAGGTCTTTGTGATGTCATGTCAGTAGGCATCCAGTGTCTCTGGCCCTTTTCTGACTCCTAGACTGTTTAAGGATCGCTTCAAAAGACAGTAAGAGGTTTTTTTTCTCAATTAAACACAGATGAGGTCTTTGTGATGTCATGTCAGTAGGCATCCTGTGTCTCTGGCCCTTTTCTGACTCCTAGACTGTTTAAGGATCGCTTCAAAAGCAGGAAGAGGGTTTTTTTCTCAATTAAACACAGATGAGGTCTATGTGATGTCATGTCAGTAGGCCTCCAGTGTCTCTGGCCCTTTTCTGACTCCTAGACTGTTTAAGGATCGCTTCAAAAGACAGTAGGAGGTTTTTTTCTCAATTAAACACAGATGAGGTCTTTGTGATGTCATGTCAGTAGGCATCCAGTGTCTCTGGCCCTTTTCTGACTCCTAGATAGTTTAAGGATCGCTTCAAAAGACAGTAAGAGGTTTTTATCCCCAATTAAACACAGATGAGGTCTTTGTGATGTCATGTCAGTAGGCCTCCTGTGTCCCTGGCCCTTTTCTGACTCCTAGACTGTTTAAGGATCGCTTCAAAAGACAGTAAGAGGTTTTTTTTCTCAATTAAACACAGATGAGGTCTTTGTGATGTCATGTCAGTAGGCCTCCAGTGTCTCTGGCCCTTTTCTGACTCCTAGACTGTTTAAGGATCGCTTCAAAAGACAGTAAGAGTTTTTTTTTCTCAATTAAACACAGATGAGGTCTTTGTGATGTCATGTCAGTAGGCCTCCAGTGTCTCTGGCCCTTTTCTGACTCCTAGACTGTTTAAGGATCGCTTCAAAAGACAGTAAGAGGTTTTTTTTCTCAATTAAACACAGATGAGGTCTTTGTGATGTCATGTCAGTAGGCCTCCTGTGTCTCTGGACCTTTTCTGACTCCTAGACTATTTAAGGATCGCTTCAAAAGACATTAAGAGGTTTTTTTCTTCTCAATTAAACACAGGTGAGGTCTTTGTGATGTCTGGTCAGTAGGCATCCAGTGTCTCTGGCCCTTTTCTGACTTTTAGTCTGTTTAAGGATCGCTTCAAAAGACAGTAAGAGGTTTTTTTTCTCAATTAAACACAGATGTGGTCTTTGTGATGTCATGTCAGTAGGCATCCAGTGTCTCTGGCCCTTTTCTGACTCCTAGACTGTTTAAGGATCGCTTCAAAAGACAGTAAGAGGTTTTTTTTCTCAATTAAAGACAGATGAGGTCTTTGTGATGTCATGTCAGTAGGCATCCAGTGTCTCTGGCCCTTTTCTGACTCCTAGACTGTTTAAGGATCGCTTCAAAAGACAGTAAGAGGTTTTTTTTCTCAATTAAACACAGATGAGGTCTTTGTGATGTCATGTCAGTAGGCATCCAGTGTCTCTGGCCCTTTTCTGACTCCTAGACTGTTTAAGGATCGCTTCAAAAGACAGTAAGAGGGTTTTTTTCTCAATTAAACACAGATGAGGTCTTTGTGATGTCATGTCAGTAGGCATCCTGTGTCTCTGGCCCTTTTCTGACTCCTAGACTGTTTAAGGATCGCTTCAAAAGCAGGAAGAGGGTTTTTTTCTCAATTAAATACAGATGAGGTCTTTGTGATGTCATGTCAGTAGGCATCCAGTGTCTTTGGCCCTTTTCTGACTCCTAGACTGTTTAAGGATCGCTTCAAAAGACAGTAGGAGGTTTTTTTTCTCAATTAAACACAGATGAGGTCTTTGTGATGTCATGTCAGTAGGCATCCAGTGTCTCTGGCCCTTTTCTGACTCCTAGACTGTTTAAGGATCGCTTCAAAAGACATTAAGAGGTTTTTTTTCTCAATTAAACACAGATGAGTTCTTTGTGATGTCATGTCAGTAGGCCTCCAGTGTCTCTGGCCATTTTCTGACCCCTAGGCTGTTTAAAGATCGCCCCAAAAGGCAGTAAGAGGTTTTTTTCTTCTCAATTAAACAAAGGTGAGGTCTTTGTGATATTATGTCAGTAGGTATCCAGTGTCTCTGGCCCTTTTCTAACTTTTAGTCTGTTTAAAGATGGCCCCAAAAGGCAGTAAGAGGTTTTTTCTCCACAATTAAACACAGGGGAGGTCTTTGTGATATCATGTCAGTAGGTATCCAGTGTCTCTGGCCCTTTTCTAACTTTTAGTCTGTTTAAAGATCGCCCCAAAAGGCAGTAAAAGGTTTTTTTCTTCTCAATTAAACACAGATGAGGTCTTTGTGATGTCATGTCAGTAAGCATCCAGTGTCTCTGGCCCTTTTCTGACTCCTAGATAGTTTAAGGATCGCTTCAAAAGACAGTAAGAGGTTTTTATCCCCAATTAAACACAGATGAGGTCTTTGTGATGTCATGTGAGTAGGCCTCCTGTGTCCCTGTCCCTTTTCTGACTCCTAGACTGTTTAAGGATCGCTTCAAAAGACAGTAAGAGGTTTTTTTTTCTCAATTAAACACAGATGAGGTCTTTGTGATGTCATGTCAGTAGGCCTCCAGTGTCTCTGGCCCTTTTCTGACTCCTAGACTGTTTAAGGATGGCTTCAAAAGACAGTAGGAGGTTTTTTTTCTCAATTAAACACAGATGAGGTCTTTGTGATGTCATGTCAGTAGGCATCCAGTGTCTCTGGCCCTTTTCTGACTCCTAGACTGTTTAAGGATCGCTTCAAAAGACAGTAAGAGGTTTTTTTTCTCAATTAAACACAGATGAGGTCTTTGTGATGTCATGTCAGTAAGCATCCAGTGTCTCTGGCCCTTTTCTGACTCCTAGACTGTTTAAGGATCGCTTCAAAAGACAGTAAGAGGTTTTTTTCTCAATTAAACACAGATGAGGTCTTTGTGATGTCATGTCAGTAGGCATCCTGAGTCTCTGGCCCTTTTCTGACCCCTAGGCTGTTTAAAGATCGCCCCAAAAGGCAGTAAGAGGTTTTTTTCTTCTCAATTAAACAAAGGTGAGGTCTTTGTGATATTATGTCAGTAGGTATCCAGTGTCTCTGGCCCTTTTCTAACTTTTAGACTGTTTAAAGATGGCCCCAAAAGGCAGTAAGAGGTTTTTTTCTTCTCAATTAAACACAGGGGAGGTCTTTGTGATATCATGTCAGTAGGTATCCAGTGTCTCTGGCCCTTTTCTAACTTTTAGTCTGTTTAAAGATCGCCCCAAAAGGCAGTAAAAGGTTTTTTTCTTCTCAATTAAACACAAATGAGGTCTTTGTGATGTCATGTCAGTAAGCATCCAGTGTCTCTGGCCCTTTTCTTAGACTGTTTAAGGATCGCTTCAAAAGACAGTAAGAGGTTTTTTTTCTCAATTAAACACAGATGAGGTCTTTGTGATGTCATGTCAGTAGGCATCCTGAGTCCCTGGCCCTTTTCTGACTCCTAGACTGTTTAAGGATCGCTTCAAAAGACAGTAAGAGGGTTTTTTTCTCAATTAAACACAGATGAGGTCTATGTGATGTCATGTCAGTAGGCCTCCAGTGTCTCTGGCCCTTTTCTGACTCCTAGACTGTTTAAGGATCGCTTCAAAAGACAGTAGGAGGTTTTTTTCTCAATTAAACACAGATGAGGTCTTTGTGATGTCATGTCAGTAAGCATCCAGTGTCTCTGGCCCTTTTCTTAGACTGTTTAAGGATCGCTTCAAAAGACAGTAAGAGGTTTTTTTTCTCAATTAAACACAGATGAGGTCTTTGTGATGTCATGTCAGTAGGCATCCTGAGTCCCTGGCCCTTTTCTGACTCCTAGACTGTTTAAGGATCGCTTCAAAAGACAGTAAGAGGGTTTTTTTCTCAATTAAACACAGATGTGGTCTTTGTGATGTCATATCAGTAGGCCTCCAGTGTCTCTGGCCCTTTTCTGACTCCTAGACTGTTTAAGGATCGCTTCAAAAGACAGTAGGAGGTTTTTTTTCTCAATTAAACACTGATGAGGTCTTTGTGATGTCATGTCAGTAGGCCTCCAGTGTCTCTGGCCCTTTTCTGACTCGTAGACTGTTTAAGGATCGCTTCAAAAGACAGTAAGAGGTTTTTTTTCTCAATTAAACACAGATGAGGTCTTTGTGATGTCATGTCAGTAGGCATCCTGAGTCCCTGGCCCTTTTCTGACTCCTAGACTGTTTAAGGATCGCTTGAAAAGACAGTAAGAGGGTTTTTTTCTCAATTAAACACAGATGTGGTCTTTGTGATGTCATGTCAGTAGGCCTCCAGTGTCTCTGGCCCTTTTCTGACTCCTAGACTGTTTAAGGATCGCTTCAAAAGACAGTAGGAGGTTTTTTTTCTCAATTAAACACTGATGAGGTCTTTGTGATGTCATGTCAGTAGGCATCCAGTGTCTCTGGCCCTTTTCTGACTCCTAGACTGTTTAAGGATCACTTCAAAAGACAGAAAGAGGTTTTTTTTTTCTCAATTAAACACAGATGAGGTCTTTGTGATGTCATGTCAGTAGGCATCCAGTGTCTCTGGCCCTTTTCTGACTCCTAGACTGTTTAAGGATCGCTTCAAAAGACAGTAAGAGGTTTTTTTTCTCAATTAAACACAGATGAGGTCTTTGTGATGTCATGTCAGTAGGCATCCTGAGTCCCTGGCCCTTTTCTGATTCCTAGACTGTTTAAGGATCGCTTCAAAAGACAGTAGGAGGTTTTTTTTCTCAATTAAACACAGATGAGGTCTTTGTGATGTCATGTCAGTAGGCATCCAGTGTCTCTGGCCCTTTTCTGACTCCTAGACTGTTTAAGGATCGCTTCAAAAGACAGTAAGAGGTTTTTTTTTTCTCAATTAAACACAGATGAGGTCTTTGTGATGTCATGTCAGTAAGCATCCAGTGTCTCTGGCCCTTTTCTGACTCCTAGACTGTTTAAGGATCGCTTCAAAAGACAGTAAGAGGTTTTTTTTCTCAATTAAACACAGATGAGGTCTTTGTGATGTCATGTCAGTAGGCATCCAGTGTCTCTGGCACTTTTCTGACTCCTAGACTGTTTAAGGATCGCTTCAAAAGACAGTAAGAGGTTTTTTTTCTCAATTAAACACAGATGAGGTCTTTGTCATGTCATCTCAGTAGGCATCCAGTGTCTCTGGCACTTTTCTGACTCCTAGACTGTTTAAGGATCGCTTCAAAAGACAGTAAGAGGTTTTTTTTTTCTCAATTAAACACAGATGAGGTCTTTGTGATGTCATGTCAGTAAGCATCCAGTGTCTCTGGCCCTTTTCTGACTCCTATACTGTTTAAGGATCGCTTCAAAAGACAGTAAGAGGTTTCTTTTTCTCAATTAAACACAGATGAGGTCTTTGTGATGTCATGTCAGTAGGCATCCAGTGTCTCTGGCACTTTTCTGACTCCTAGACTGTTTAAGGATCGCTTCAAAAGACAGTAAGAGGTTTTTTTTCTCAATTAAACACAGATGAGGTCTTTGTGATGTCATGTCAGTAGGCATCCAGTGTCTCTGGCCCTTTTCTGACTCTTAGACTGTTTAAGGATCGCTTCAAAAGACAGTAAGAGGTTTTTTTTCTCAATTAAACACAGATGAGGTCTTTGTGATGTCATGTCAGTAGGCATCCAGTGTCTCTGGCCCTTTTCTGACTCCTAGACTGTTTAAGGATCGCTTCAAAAGACAGTAAGAGGTTTTTTTTCTCAATTAAACACAGATGAGGTCTTTGTGATGTCATGTCAGTAGGCCTCCAGTGTCTCTGGCCCTTTTCTGACTCCTAGACTGTTTAAGGATGGCTTCAAAAGACAGTAAGAGGTTTTTTTTCTCAATTAAACACAGATGAGGTCTTTGTGATGTCATGTCAGTAGGCATCCTGTGTCTCTGGCCCTTTTCTGTCTCCTAGACTGTTTAAGGATCGCTTCAAAAGACAGTAAGAGGTTTTTTTTCTCAATTAAACACAGATGAGGTCTTTGTGATGTCATGTCAGTAGGCCTCCAGTGTCTCTGGCCCATTTCTGACTCCTAGACTGTTTAAGGATCGCTTCAAAAGACAGTAAGATGTTTTTTTTCTCAATTAAACACAGATCAGGTCTTTGTGATGTCATGTCAGTAGGCCTCCAGTGTCTCTGGCCCTTTTCTGACTCCTAGACTGTTTAAGGATCGCTTCAAAAGACATTAAGAGGTTTTTTTCTTCTCAATTAAACACAAATGAGGTCTTTGTGATGTCATGTCAGTAGGCATCCTGTGTCTCTGGCCCTTTTCTGACTCCTAGACTGTTTAAGGATCGCTTCAAAAGACAGTAAGAGGTTTTTTTTTTCTCAATTAAACACAAATGAGGTCTTTGTGATGTCATGTCAGTAGGCATTCTGTGTCTCTGGCCCTTTTCTGACTCCTAGACTGTTTAAGGATCGCTTCAAAAGACAGTAGGAGGTTTTTTTTCTCAATTAAACACAGATGAGGTCTTTGTGATGTCATGTCAGTAGGCCTCCAGTGTCTCTGGCCCTTTTCTGACTCCTAGACTGTTTAAGGATCGCTTCAAAAGACATTGAGAGTTTTTTTTCTTCTCAATTAAACACAGGTGAGGTCTTTGTGATGTCAGGTCAGTAGGTATCCAGTGTCTCTGGCCCTTTTCTGACTTTTAGTCTGTTTAAAGATCGCCCCAAAAGGCAGTAAGAGGTTTTTTATTTCTCAATTAAACACAGATGAGGTCTTTCTGATGTCATGTCAGTAGGCATCCAGTGTCTCTGGCCCTTTTCTGACTTTTAGTCTGTTTAAAGATCGCCCGAAAAGGCAGTAAGAGGTTTTTTTTTTCTCAATTAAACACAGATGAGGTCTTTGTGATGTCATGTCAGTAGGCATCCAGTGTCTCTGGCCCTTTTCTGACTCCTAGACTGTTTAAGGATCACTTCAAAAGACAGAAAGAGGTTTTTTTTTTCTCAATTAAACACAGATGAGGTCTTTGTGATGTCATGTCAGTAGGCATCCAGTGTCTCTGGCCCTTTTCTGACTCCTAGATTGTTTAAGGATGGCTTCAAAAGACAGTAAGAGGTTTTTTTTCTCAATTAAACACAGATGAGGTCTTTGTGATGTCATGTCAGTAGGCCTCCAGTGTCTCTGGCCCTTTTCTGACTCCTAGACTGTTTAAGGATCGCTTCAAAAGACAGTAAGAGGTTTCTTTTCTCAATTAAACACAGATGAGGTCTTTGTGATGTCATGTCAGTAGGCATCCAGTGTCTCTGGCCCTTTTCTGACTCCTAGACTGTTTAAGGATCGCTTCAAAAGACAGTAAGAGGTTTTTTTTTCTCAATTAAACACAGATGAGGTCTTTGTGATGTCATGTCAGTAGGCCTCCAGTGTCTCTGGCCCTTTTCTGACTCCTAGACAGTTTAAGGATGGCTTCAAAAGACAGTAGGAGGTTTTTTTTCTCAATTAAACACAGATGAGGTCTTTGTGATGTCATGTCAGTAGGCCTCCAGTGTCTCTGGCCCTTTTCTGACTCCTAGACTGTTTAAGGATCGCTTCAAAAGACAGTAAGAGGGTTTTTTTCTCAATTAAACACTGATGAGGTCTTTGTGATGTCATGTCAGTAGGCATCCAGTGTCTCTGGCCCTTTTCTGACTCCTAGACTGTTTAAGGATCACTTCAAAAGACAGAAAGAGTTTTTTTTTTCTCAATTAAACACAGATGAGGTCTTTGTGATGTCATGTCAGTAGGCCTCCAGTGTCTCTGGCCCTTTTCTGACTCCTAGACAGTTTAAGGATGGCTTCAAAAGACAGTAAGAGGTTTTTTTTCTCAATTAAACACAGATGAGGTCTTTGTGATGTCATGTCAGTAGGCATCCTGAGTCCCTGGCCCTTTTCTGATTCCTAGACTGTTTAAGGATCGCTTCAAAAGACAGTAGGAGGTTTTTTTTCTCAATTAAACACAGATGAGGTCTTTGTGATGTCATGTCAGTAGGCATCCAGTGTCTCTGGCCCTTTTCTGACTCCTAGACTGTTTAAGGATCGCTTCAAAAGACAGTAAGAGGTTTTTTTTTTCTCAATTAAACACAGATGAGGTCTTTGTGATGTCATGTCAGTAAGCATCCAGTGTCTCTGGCCCTTTTCTGACTCCTAGACTGTTTAAGGATCGCTTCAAAAGACAGTAAGAGGTTTTTTTTCTCAATTAAACACAGATGAGGTCTTTGTGATGTCATGTCAGTAGGCATCCAGTGTCTCTGGCACTTTTCTGACTCCTAGACTGTTTAAGGATCGCTTCAAAAGACAGTAAGAGGTTTTTTTTTTCTCAATTAAACACAGATGATGTCTTTGTGATGTCATGTTAGTAAGCATCCAGTGTCTCTGGCCCTTTTCTGACTCCTATACTGTTTAAGGATCGCTTCAAAAGACAGTAAGAGGTTTCTTTTTCTCAATTAAACACAGATGAGGTCTTTGTGATGTCATGTCAGTAGGCATCCAGTGTCTCTGGCACTTTTCTGACTCCTAGACTGTTTAAGGATCGCTTCAAAAGACAGTAAGAGGTTTTTTTTCTCAATTAAACACAGATGAGGTCTTTGTGATGTCATGTCAGTAGGCATCCAGTGTCTCTGGCCCTTTTCTGACTCTTAGACTGTTTAAGGATCGCTTCAAAAGACAGTAAGAGGTTTTTTTTCTCAATTAAACACAGATGAGGTCTTTGTGATGTCATGTCAGTAGGCATCCAGTGTCTCTGGCCCTTTTCTGACTCCTAGACTGTTTAAGGATCGCTTCAAAAGACAGTAAGAGGTTTTTTTTCTCAATTAAACACAGATGAGGTCTTTGTGATGTCATGTCAGTAGGCCTCCAGTGTCTCTGGCCCTTTTCTGACTCCTAGACTGTTTAAGGATGGCTTCAAAAGACAGTAAGAGGTTTTTTTTCTCAATTAAACACAGATGAGGTCTTTGTGATGTCATGTCAGTAGGCATCCTGTGTCTCTGGCCCTTTTCTGTCTCCTAGACTGTTTAAGGATCGCTTCAAAAGACAGTAAGAGGTTTTTTTTCTCAATTAAACACAGATGAGGTCTTTGTGATGTCATGTCAGTAGGCCTCCAGTGTCTCTGGCCCTTTTCTGACTCCTAGACTGTTTAAGGATCGCTTCAAAAGACAGTAAGATGTTTTTTTTCTCAATTAAACACAGATGAGGTCTTTGTGATGTCATGTCAGTAGGCCTCCAGTGTCTCTGGCCCTTTTCTGACTCCTAGACTGTTTAAGGATCGCTTCAAAAGACATTAAGAGGTTTTTTTCTTCTCAATTAAACACAAATGAGGTCTTTGTGATGTCATGTCAGTAGGCATCCTGTGTCTCTGGCCCTTTTCTGACTCCTAGACTGTTTAAGGATCGCTTCAAAAGACAGTAAGAGGTTTTTTTTTTCTCAATTAAACACAAATGAGGTCTTTGTGATGTCATGTCAGTAGGCATCCTGTGTCTCTGGCCCTTTTCTGACTCCTAGACTGTTTAAGGATCGCTTCAAAAGACAGTAGGAGGTTTTTTTTCTCAATTAAACACAGATGAGGTCTTTGTGATGTCATGTCAGTAGGCCTCCAGTGTCTCTGGCCCTTTTCTGACTCCTAGACTGTTTAAGGATCGCTTCAAAAGACATTGAGAGTTTTTTTTCTTCTCAATTAAACACAGGTGAGGTCTTTGTGATGTCAGGTCAGTAGGTATCCAGTGTCTCTGGCCCTTTTCTGACTTTTAGTCTGTTTAAAGATCGCCCCAAAAGGCAGTAAGAGGTTTTTTATTTCTCAATTAAACACAGATGAGGTCTTTCTGATGTCATGTCAGTAGGCATCCAGTGTCTCTGGCCCTTTTCTGACTTTTAGTCTGTTTAAAGATCGCCCGAAAAGGCAGTAAGAGGTTTTTTTTTTCTCAATTAAACACAGATGAGGTCTTTGTGATGTCATGTCAGTAGGCATCCAGTGTCTCTGGCCCTTTTCTGACTCCTAGACTGTTTAAGGATCACTTCAAAAGACAGAAAGAGGTTTTTTTTTTCTCAATTAAACACAGATGAGGTCTTTGTGATGTCATGTCAGTAGGCATCCAGTGTCTCTGGCCCTTTTCTGACTCCTAGATTGTTTAAGGATGGCTTCAAAAGACAGTAAGAGGTTTTTTTTCTCAATTAAACACAGATGAGGTCTTTGTGATGTCATGTCAGTAGGCCTCCAGTGTCTCTGGCCCTTTTCTGACTCCTAGACTGTTTAAGGATCGCTTCAAAAGACAGTAAGAGGTTTCTTTTCTCAATTAAACACAGATGAGGTCTTTGTGATGTCATGTCAGTAGGCCTCCAGTGTCTCTGGCCCTTTTCTGACTCCTAGACTGTTTAAGGATGGCTTCAAAAGACATTAAGAGGTTTTTTTCTTCTCAATTAAACACAGGTGAGGTCTTTGTGATGTCAGGTCAGTAGGTATCCAGTGTCTCTGGCCCTTTTCTGACTTTTAGTCTGTTTAAAGATCGCCCCAAAAGGCAGTAAGAGGTTTTTTTTTCTCAATTAAACACAGATGAGGTCTTTGTGATGTCATGTCAGTAGGCACCCAGTGTCTCTGGCCCTTTTCTGACTCCTAGACTGTTTAAGGATCGCTTCAAAAGACAGTAAGAGGTTTTTTTTCTCAATTAAACACAGATGAGGTCTTTGTGATGTCATGTCAGTAGGCCTCCAGTGTCTCTGGCCCTTTTCTGACTCCTAGACTGTTTAAGGATCGCTTCAAAAGACAGTAAGAGGTTTTTTTTCTCAATTAAACACAGATGAGGTCTTTGTGATGTCATGTCAGTAGGCCTCCAGTGTCTGTGGACCTTTTCTGACTCCTAGACTATTTAAGGATCGCTTCAAAAGACATTAAGAGGTTTTTTTCTTCTCAATTAAACACAGGTGAGGTCTTTGTGATGTCAGGTCAGTAGGTATCCAGTGTCTCTGGCCCTTTTCTGACTTTTAGTCTGTTTAAAGATCGCCCCAAAAGGCAGTAAGAGGTTTTTTTTTCCTCAATTAAACACAGATGAGGTCTTTGTGATGTCATGTCAGTAGGCATCCAGTGTCTCTGGCCCTTTTCTGACTCCTAGACTGTTTAAGGATCACTTCAAAAGACAGAAAGAGGTTTTTTTCTCAATTAAACACAGATGAGGTCTTTGTGATGTCATGTCAGTAGGCATCCAGTGTCTCTGGCCCTTTTCTGACTCCTAGATAGTTTAAGGATCGCTTCAAAAGACAGTAAGAGGTTTTTATCCCCAATTAAACACAGATGAGGTCTTTGTGATGTCATGTCAGTAGGCCTCCTGTGTCCCTGGCCCTTTTCTGACTCCTAGACTGTTTAAGGATCGCTTCAAAAGACAGTAAGAGGTTTTTTTTTCTCAATTAAACACAGATGAGGTCTTTGTGATGTCATGTCAGTAGGCCTCCAGTGTCTCTGGCCCTTTTCTGACTCCTAGACTGTTTAAGGATCGCTTCAAAAGACAGTAAGAGGTTTCTTTTCTCAATTAAACACAGATGAGGTCTTTGTGATGTCATGTCAGTAGGCCTCCAGTGTCTCTGGCCCTTTTCTGACTCCTAGACTGTTTAAGGATCGCTTCAAAAGACAGTAAGAGGTTTTTTTTCTCAATTAAACACAGATGAGGTCTTTGTGATGTCATGTCAGTAGGCCTCCTGTGTCTCTGGACCTTTTCTGACTCCTAGACTATTTAAGGATCGCTTCAAAAGACATTAAGAGGTTTTTTTCTTCTCAATTAAACACAGGTGAGGTCTTTGTGATGTCAGGTCAGTAGGTATCCAGTGTCTCTGGCCCTTTTCTGACTTTTAGTCTGTTTAAGGATCGCTTCAAAAGACAGTAAGAGGTTTTTTTTCTCAATTAAACACAGATGAGGTCTTTGTGATGTCATGTCAGTAGGCATCCAGTGTCTCTGGCCCTTTTCTGACTCCTAGACTGTTTAAGGATCGCTTCAAAAGACAGTAAGAGGTTTTTTTTCTCAATTAAACACAAATGAGGTCTTTGTGATGTCATGTCAGTAGGCATCCTGTGTCTCTGGCCCTTTTCTGACTCCTAGACTGTTTAAGGATCGCTTCAAAAGACAGTAGGAGGTTTTTTTTCTCAATTAAACACAGATGAGGTCTTTGTGATGTCATGTCAGTAGGCCTCCAGTGTCTCTGGCCCTTTTCTGACTCCTAGACTGTTTAAGGATCGCTTCAAAAGACATTGAGAGTTTTTTTTCTTCTCAATTAAACACAGGTGAGGTCTTTGTGATGTCAGGTCAGTAGGTATCCAGTGTCTCTGGCCCTTTTCTGACTTTTAGTCTGTTTAAAGATCGCCCCAAAAGGCAGTAAGAGGTTTTTTATTTCTCAATTAAACACAGATGAGGTCTTTGTGATGTCATGTCAGTAGGCATCCAGTGTCTCTGGCCCTTTTCTGACTTTTAGTCTGTTTAAAGATCGCCCGAAAAGGCAGTAAGAGGTTTTTTTTTTCTCAATTAAACACAGATGAGGTCTTTGTGATGTCATGTCAGTAGGCATCCAGTGTCTCTGGCCCTTTTCTGACTCCTAGACTGTTTAAGGATCACTTCAAAAGACAGAAAGAGGTTTTTTTTTTCTCAATTAAACACAGATGAGGTCTTTGTGATGTCATGTCAGTAGGCATCCAGTGTCTCTGGCCCTTTTCTGACTCCTAGATTGTTTAAGGATGGCTTCAAAAGACAGTAAGAGGTTTTTTTTCTCAATTAAACACAGATGAGGTCTTTGTGATGTCATGTCAGTAGGCCTCCAGTGTCTCTGGCCCTTTTCTGACTCCTAGACTGTTTAAGGATCGCTTCAAAAGACAGTAAGAGTTTTTTTTTCTCAATTAAACACAGATGAGGTCTTTGTGATGTCATGTCAGTAGGCCTCCAGTGTCTCTGGCCCTTTTCTGACTCCTAGACTGTTTAAGGATCGCTTCAAAAGACAGTAAGAGGTTTTTTTTCTCAATTAAACACAGATGAGGTCTTTGTGATGTCATGTCAGTAGGCCTCCTGTGTCTCTGGACCTTTTCTGACTCCTAGACTATTTAAGGATCGCTTCAAAAGACATTAAGAGGTTTTTTTCTTCTCAATTAAACACAGGTGAGGTCTTTGTGATGTCAGGTCAGTAGGTATCCAGTGTCTCTGGCCCTTTTCTGACTTTTAGTCTGTTTAAGGATCGCTTCAAAAGACAGTAAGAGGTTTTTTTTCTCAATTAAACACAGATGAGGTCTTTGTGATGTCATGTCAGTAGGCCTCCAGTGTCTCTGGCCCTTTTCTGACTCCTAGACTGTTTAAGGATCGCTTCAAAAGACAGTAAGAGGTTTTTTTTCTCAATTAAACACAGATGAGGTCTTTGTGATGTCATGTCAGTAGGCCTCCTGTGTCTCTGGACCTTTTCTGACTCCTAGACTATTTAAGGATCGCTTCAAAAGAGATTAAGAGGTTTTTTTCTTCTCAATTAAACACAGGTGAGGTCTTTGTGATGTCAGGTCAGTAGGTATCCAGTGTCTCTGGCCCTTTTCTGACTTTTAGTCTGTTTAAGGATCGCTTCAAAAGACAGTAAGAGGTTTTTTTTCTCAATTAAACACAGATGAGGTCTTTGTGATGTCATGTCAGTAGGCATCCAGTGTCTCTGGCCCTTTTCTGACTCCTAGACTGTTTAAGGATCGCTTCAAAAGACAGTAAGAGGTTTTTTTTCTCAATTAAATACAGATGAGGTCTTTGTGATGTCATGTCAGTAGGCATCCAGTGTCTCTGGCCCTTTTCTGACTCCTAGACTGTTTAAGGATCGCTTCAAAAGACAGTAAGAGGTTTTTTTTCTCAATTAAACACAGATGAGGTCTTTGTGATGTCATGTCAGTAGGCATCCAGTGTCTCTGGCCCTTTTCTGACTCCTAGACTGTTTAAGGATCGCTTCAAAAGACAGTAAGAGGTTTTTTTTTCTCAATTAAACACAGATGAGGTCTTTGAGATGTCATGTCAGTAGGCATCCTGTGTCTCTGGCCCTTTTCTGACTCCTAGACTGTTTAAGGATCGCTTCAAAAGCAGGAAGAGGGTTTTTTTCTCAATTAAACACAGATGAGGTCTATGTGATGTCATGTCAGTAGGCCTCCAGTGTCTCTGGCCCTTTTCTGACTCCTAGACTGTTTAAGGATCGCTTCAAAAGACAGTAGGAGGTTTTTTTCTCAATTAAACACAGATGAGGTCTTTGTGATGTCATGTCAGTAGGCATCCAGTGTCTCTGGCCCTTTTCTGACTCCTAGATAGTTTAAGGATCGCTTCAAAAGACAGTAAGAGGTTTTTATCCCCAATTAAACACAGATGAGGTCTTTGTGATGTCATGTCAGTAGGCCTCCTGTGTCCCTGGCCCTTTTCTGACTCCTAGACTGTTTAAGGATCGCTTCAAAAGACAGTAAGAGGTTTTTTTTTCTCAATTAAACACAGATGAGGTCTTTGTGATGTCATGTCAGTAGGCCTCCAGTGTCTCTGGCCCTTTTCTCACTCCTAGACTGTTTAAGGATCGCTTCAAAAGACAGTAAGAGTTTTTTTTTCTCAATTAAACACAGATGAGGTCTTTGTGATGTCATGTCAGTAGGCCTCCAGTGTCTCTGGCCCTTTTCTGACTCCTAGACTGTTTAAGGATCGCTTCAAAAGACAGTAAGAGGTTTTTTTTCTCAATTAAACACAGATGAGGTCTTTGTGATGTCATGTCAGTAGGCCTCCTGTGTCTCTGGACCTTTTCTGACTCCTAGACTATTTAAGGATCGCTTCAAAAGACATTAAGAGGTTTTTTTCTTCTCAATTAAACACAGGTGAGGTCTTTGTGATGTCAGGTCAGTAGGCATCCAGTGTCTCTGGCCCTTTTCTGACTTTTAGTCTGTTTAAGGATCGCTTCAAAAGACAGTAAGAGTTTTTTTTTCTCAATTAAACACAGATGAGGTCTTTGTGATGTCATGTCAGTAGGCCTCCAGTGTCTCTGGCCCTTTTCTGACTCCTAGACTGTTTAAGGATCGCTTCAAAAGACAGTAAGAGGGTTTTTTTCTCAATTAAACACAGATGAGGTCTTTGTGATGTCATGTCAGTAGGCATCCTGTGTCTCTGGCCCTTTTCTGACTCCTAGACTGTTTAAGGATCGCTTCAAAAGCAGGAAGAGGGTTTTTTTCTCAATTAAACACAGATGAGGTCTTTGTGATGTCATGTCAGTAGGCATCCAGTGTCTCTGGCCCTTTTCTGACTCCTAGACTGTTTAAGGATCGCTTCAAAAGACAGTAAGAGGTTTTTTTTCTCAATTAAACACAGATGAGGTCTTTGTGATGTCATGTCAGTAGGCATCCAGTGTCTCTGGCCCTTTTCTGACTCCTAGACTGTTTAAGGATCGCTTCAAAAGACAGTAAGAGGTTTTTTTTCTCAATTAAACACAGATGAGGTCTTTGTGATGTCATGTCAGTAGGCATCCTGTGTCTCTGGCCCTTTTCTGACTCCTAGACTGTTTAAGGATCGCTTCAAAAGCAGGAAGAGGGTTTTTTTCTCAATTAAACACAGATGAGGTCTATGTGATGTCATGTCAGTAGGCCTCCAGTGTCTCTGGCCCTTTTCTGACTCCTAGACTGTTTAAGGATCGCTTCAAAAGACAGTAGGAGGTTTTTTTCTCAATTAAACACAGATGAGGTCTTTGTGATGTCATGTCAGTAGGCATCCAGTGTCTCTGGCCCTTTTCTGACTCCTAGATAGTTTAAGGATCGCTTCAAAAGACAGTAAGAGGTTTTTATCCCCAATTAAACACAGATGAGGTCTTTGTGATGTCATGTCAGTAGGCCTCCTGTGTCCCTGGCCCTTTTCTGACTCCTAGACTGTTTAAGGATCGCTTCAAAAGACAGTAAGAGGTTTTTTTTCTCAATTAAACACAGATGAGGTCTTTGTGATGTCATGTCAGTAGGCCTCCAGTGTCTCTGGCCCTTTTCTGACTCCTAGACTGTTTAAGGATCGCTTCAAAAGACAGTAAGAGTTTTTTTTTCTCAATTAAACACAGATGAGGTCTTTGTGATGTCATGTCAGTAGGCCTCCAGTGTCTCTGGCCCTTTTCTGACTCCTAGACTGTTTAAGGATCGCTTCAAAAGACAGTAAGAGGTTTTTTTTCTCAATTAAACACAGATGAGGTCTTTGTGATGTCATGTCAGTAGGCCTCCTGTGTCTCTGGCCCTTTTCTGACTTTTAGTCTGTTTAAGGATCGCTTCAAAAGACAGTAAGAGTTTTTTTTTCTCAATTAAACACAGATGAGGTCTTTGTGATGTCATGTCAGTAGGCCTCCAGTGTCTCTGGCCCTTTTCTGACTCCTAGACTGTTTAAGGATCGCTTCAAAAGACAGTAAGAGGGTTTTTTTCTCAATTAAACACAGATGAGGTCTTTGTGATGTCATGTCAGTAGGCATCCTGTGTCTCTGGCCCTTTTCTGACTCCTAGACTGTTTAAGGATCGCTTCAAAAGCAGGAAGAGGGTTTTTTTCTCAATTAAACACAGATGAGGTCTTTGTGATGTCATGTCAGTAGGCATCCAGTGTCTCTGGCCCTTTTCTGACTCCTAGACTGTTTAAGGATCGCTTCAAAAGACAGTAAGAGGTTTTTTTTCTCAATTAAACACAGATGAGGTCTTTGTGATGTCATGTCAGTAGGCATCCAGTGTCTCTGGCCCTTTTCTGACTCCTAGACTGTTTAAGGATCGCTTCAAAAGACAGTAAGAGGTTTTTTTTCTCAATTAAACACAGATGAGGTCTTTGTGATGTCATGTCAGTAGGCATCCTGTGTCTCTGGCCCTTTTCTGACTCCTAGACTGTTTAAGGATCGCTTCAAAAGCAGGAAGAGGGTTTTTTTCTCAATTAAACACAGATGAGGTCTATGTGATGTCATGTCAGTAGGCCTCCAGTGTCTCTGGCCCTTTTCTGACTCCTAGACTGTTTAAGGATCGCTTCAAAAGACAGTAGGAGGTTTTTTTCTCAATTAAACACAGATGAGGTCTTTGTGATGTCATGTCAGTAGGCATCCAGTGTCTCTGGCCCTTTTCTGACTCCTAGATAGTTTAAGGATCGCTTCAAAAGACAGTAAGAGGTTTTTATCCCCAATTAAACACAGATGAGGTCTTTGTGATGTCATGTCAGTAGGCCTCCTGTGTCCCTGGCCCTTTTCTGACTCCTAGACTGTTTAAGGATCGCTTCAAAAGACAGTAAGAGGTTTTTTTTCTCAATTAAACACAGATGAGGTCTTTGTGATGTCATGTCAGTAGGCCTCCAGTGTCTCTGGCCCTTTTCTGACTCCTAGACTGTTTAAGGATCGCTTCAAAAGACAGTAAGAGTTTTTTTTTCTCAATTAAACACAGATGAGGTCTTTGTGATGTCATGTCAGTAGGCCTCCAGTGTCTCTGGCCCTTTTCTGACTCCTAGACTGTTTAAGGATCGCTTCAAAAGACAGTAAGAGGTTTTTTTTCTCAATTAAACACAGATGAGGTCTTTGTGATGTCATGTCAGTAGGCCTCCTGTGTCTCTGGACCTTTTCTGACTCCTAGACTATTTAAGGATCGCTTCAAAAGACATTAAGAGGTTTTTTTCTTCTCAATTAAACACAGGTGAGGTCTTTGTGATGTCTGGTCAGTAGGCATCCAGTGTCTCTGGCCCTTTTCTGACTTTTAGTCTGTTTAAGGATCGCTTCAAAAGACAGTAAGAGGTTTTTTTTCTCAATTAAACACAGATGTGGTCTTTGTGATGTCATGTCAGTAGGCATCCAGTGTCTCTGGCCCTTTTCTGACTCCTAGACTGTTTAAGGATCGCTTCAAAAGACAGTAAGAGGTTTTTTTTCTCAATTAAAGACAGATGAGGTCTTTGTGATGTCATGTCAGTAGGCATCCAGTGTCTCTGGCCCTTTTCTGACTCCTAGACTGTTTAAGGATCGCTTCAAAAGACAGTAAGAGGTTTTTTTTCTCAATTAAACACAGATGAGGTCTTTGTGATGTCATGTCAGTAGGCATCCAGTGTCTCTGGCCCTTTTCTGACTCCTAGACTGTTTAAGGATCGCTTCAAAAGACAGTAAGAGGGTTTTTTTCTCAATTAAACACAGATGAGGTCTTTGTGATGTCATGTCAGTAGGCATCCTGTGTCTCTGGCCCTTTTCTGACTCCTAGACTGTTTAAGGATCGCTTCAAAAGCAGGAAGAGGGTTTTTTTCTCAATTAAATACAGATGAGGTCTTTGTGATGTCATGTCAGTAGGCATCCAGTGTCTTTGGCCCTTTTCTGACTCCTAGACTGTTTAAGGATCGCTTCAAAAGACAGTAGGAGGTTTTTTTTCTCAATTAAACACAGATGAGGTCTTTGTGATGTCATGTCAGTAGGCATCCAGTGTCTCTGGCCCTTTTCTGACTCCTAGACTGTTTAAGGATCGCTTCAAAAGACATTAAGAGGTTTTTTTTCTCAATTAAACACAGATGAGTTCTTTGTGATGTCATGTCAGTAGGCCTCCAGTGTCTCTGGCCATTTTCTGACCCCTAGGCTGTTTAAAGATCGCCCCAAAAGGCAGTAAGAGGTTTTTTTCTTCTCAATTAAACAAAGGTGAGGTCTTTGTGATATTATGTCAGTAGGTATCCAGTGTCTCTGGCCCTTTTCTAACTTTTAGTCTGTTTAAAGATGGCCCCAAAAGGCAGTAAGAGGTTTTTTCTCCACAATTAAACACAGGGGAGGTCTTTGTGATATCATGTCAGTAGGTATCCAGTGTCTCTGGCCCTTTTCTAACTTTTAGTCTGTTTAAAGATCGCCCCAAAAGGCAGTAAAAGGTTTTTTTCTTCTCAATTAAACACAGATGAGGTCTTTGTGATGTCATGTCAGTAAGCATCCAGTGTCTCTGGCCCTTTTCTGACTCCTAGATAGTTTAAGGATCGCTTCAAAAGACAGTAAGAGGTTTTTATCCCCAATTAAACACAGATGAGGTCTTTGTGATGTCATGTGAGTAGGCCTCCTGTGTCCCTGTCCCTTTTCTGACTCCTAGACTGTTTAAGGATCGCTTCAAAAGACAGTAAGAGGTTTTTTTTTCTCAATTAAACACAGATGAGGTCTTTGTGATGTCATGTCAGTAGGCCTCCAGTGTCTCTGGCCCTTTTCTGACTCCTAGACTGTTTAAGGATGGCTTCAAAAGACAGTAGGAGGTTTTTTTTCTCAATTAAACACAGATGAGGTCTTTGTGATGTCATGTCAGTAGGCATCCAGTGTCTCTGGCCCTTTTCTGACTCCTAGACTGTTTAAGGATCGCTTCAAAAGACAGTAAGAGGTTTTTTTTCTCAATTAAACACAGATGAGGTCTTTGTGATGTCATGTCAGTAAGCATCCAGTGTCTCTGGCCCTTTTCTGACTCCTAGACTGTTTAAGGATCGCTTCAAAAGACAGTAAGAGGTTTTTTTCTCAATTAAACACAGATGAGGTCTTTGTGATGTCATGTCAGTAGGCATCCTGAGTCCCTGGCCCTTTTCTGACTCCTAGACTGTTTAAGGATCGCTTCAAAAGACACTAAGAGGGTTTTTTTCTCAATTAAACACAGATGAGGTCTTTGTGATGTCATGTCAGTAGGCCTCCAGTGTCTCTGGCCCTTTTCTGACTCCTAGACTGTTTAAGGATCGCTTCAAAAGACAGTAGGAGGTTTTATTTCTCAATTAAACACAGATGAGGTCTTTGTGATGTCATGTCAGTAGGCATCCAGTGTCTTTGGCCCTTTTCTGACTCCTAGACTGTTTAAGGATCGCTTCAAAAGACAGTAGGAGGTTTTTTTTCTCAATTAAACACAGATGAGGTCTTTGTGATGTCATGTCAGTAGGCATCCAGTGTCTCTGGCCCTTTTCTGACTCCTAGACTGTTTAAGGATGGCCCCAAAAGGCAGTAAGAGGTTTTTTTCTTCTCAATTAAACACAGGGGAGGTCTTTGTGATATCATGTCAGTAGGTATCCAGTGTCTCTGGCCCTTTTCTAACTTTTAGTCTGTTTAAAGATCGCCCCAAAAGGCAGTAAAAGGTTTTTTTCTTCTCAATTAAACACAAATGAGGTCTTTGTGATGTCATGTCAGTAAGCATCCAGTGTCTCTGGCCCTTTTCTGACTCCTAGACTGTTTAAGGATCGCTTCAAAAGACAGTAAGAGGTTTTTTTTCTCAATTAAACACAGATGAGGTCTTTGTGATGTCATGTCAGTAGGCATCCTGAGTCCCTGGCCCTTTTCTGACTCCTAGACTGTTTAAGGATCGCTTCAAAAGACAGTAAGAGGGTTTTTTTCTCAATTAAACACAGATGTGGTCTTTGTGATGTCATATCAGTAGGCCTCCAGTGTCTCTGGCCCTTTTCTGACTCCTAGACTGTTTAAGGATCGCTTCAAAAGACAGTAGGAGGTTTTTTTTCTCAATTAAACACCGATGAGGTCTTTGTGATGTCATGTCAGTAGGCATCCAGTGTCTCTGGCCCTTTTCTGACTCGTAGACTGTTTAAGGATCGCTTCAAAAGACAGTAAGAGGTTTTTTTTCTCAATTAAACACAGATGAGGTCTTTGTGATGTCATGTCAGTAGGCATCCTGAGTCCCTGGCCCTTTTCTGACTCCTAGACTGTTTAAGGATCGCTTCAAAAGACAGTAAGAGGGTTTTTTTCTCAATTAAACACAGATGTGGTCTTTGTGATGTCATGTCAGTAGGCCTCCAGTGTCTCTGGCCCTTTTCTGACTCCTAGACTGTTTAAGGATCGCTTCAAAAGACAGTAGGAGGTTTTTTTTCTCAATTAAACACTGATGAGGTCTTTGTGATGTCATGTCAGTAGGCATCCAGTGTCTCTGGCCCTTTTCTGACTCCTAGACTGTTTAAGGATCACTTCAAAAGACAGAAAGACGTTTTTTTTTTCTCAATTAAACACAGATGAGGTCTTTGTGATGTCATGTCAGTAGGCATCCAGTGTCTCTGGCCCTTTTCTGACTCCTAGACTGTTTAAGGATCGCTTCAAAAGACAGTAAGAGGTTTTTTTTTTCTCAATTAAACACAGATGAGGTCTTTGTGATGTCATGTCAGTAGGCCTCCAGTGTCTCTGGCCCTTTTCTGACTCCTAGGCTGTTTAAAGATCGCCCCAAAAGGCAGTAAGAGGTTTTTTTCTTCTCAATTAAACAAAGGTGAAGTCTTTGTGATATCATGTCAGTAGGTATCCAGTGTCTCTGGCCCTTTTCTAACTTTTAGTCTGTTTAAAGATGGCCCCAAAAGGCAGTAAGAGGTTTTTTCTCCACAATTAAAGACAGGGGAGGTCTTTGTGATATCATGTCAGTAGGTATCCAGTGTCTCTGGCCCTTTTCTAACTTTTAGTCTGTTTAAAGATCGCCCCAAAAGGCAGTAAAAGGTTTTTTTCTTCTCAATTAAACACAGATGAGGTCTTTGTGATGTCATGTCAGTAAGCATCCAGTGTCTCTGGCCCTTTTCTGACTCCTAGATA
Source organism: Paroedura picta (assembly GCF_049243985.1). NCBI lineage: Eukaryota > Metazoa > Chordata > Lepidosauria > Squamata > Gekkonidae > Paroedura > Paroedura picta. The sequence continues at coordinate 1,030,673 of NC_135385.1, read as the reverse complement.
GTTTAAGGATCGCTTCAAAAGACAGTAAGAGGTTTTTATCCCCAATTAAACACAGATGAGGTCTTTGTGATGTCATGTGAGTAGGCCTCCTGTGTTCCTGTCCCTTTTCTGACTCCTAGACTGTTTAAGGATCGCTTCAAAAGACAGTAAGAGGTTTTTTTTTCTCAATTAAACACAGATGAGGTCTTTGTGATGTCATGTCAGTAGGCCTCCAGTGTCTCTGGCCCTTTTCTGACTCCTAGACTGTTTAAGGATGGCTTGAAAAGACAGTAGGAGGTTTTTTTTCTCAATTAAACAGAGATGAGGTCTTTGTGATGTCATGTCAGTAGGCATCCAGTGTCTCTGGCCCTTTTCTGACTCCTAGACTGTTTAAGGATCGCTTCAAAAGACAGTAAGAGGTTTTTTTTCTCAATTAAACACAGATGAGGTCTTTGTGATGTCATGTCAGTAAGCATCCAGTGTCTCTGGCCCTTTTCTGACTCCTAGACTGTTTAAGGATCGCTTCAAAAGACAGTAAGAGGTTTTTTTCTCAATTAAACACAGATGAGGTCTTTGTGATGTCATGTCAGTAGGCATCCTGAGTCCCTGGCCCTTTTCTGACTCCTAGACTGTTTAAGGATCGCTTCAAAAGACACTAAGAGGGTTTTTTTCTCAATTAAACACAGATGAGTTCTTTGTGATGTCATGTCAGTAGGCCTCCAGTGTCTCTGGCCCTTTTCTGACCCCTAGGCTGTTTAAAGATCGCCCCAAAAGGCAGTAAGAGGTTTTTTTCTTCTCAATTAAACAAAGGTGAGGTCTTTGTGATATTATGTCAGTAGGTATCCAGTGTCTCTGGCCCTTTTCTAACTTTTAGACTGTTTAAAGATGGCCCCAAAAGGCAGTAAGAGGTTTTTTTCTTCTCAATTAAACACAGGGGAGGTCTTTGTGATATCATGTCAGTAGGTATCCAGTGTCTCTGGCCCTTTTCTAACTTTTAGTCTGTTTAAAGATCGCCCCAAAAGGCAGTAAAAGGTTTTTTTCTTCTCAATTAAACACAAATGAGGTCTTTGTGATGTCATGTCAGTAAGCATCCAGTGTCTCTGGCCCTTTTCTTAGACTGTTTAAGGATCGCTTCAAAAGACAGTAAGAGGTTTTTTTTCTCAATTAAACACAGATGAGGTCTTTGTGATGTCATGTCAGTAGGCATCCTGAGTCTCTGGCCCTTTTCTGACTTTTAGTCTGTTTAAGGATCGCTTCAAAAGGCAGTAAAAGGTTTTTTTCTTCTCAATTAAACACAGATGAGGTCTTTGTGATGTCATGTCAGTAAGCATCCAGTGTCTCTGGCCCTTTTCTGACTCCTAGATAGTTTAAGGATCGCTTCAAAAGACAGTAAGAGGTTTTTATCCCCAATTAAACACAGATGAGGTCTTTGTGATGTCATGTGAGTAGGCCTCCTGTGTCCCTGTCCCTTTTCTGACTCCTAGACTGTTTAAGGATCGCTTCAAAAGACAGTAAGAGGTTTTTTTTTCTCAATTAAACACAGATGAGGTCTTTGTGATGTCATGTCAGTAGGCCTCCAGTGTCTCTGGCCCTTTTCTGACTCCTAGACTGTTTAAGGATGGCTTCAAAAGACAATAGGAGGTTTTTTTTCTCAATTAAACACAGATGAGGTCTTTGTGATGTCATGTCAGTAGGCATCCAGTGTCTCTGGCCCTTTTCTGACTCCTAGACTGTTTAAGGATCGCTTCAAAAGACAGTAAGAGGTTTTTTTTCTCAATTAAACACAGATGAGGTCTTTGTGATGTCATGTCAGTAAGCATCCAGTGTCTCTGGCCCTTTTCTGACTCCTAGACTGTTTAAGGATCGCTTCAAAAGACAGTAAGAGGTTTTTTTCTCAATTAAACACAGATGAGGTCTTTGTGATGTCATGTCAGTAGGCATCCTGAGTCCCTGGCCCTTTTCTGACTCCTAGACTGTTTAAGGATCGCTTCAAAAGACACTAAGAGGGTTTTTTTCTCAATTAAACACAGATGAGGTCTTTGTGATGTCATGTCAGTAGGCCTCCAGTGTCTCTGGCCCTTTTCTGACTCCTAGACTGTTTAAGGATCGCTTCAAAAGACAGTAGGAGGTTTTATTTCTCAATTAAACACAGATGAGGTCTTTGTGATGTCATGTCAGTAGGCATCCAGTGTCTTTGGCCCTTTTCTGACTCGTAGACTGTTTAAGGATCGCTTCAAAAGACAGTAAGAGGTTTTTTTTCTCAATTAAACACAGATGAGGTCTTTGTGATGTCATGTCAGTAGGCATCCTGAGTCCCTGGCCCTTTTCTGACTCCTAGACTGTTTAAGGATCGCTTCAAAAGACAGTAAGAGGGTTTTTTTCTCAATTAAACACAGATGTGGTCTTTGTGATGTCATGTCAGTAGGCCTCCAGTGTCTCTGGCCCTTTTCTGACTCCTAGACTGTTTAAGGATCGCTTCAAAAGACAGTAGGAGGTTTTTTTTCTCAATTAAACACTGATGAGGTCTTTGTGATGTCATGTCAGTAGGCATCCAGTGTCTCTGGCCCTTTTCTGACTCCTAGACTGTTTAAGGATCACTTCAAAAGACAGAAAGACGTTTTTTTTTTCTCAATTAAACACAGATGAGGTCTTTGTGATGTCATGTCAGTAGGCATCCAGTGTCTCTGGCCCTTTTCTGACTCCTAGACTGTTTAAGGATCGCTTCAAAAGACAGTAAGAGGTTTTTTTTTTCTCAATTAAACACAGATGAGGTCTTTGTGATGTCATGTCAGTAGGCCTCCAGTGTCTCTGGCCCTTTTCTGACTCCTAGGCTGTTTAAAGATCGCCCCAAAAGGCAGTAAGAGGTTTTTTTCTTCTCAATTAAACAAAGGTGAAGTCTTTGTGATATCATGTCAGTAGGTATCCAGTGTCTCTGGCCCTTTTCTAACTTTTAGTCTGTTTAAAGATGGCCCCAAAAGGCAGTAAGAGGTTTTTTCTCCACAATTAAAGACAGGGGAGGTCTTTGTGATATCATGTCAGTAGGTATCCAGTGTCTCTGGCCCTTTTCTAACTTTTAGTCTGTTTAAAGATCGCCCCAAAAGGCAGTAAAAGGTTTTTTTCTTCTCAATTAAACACAGATGAGGTCTTTGTGATGTCATGTCAGTAAGCATCCAGTGTCTCTGGCCCTTTTCTGACTCCTAGATAGTTTAAGGATCGCTTCAAAAGACAGTAAGAGGTTTTTATCCCCAATTAAACACAGATGAGGTCTTTGTGATGTCATGTGAGTAGGCCTCCTGTGTTCCTGTCCCTTTTCTGACTCCTAGACTGTTTAAGGATCGCTTCAAAAGACAGTAAGAGGTTTTTTTTTCTCAATTAAACACAGATGAGGTCTTTGTGATGTCATGTCAGTAGGCCTCCAGTGTCTCTGGCCCTTTTCTGACTCCTAGACTGTTTAAGGATGGCTTGAAAAGACAGTAGGAGGTTTTTTTTCTCAATTAAACACAGATGAGGTCTTTGTGATGTCATGTCAGTAGGCATCCAGTGTCTCTGGCCCTTTTCTGACTCCTAGACTGTTTAAGGATCGCTTCAAAAGACAGTAAGAGGTTTTTTTTCTCAATTAAACACAGATGAGGTCTTTGTGATGTCATGTCAGTAAGCATCCAGTGTCTCTGGCCCTTTTCTGACTCCTAGACTGTTTAAGGATCGCTTCAAAAGACAGTAAGAGGTTTTTTTCTCAATTAAACACAGATGAGGTCTTTGTGATGTCATGTCAGTAGGCATCCTGAGTCCCTGGCCCTTTTCTGACTCCTAGACTGTTTAAGGATCGCTTCAAAAGACACTAAGAGGGTTTTTTTCTCAATTAAACACAGATGAGTTCTTTGTGATGTCATGTCAGTAGGCCTCCAGTGTCTCTGGCCCTTTTCTGACCCCTAGGCTGTTTAAAGATCGCCCCAAAAGGCAGTAAGAGGTTTTTTTCTTCTCAATTAAACAAAGGTGAGGTCTTTGTGATATTATGTCAGTAGGTATCCAGTGTCTCTGGCCCTTTTCTAACTTTTAGACTGTTTAAAGATGGCCCCAAAAGGCAGTAAGAGGTTTTTTTCTTCTCAATTAAACACAGGGGAGGTCTTTGTGATATCATGTCAGTAGGTATCCAGTGTCTCTGGCCCTTTTCTAACTTTTAGTCTGTTTCAAGATCGCCCCAAAAGGCAGTAAAAGGTTTTTTTCTTCTCAATTAAACACAAATGAGGTCTTTGTGATGTCATGTCAGTAAGCATCCAGTGTCTCTGGCCCTTTTCTTAGACTGTTTAAGGATCGCTTCAAAAGACAGTAAGAGGTTTTTTTTCTCAATTAAACACAGATGAGGTCTTTGTGATGTCATGTCAGTAGGCATCCTGAGTCTCTGGCCCTTTTCTGACTTTTAGTCTGTTTAAGGATCGCTTCAAAAGGCAGTAAAAGGTTTTTTTCTTCTCAATTAAACACAGATGAGGTCTTTGTGATGTCATGTCAGTAAGCATCCAGTGTCTCTGGCCCTTTTCTGACTCCTAGATAGTTTAAGGATCGCTTCAAAAGACAGTAAGAGGTTTTTATCCCCAATTAAACACAGATGAGGTCTTTGTGATGTCATGTGAGTAGGCCTCCTGTGTCCCTGTCCCTTTTCTGACTCCTAGACTGTTTAAGGATCGCTTCAAAAGACAGTAAGAGGTTTTTTTTTCTCAATTAAACACAGATGAGGTCTTTGTGATGTCATGTCAGTAGGCCTCCAGTGTCTCTGGCCCTTTTCTGACTCCTAGACTGTTTAAGGATGGCTTCAAAAGACAATAGGAGGTTTTTTTTCTCAATTAAACACAGATGAGGTCTTTGTGATGTCATGTCAGTAGGCATCCAGTGTCTCTGGCCCTTTTCTGACTCCTAGACTGTTTAAGGATCGCTTCAAAAGACAGTAAGAGGTTTTTTTTCTCAATTAAACACAGATGAGGTCTTTGTGATGTCATGTCAGTAAGCATCCAGTGTCTCTGGCCCTTTTCTGACTCCTAGACTGTTTAAGGATCGCTTCAAAAGACAGTAAGAGGTTTTTTTCTCAATTAAACACAGATGAGGTCTTTGTGATGTCATGTCAGTAGGCATCCTGAGTCCCTGGCCCTTTTCTGACTCCTAGACTGTTTAAGGATCGCTTCAAAAGACACTAAGAGGGTTTTTTTCTCAATTAAACACAGATGAGGTCTTTGTGATGTCATGTCAGTAGGCCTCCAGTGTCTCTGGCCCTTTTCTGACTCCTAGACTGTTTAAGGATCGCTTCAAAAGACAGTAGGAGGTTTTATTTCTCAATTAAACACAGATGAGGTCTTTGTGATGTCATGTCAGTAGGCATCCAGTGTCTTTGGCCCTTTTCTGACTCCTAGACTGTTTAAGGATCGCTTCAAAAGACAGTAGGAGGTTTTTTTTCTCAATTAAACACAGATGAGGTCTTTGCGATGTCATGTCAGTAGGCATCCAGTGTCTCTGGCCCTTTTCTGACTCCTAGACTGTTTAAGGATGGCCCCAAAAGGCAGTAAGAGGTTTTTTTCTTCTCAATTAAACACAGGGGAGGTCTTTGTGATATCATGTCAGTAGGTATCCAGTGTCTCTGGCCCTTTTCTAACTTTTAGTCTGTTTAAAGATCGCCCCAAAAGGCAGTAAAAGGTTTTTTTCTTCTCAATTAAACACAAATGAGGTCTTTGTGATGTCATGTCAGTAAGCATCCAGTGTCTCTGGCCCTTTTCTGACTCCTAGACTGTTTAAGGATCGCTTCAAAAGACAGTAAGAGGTTTTTTTTCTCAATTAAACACAGATGAGGTCTTTGTGATGTCATGTCAGTAGGCATCCTGAGTCCCTGGCCCTTTTCTGACTCCTAGACTGTTTAAGGATCGCTTCAAAAGACAGTAAGAGGGTTTTTTTCTCAATTAAACACAGATGTGGTCTTTGTGATGTCATATCAGTAGGCCTCCAGTGTCTCTGGCCCTTTTCTGACTCCTAGACTGTTTAAGGATCGCTTCAAAAGACAGTAGGAGGTTTTTTTTCTCAATTAAACACTGATGAGGTCTTTGTGATGTCATGTCAGTAGGCATCCAGTGTCTCTGGCCCTTTTCTGACTCGTAGACTGTTTAAGGATCGCTTCAAAAGACAGTAAGAGGTTTTTTTTCTCAATTAAACACAGATGAGGTCTTTGTGATGTCATGTCAGTAGGCATCCTGAGTCCCTGGCCCTTTTCTGACTCCTAGACTGTTTAAGGATCGCTTCAAAAGACAGTAAGAGGGTTTTTTTCTCAATTAAACACAGATGTGGTCTTTGTGATGTCATGTCAGTAGGCCTCCAGTGTCTCTGGCCCTTTTCTGACTCCTAGACTGTTTAAGGATCGCTTCAAAAGACAGTAGGAGGTTTTTTTTCTCAATTAAACACTGATGAGGTCTTTGTGATGTCATGTCAGTAGGCATCCAGTGTCTCTGGCCCTTTTCTGACTCCTAGACTGTTTAAGGATCACTTCAAAAGACAGAAAGACGTTTTTTTTTTTCTCAATTAAACACAGATGAGGTCTTTGTGATGTCATGTCAGTAGGCATCCAGTGTCTCTGGCCCTTTTCTGACTCCTAGACTGTTTAAGGATCGCTTCAAAAGACAGTAAGAGGTTTTTTTTTCTCAATTAAACACAGATGAGGTCTTTGTGATGTCATGTCAGTAGGCCTCCAGTGTCTCTGGCCCTTTTCTGACTCCTAGGCTGTTTAAAGATCGCCCCAAAAGGCAGTAAGAGGTTTTTTTCTTCTCAATTAAACAAAGGTGAAGTCTTTGTGATATCATGTCAGTAGGTATCCAGTGTCTCTGGCCCTTTTCTAACTTTTAGTCTGTTTAAAGATGGCCCCAAAAGGCAGTAAGAGGTTTTTTCTCCACAATTAAACACAGGGGAGGTCTTTGTGATATCATGTCAGTAGGTATCCAGTGTCTCTGGCCCTTTTCTAACTTTTAGTCTGTTTAAAGATCGCCCCAAAAGGCAGTAAAAGGTTTTTTTCTTCTCAATTAAACACAGATGAGGTCTTTGTGATGTCATGTCAGTAAGCATCCAGTGTCTCTGGCCCTTTTCTGACTCCTAGATAGTTTAAGGATCGCTTCAAAAGACAGTAAGAGGTTTTTATCCCCAATTAAACACAGATGAGGTCTTTGTGATGTCATGTGAGTAGGCCTCCTGTGTCCCTGTCCCTTTTCTGACTCCTAGACTGTTTAAGGATCGCTTCAAAAGACAGTAAGAGGTTTTTTTTTCTCAATTAAACACAGATGAGGTCTTTGTGATGTCATGTCAGTAGGCCTCCAGTGTCTCTGGCCCTTTTCTGACTCCTAGACTGTTTAAGGATGGCTTGAAAAGACAGTAGGAGGTTTTTTTTCTCAATTAAACACAGATGAGGTCTTTGTGATGTCATGTCAGTAGGCATCCAGTGTCTCTGGCCCTTTTCTGACTCCTAGACTGTTTAAGGATCGCTTCAAAAGACAGTAAGAGGTTTTTTTTCTCAATTAAACACAGATGAGGTCTTTGTGATGTCATGTCAGTAAGCATCCAGTGTCTCTGGCCCTTTTCTGACTCCTAGACTGTTTAAGGATCGCTTCAAAAGACAGTAAGAGGTTTTTTTCTCAATTAAACACAGATGAGGTCTTTGTGATGTCATGTCAGTAGGCATCCTGAGTCCCTGGCCCTTTTCTGACTCCTAGACTGTTTAAGGATCGCTTCAAAAGACACTAAGAGGGTTTTTTTCTCAATTAAACACAGATGAGGTCTTTGTGATGTCATGTCAGTAGGCCTCCAGTGTCTCTGGCCCTTTTCTGACTCCTAGACTGTTTAAGGATCGCTTCAAAAGACAGTAGGAGGTTTTATTTCTCAATTAAACACAGATGAGGTCTTTGTGATGTCATGTCAGTAGGCATCCAGTGTCTTTGGCCCTTTTCTGACTCCTAGACTGTTTAAGGATCGCTTCAAAAGACAGTAGGAGGTTTTTTTTCTCAATTAAACACAGATGAGGTCTTTGTGATGTCATGTCAGTAGGCATCCAGTGTCTCTGGCCCTTTTCTGACTCCTAGACTGTTTAAGGATGGCCCCAAAAGGCAGTAAGAGGTTTTTTTCTTCTCAATTAAACACAGGGGAGGTCTTTGTGATATCATGTCAGTAGGTATCCAGTGTCTCTGGCCCTTTTCTAACTTTTAGTCTGTTTAAAGATCGCCCCAAAAGGCAGTAAAAGGTTTTTTTCTTCTCAATTAAACACAAATGAGGTCTTTGTGATGTCATGTCAGTAAGCATCCAGTGTCTCTGGCCCTTTTCTGACTCCTAGACTGTTTAAGGATCGCTTCAAAAGACAGTAAGAGGTTTTTTTTCTCAATTAAACACAGATGAGGTCTTTGTGATGTCATGTCAGTAGGCATCCTGAGTCCCTGGCCCTTTTCTGACTCCTAGACTGTTTAAGGATCGCTTCAAAAGACAGTAAGAGGGTTTTTTTCTCAATTAAACACAGATGTGGTCTTTGTGATGTCATATCAGTAGGCCTCCAGTGTCTCTGGCCCTTTTCTGACTCCTAGACTGTTTAAGGATCGCTTCAAAAGACAGTAGGAGGTTTTTTTTCTCAATTAAACACTGATGAGGTCTTTGTGATGTCATGTCAGTAGGCATCCAGTGTCTCTGGCCCTTTTCTGACTCGTAGACTGTTTAAGGATCGCTTCAAAAGACAGTAAGAGGTTTTTTTTCTCAATTAAACACAGATGAGGTCTTTGTGATGTCATGTCAGTAGGCATCCTGAGTCCCTGGCCCTTTTCTGACTCCTAGACTGTTTAAGGATCGCTTCAAAAGACAGTAAGAGGGTTTTTTTCTCAATTAAACACAGATGTGGTCTTTGTGATGTCATGTCAGTAGGCCTCCAGTGTCTCTGGCCCTTTTCTGACTCCTAGACTGTTTAAGGATCGCTTCAAAAGACAGTAGGAGGTTTTTTTTCTCAATTAAACACTGATGAGGTCTTTGTGATGTCATGTCAGTAGGCATCCAGTGTCTCTGGCCCTTTTCTGACTCCTAGACTGTTTAAGGATCACTTCAAAAGACAGAAAGACGTTTTTTTTTTCTCAATTAAACACAGATGAGGTCTTTGTGATGTCATGTCAGTAGGCATCCAGTGTCTCTGGCCCTTTTCTGACTCCTAGACTGTTTAAGGATCGCTTCAAAAGACAGTAAGAGGTTTTTTTTTCTCAATTAAACACAGATGAGGTCTTTGTGATGTCATGTCAGTAGGCCTCCAGTGTCTCTGGCCCTTTTCTGACTCCTAGGCTGTTTAAAGATCGCCCCAAAAGGCAGTAAGAGGTTTTTTTCTTCTCAATTAAACAAAGGTGAAGTCTTTGTGATATCATGTCAGTAGGTATCCAGTGTCTCTGGCCCTTTTCTAACTTTTAGTCTGTTTAAAGATGGCCCCAAAAGGCAGTAAGAGGTTTTTTCTCCACAATTAAACACAGGGGAGGTCTTTGTGATATCATGTCAGTAGGTATCCAGTGTCTCTGGCCCTTTTCTAACTTTTAGTCTGTTTAAAGATCGCCCCAAAAGGCAGTAAAAGGTTTTTTTCTTCTCAATTAAACACAGATGAGGTCTTTGTGATGTCATGTCAGTAAGCATCCAGTGTCTCTGGCCCTTTTCTGACTCCTAGATAGTTTAAGGATCGCTTCAAAAGACAGTAAGAGGTTTTTATCCCCAATTAAACACAGATGAGGTCTTTGTGATGTCATGTGAGTAGGCCTCCTGTGTCCCTGTCCCTTTTCTGACTCCTAGACTGTTTAAGGATCGCTTCAAAAGACAGTAAGAGGTTTTTTTTTCTCAATTAAACACAGATGAGGTCTTTGTGATGTCATGTCAGTAGGCCTCCAGTGTCTCTGGCCCTTTTCTGACTCCTAGACTGTTTAAGGATGGCTTGAAAAGACAGTAGGAGGTTTTTTTTCTCAATTAAACACAGATGAGGTCTTTGTGATGTCATGTCAGTAGGCATCCAGTGTCTCTGGCCCTTTTCTGACTCCTAGACTGTTTAAGGATCGCTTCAAAAGACAGTAAGAGGTTTTTTTTCTCAATTAAACACAGATGAGGTCTTTGTGATGTCATGTCAGTAAGCATCCAGTGTCTCTGGCCCTTTTCTGACTCCTAGACTGTTTAAGGATCGCTTCAAAAGACAGTAAGAGGTTTTTTTCTCAATTAAACACAGATGAGGTCTTTGTGATGTCATGTCAGTAGGCATCCTGAGTCCCTGGCCCTTTTCTGACTCCTAGACTGTTTAAGGATCGCTTCAAAAGACACTAAGAGGGTTTTTTTCTCAATTAAACACAGATGAGGTCTTTGTGATGTCATGTCAGTAGGCCTCCAGTGTCTCTGGCCCTTTTCTGACTCCTAGACTGTTTAAGGATCGCTTCAAAAGACAGTAGGAGGTTTTATTTCTCAATTAAACACAGATGAGGTCTTTGTGATGTCATGTCAGTAGGCATCCAGTGTCTTTGGCCCTTTTCTGACTCCTAGACTGTTTAAGGATCGCTTCAAAAGACAGTAGGAGGTTTTTTTTCTCAATTAAACACAGATGAGGTCTTTGTGATGTCATGTCAGTAGGCATCCAGTGTCTCTGGCCCTTTTCTGACTCCTAGACTGTTTAAGGATGGCCCCAAAAGGCAGTAAGAGGTTTTTTTCTTCTCAATTAAACACAGGGGAGGTCTTTGTGATATCATGTCAGTAGGTATCCAGTGTCTCTGGCCCTTTTCTAACTTTTAGTCTGTTTAAAGATCGCCCCAAAAGGCAGTAAAAGGTTTTTTTCTTCTCAATTAAACACAAATGAGGTCTTTGTGATGTCATGTCAGTAAGCATCCAGTGTCTCTGGCCCTTTTCTGACTCCTAGACTGTTTAAGGATCGCTTCAAAAGACAGTAAGAGGTTTTTTTTCTCAATTAAACACAGATGAGGTCTTTGTGATGTCATGTCAGTAGGCATCCTGAGTCCCTGGCCCTTTTCTGACTCCTAGACTGTTTAAGGATCGCTTCAAAAGACAGTAAGAGGGTTTTTTTCTCAATTAAACACAGATGTGGTCTTTGTGATGTCATATCAGTAGGCCTCCAGTGTCTCTGGCCCTTTTCTGACTCCTAGACTGTTTAAGGATCGCTTCAAAAGACAGTAGGAGGTTTTTTTTCTCAATTAAACACTGATGAGGTCTTTGTGATGTCATGTCAGTAGGCATCCAGTGTCTCTGGCCCTTTTCTGACTCGTAGACTGTTTAAGGATCGCTTCAAAAGACAGTAAGAGGTTTTTTTTCTCAATTAAACACAGATGAGGTCTTTGTGATGTCATGTCAGTAGGCATCCTGAGTCCCTGGCCCTTTTCTGACTCCTAGACTGTTTAAGGATCGCTTCAAAAGACAGTAAGAGGGTTTTTTTCTCAATTAAACACAGATGTGGTCTTTGTGATGTCATGTCAGTAGGCCTCCAGTGTCTCTGGCCCTTTTCTGACTCCTAGACTGTTTAAGGATCACTTCAAAAGACAGAAAGACGTTTCTTTTTTTTCTCAATTAAACACAGATGAGGTCTTTGTGATGTCATGTCAGTAGGCATCCAGTGTCTCTGGCCCTTTTCTGACTCGTAGACTGTTTAAGGATCGCTTCAAAAGACAGTAAGAGGTTTTTTTTCTCAATTAAACACAGATGAGGTCTTTGTGATGTCATGTCAGTAGGCATCCTGAGTCCCTGGCCCTTTTCTGACTCCTAGACTGTTTAAGGATCGCTTCAAAAGACAGTAAGAGGGTTTTTTTCTCAATTAAACACAGATGTGGTCTTTGTGATGTCATGTCAGTAGGCCTCCAGTGTCTCTGGCCCTTTTCTGACTCCTAGACTGTTTAAGGATCGCTTCAAAAGACAGTAGGAGGTTTTTTTTCTCAATTAAACACTGATGAGGTCTTTGTGATGTCATGTCAGTAGGCATCCAGTGTCTCTGGCCCTTTTCTGACTCCTAGACTGTTTAAGGATCACTTCAAAAGACAGAAAGACGTTTTTTTTTTTCTCAATTAAACACAGATGAGGTCTTTGTGATGTCATGTCAGTAGGCATCCAGTGTCTCTGGCCCTTTTCTGACTCCTAGACTGTTTAAGGATCGCTTCAAAAGACAGTAAGAGGTTTTTTTTTCTCAATTAAACACAGATGAGGTCTTTGTGATGTCATGTCAGTAGGCCTCCAGTGTCTCTGGCCCTTTTCTGACTCCTAGGCTGTTTAAAGATCGCCCCAAAAGGCAGTAAGAGGTTTTTTTCTTCTCAATTAAACAAAGGTGAAGTCTTTGTGATATCATGTCAGTAGGTATCCAGTGTCTCTGGCCCTTTTCTAACTTTTAGTCTGTTTAAAGATGGCCCCAAAAGGCAGTAAGAGGTTTTTTCTCCACAATTAAACACAGGGGAGGTCTTTGTGATATCATGTCAGTAGGTATCCAGTGTCTCTGGCCCTTTTCTAACTTTTAGTCTGTTTAAAGATCGCCCCAAAAGGCAGTAAAAGGTTTTTTTCTTCTCAATTAAACACAGATGAGGTCTTTGTGATGTCATGTCAGTAAGCATCCAGTGTCTCTGGCCCTTTTCTGACTCCTAGATAGTTTAAGGATCGCTTCAAAAGACAGTAAGAGGTTTTTATCCCCAATTAAACACAGATGAGGTCTTTGTGATGTCATGTGAGTAGGCCTCCTGTGTCCCTGTCCCTTTTCTGACTCCTAGACTGTTTAAGGATCGCTTCAAAAGACAGTAAGAGGTTTTTTTTTCTCAATTAAACACAGATGAGGTCTTTGTGATGTCATGTCAGTAGGCCTCCAGTGTCTCTGGCCCTTTTCTGACTCCTAGACTGTTTAAGGATGGCTTGAAAAGACAGTAGGAGGTTTTTTTTCTCAATTAAACACAGATGAGGTCTTTGTGATGTCATGTCAGTAGGCATCCAGTGTCTCTGGCCCTTTTCTGACTCCTAGACTGTTTAAGGATCGCTTCAAAAGACAGTAAGAGGTTTTTTTTCTCAATTAAACACAGATGAGGTCTTTGTGATGTCATGTCAGTAAGCATCCAGTGTCTCTGGCCCTTTTCTGACTCCTAGACTGTTTAAGGATCGCTTCAAAAGACAGTAAGAGGTTTTTTTCTCAATTAAACACAGATGAGGTCTTTGTGATGTCATGTCAGTAGGCATCCTGAGTCCCTGGCCCTTTTCTGACTCCTAGACTGTTTAAGGATCGCTTCAAAAGACACTAAGAGGGTTTTTTTCTCAATTAAACACAGATGAGGTCTTTGTGATGTCATGTCAGTAGGCCTCCAGTGTCTCTGGCCCTTTTCTGACTCCTAGACTGTTTAAGGATCGCTTCAAAAGACAGTAGGAGGTTTTATTTCTCAATTAAACACAGATGAGGTCTTTGTGATGTCATGTCAGTAGGCATCCAGTGTCTTTGGCCCTTTTCTGACTCCTAGACTGTTTAAGGATCGCTTCAAAAGACAGTAGGAGGTTTTTTTTCTCAATTAAACACAGATGAGGTCTTTGTGATGTCATGTCAGTAGGCATCCAGTGTCTCTGGCCCTTTTCTGACTCCTAGACTGTTTAAGGATGGCCCCAAAAGGCAGTAAGAGGTTTTTTTCTTCTCAATTAAACACAGGGGAGGTCTTTGTGATATCATGTCAGTAGGTATCCAGTGTCTCTGGCCCTTTTCTAACTTTTAGTCTGTTTAAAGATCGCCCCAAAAGGCAGTAAAAGGTTTTTTTCTTCTCAATTAAACACAAATGAGGTCTTTGTGATGTCATGTCAGTAAGCATCCAGTGTCTCTGGCCCTTTTCTGACTCCTAGACTGTTTAAGGATCGCTTCAAAAGACAGTAAGAGGTTTTTTTTCTCAATTAAACACAGATGAGGTCTTTGTGATGTCATGTCAGTAGGCATCCTGAGTCCCTGGCCCTTTTCTGACTCCTAGACTGTTTAAGGATCGCTTCAAAAGACAGTAAGAGGGTTTTTTTCTCAATTAAACACAGATGTGGTCTTTGTGATGTCATATCAGTAGGCCTCCAGTGTCTCTGGCCCTTTTCTGACTCCTAGACTGTTTAAGGATCGCTTCAAAAGACAGTAGGAGGTTTTTTTTCTCAATTAAACACTGATGAGGTCTTTGTGATGTCATGTCAGTAGGCATCCAGTGTCTCTGGCCCTTTTCTGACTCGTAGACTGTTTAAGGATCGCTTCAAAAGACAGTAAGAGGTTTTTTTTCTCAATTAAACACAGATGAGGTCTTTGTGATGTCATGTCAGTAGGCATCCTGAGTCCCTGGCCCTTTTCTGACTCCTAGACTGTTTAAGGATCGCTTCAAAAGACAGTAAGAGGGTTTTTTTCTCAATTAAACACAGATGTGGTCTTTGTGATGTCATGTCAGTAGGCCTCCAGTGTCTCTGGCCCTTTTCTGACTCCTAGACTGTTTAAGGATCGCTTCAAAAGACAGTAGGAGGTTTTTTTTCTCAATTAAACACTGATGAGGTCTTTGTGATGTCATGTCAGTAGGCATCCAGTGTCTCTGGCCCTTTTCTGACTCCTAGACTGTTTAAGGATCACTTCAAAAGACAGAAAGACGTTTTTTTTTTCTCAATTAAACACAGATGAGGTCTTTGTGATGTCATGTCAGTAGGCATCCAGTGTCTCTGGCCCTTTTCTGACTCCTAGACTGTTTAAGGATCGCTTCAAAAGACAGTAAGAGGTTTTTTTTTCTCAATTAAACACAGATGAGGTCTTTGTGATGTCATGTCAGTAGGCCTCCAGTGTCTCTGGCCCTTTTCTGACTCCTAGGCTGTTTAAAGATCGCCCCAAAAGGCAGTAAGAGGTTTTTTTCTTCTCAATTAAACAAAGGTGAAGTCTTTGTGATATCATGTCAGTAGGTATCCAGTGTCTCTGGCCCTTTTCTAACTTTTAGTCTGTTTAAAGATGGCCCCAAAAGGCAGTAAGAGGTTTTTTCTCCACAATTAAACACAGGGGAGGTCTTTGTGATATCATGTCAGTAGGTATCCAGTGTCTCTGGCCCTTTTCTAACTTTTAGTCTGTTTAAAGATCGCCCCAAAAGGCAGTAAAAGGTTTTTTTCTTCTCAATTAAACACAGATGAGGTCTTTGTGATGTCATGTCAGTAAGCATCCAGTGTCTCTGGCCCTTTTCTGACTCCTAGATAGTTTAAGGATCGCTTCAAAAGACAGTAAGAGGTTTTTATCCCCAATTAAACACAGATGAGGTCTTTGTGATGTCATGTGAGTAGGCCTCCTGTGTCCCTGTCCCTTTTCTGACTCCTAGACTGTTTAAGGATCGCTTCAAAAGACAGTAAGAGGTTTTTTTTTCTCAATTAAACACAGATGAGGTCTTTGTGATGTCATGTCAGTAGGCCTCCAGTGTCTCTGGCCCTTTTCTGACTCCTAGACTGTTTAAGGATGGCTTGAAAAGACAGTAGGAGGTTTTTTTTCTCAATTAAACACAGATGAGGTCTTTGTGATGTCATGTCAGTAGGCATCCAGTGTCTCTGGCCCTTTTCTGACTCCTAGACTGTTTAAGGATCGCTTCAAAAGACAGTAAGAGGTTTTTTTTCTCAATTAAACACAGATGAGGTCTTTGTGATGTCATGTCAGTAAGCATCCAGTGTCTCTGGCCCTTTTCTGACTCCTAGACTGTTTAAGGATCGCTTCAAAAGACAGTAAGAGGTTTTTTTCTCAATTAAACACAGATGAGGTCTTTGTGATGTCATGTCAGTAGGCATCCTGAGTCCCTGGCCCTTTTCTGACTCCTAGACTGTTTAAGGATCGCTTCAAAAGACACTAAGAGGGTTTTTTTCTCAATTAAACACAGATGAGGTCTTTGTGATGTCATGTCAGTAGGCCTCCAGTGTCTCTGGCCCTTTTCTGACTCCTAGACTGTTTAAGGATCGCTTCAAAAGACAGTAGGAGGTTTTATTTCTCAATTAAACACAGATGAGGTCTTTGTGATGTCATGTCAGTAGGCATCCAGTGTCTTTGGCCCTTTTCTGACTCCTAGACTGTTTAAGGATCGCTTCAAAAGACAGTAGGAGGTTTTTTTTCTCAATTAAACACAGATGAGGTCTTTGTGATGTCATGTCAGTAGGCATCCAGTGTCTCTGGCCCTTTTCTGACTCCTAGACTGTTTAAGGATGGCCCCAAAAGGCAGTAAGAGGTTTTTTTCTTCTCAATTAAACACAGGGGAGGTCTTTGTGATATCATGTCAGTAGGTATCCAGTGTCTCTGGCCCTTTTCTAACTTTTAGTCTGTTTAAAGATCGCCCCAAAAGGCAGTAAAAGGTTTTTTTCTTCTCAATTAAACACAAATGAGGTCTTTGTGATGTCATGTCAGTAAGCATCCAGTGTCTCTGGCCCTTTTCTGACTCCTAGACTGTTTAAGGATCGCTTCAAAAGACAGTAAGAGGTTTTTTTTCTCAATTAAACACAGATGAGGTCTTTGTGATGTCATGTCAGTAGGCATCCTGAGTCCCTGGCCCTTTTCTGACTCCTAGACTGTTTAAGGATCGCTTCAAAAGACAGTAAGAGGGTTTTTTTCTCAATTAAACACAGATGTGGTCTTTGTGATGTCATATCAGTAGGCCTCCAGTGTCTCTGGCCCTTTTCTGACTCCTAGACTGTTTAAGGATCGCTTCAAAAGACAGTAGGAGGTTTTTTTTCTCAATTAAACACTGATGAGGTCTTTGTGATGTCATGTCAGTAGGCATCCAGTGTCTCTGGCCCTTTTCTGACTCGTAGACTGTTTAAGGATCGCTTCAAAAGACAGTAAGAGGTTTTTTTTCTCAATTAAACACAGATGAGGTCTTTGTGATGTCATGTCAGTAGGCATCCTGAGTCCCTGGCCCTTTTCTGACTCCTAGACTGTTTAAGGATCGCTTCAAAAGACAGTAAGAGGGTTTTTTTCTCAATTAAACACAGATGTGGTCTTTGTGATGTCATGTCAGTAGGCCTCCAGTGTCTCTGGCCCTTTTCTGACTCCTAGACTGTTTAAGGATCGCTTCAAAAGACAGTAGGAGGTTTTTTTTCTCAATTAAACACTGATGAGGTCTTTGTGATGTCATGTCAGTAGGCATCCAGTGTCTCTGGCCCTTTTCTGACTCCTAGACTGTTTAAGGATCACTTCAAAAGACAGAAAGACGTTTCTTTTTTTTCTCAATTAAACACAGATGAGGTCTTTGTGATGTCATGTCAGTAGGCATCCAGTGTCTCTGGCCCTTTTCTGACTCCTAGACTGTTTAAGGATCGCTTCAAAAGACAGTAAGAGGTTTTTTTTTCTCAATTAAACACAGATGAGGTCTTTGTGATGTCATGTCAGTAGGCCTCCAGTGTCTCTGGCCCTTTTCTGACTCCTAGGCTGTTTAAAGATCGCCCCAAAAGGCAGTAAGAGGTTTTTTTCTTCTCAATTAAACAAAGGTGAAGTCTTTGTGATATCATGTCAGTAGGTATCCAGTGTCTCTGGCCCTTTTCTAACTTTTAGTCTGTTTAAAGATGGCCCCAAAAGGCAGTAAGAGGTTTTTTCTCCACAATTAAACACAGGGGAGGTCTTTGTGATATCATGTCAGTAGGTATCCAGTGTCTCTGGCCCTTTTCTAACTTTTAGTCTGTTTAAAGATCGCCCCAAAAGGCAGTAAAAGGTTTTTTTCTTCTCAATTAAACACAGATGAGGTCTTTGTGATGTCATGTCAGTAAGCATCCAGTGTCTCTGGCCCTTTTCTGACTCCTAGATAGTTTAAGGATCGCTTCAAAAGACAGTAAGAGGTTTTTATCCCCAATTAAACACAGATGAGGTCTTTGTGATGTCATGTGAGTAGGCCTCCTGTGTCCCTGTCCCTTTTCTGACTCCTAGACTGTTTAAGGATCGCTTCAAAAGAAAGTAAGAGGTTTTTTTTTCTCAATTAAACACAGATGAGGTCTTTGTGATGTCATGTCAGTAGGCCTCCAGTGTCTCTGGCCCTTTTCTGACTCCTAGACTGTTTAAGGATGGCTTGAAAAGACAGTAGGAGGTTTTTTTTCTCAATTAAACACAGATGAGGTCTTTGTGATGTCATGTCAGTAGGCATCCAGTGTCTCTGGCCCTTTTCTGACTCCTAGACTGTTTAAGGATCGCTTCAAAAGACAGTAAGAGGTTTTTTTTCTCAATTAAACACAGATGAGGTCTTTGTGATGTCATGTCAGTAAGCATCCAGTGTCTCTGGCCCTTTTCTGACACCTAGACTGTTTAAGGATCGCTTCAAAAGACAGTAAGAGGTTTTTTTCTCAATTAAACACAGATGAGGTCTTTGTGATGTCATGTCAGTAGGCATCCTGAGTCCCTGGCCCTTTTCTGACTCCTAGACTGTTTAAGGATCGCTTCAAAAGACACTAAGAGGGTTTTTTTCTCAATTAAACACAGATGAGTTCTTTGTGATGTCATGTCAGTAGGCCTCCAGTGTCTCTGGCCCTTTTCTGACCCCTAGGCTGTTTAAAGATCGCCCCAAAAGGCAGTAAGAGGTTTTTTTCTTCTCAATTAAACAAAGGTGAGGTCTTTGTGATATTATGTCAGTAGGTATCCAGTGTCTCTGGCCCTTTTCTAACTTTTAGACTGTTTAAAGATGGCCCCAAAAGGCAGTAAGAGGTTTTTTTCTTCTCAATTAAACACAGGGGAGGTCTTTGTGATATCATGTCAGTAGGTATCCAGTGTCTCTGGCCCTTTTCTAACTTTTAGTCTGTTTAAAGATCGCCCCAAAAGGCAGTAAAAGGTTTTTTTCTTCTCAATTAAACACAAATGAGGTCTTTGTGATGTCATGTCAGTAAGCATCCAGTGTCTCTGGCCCTTTTTTTAGACTGTTTAAGGATCGCTTCAAAAGACAGTAAGAGGTTTTTTTTCTCAATTAAACACAGATGAGGTCTTTGTGATGTCATGTCAGTAGGCATCCTGAGTCCCTGGCCCTTTTCTGACTCCTAGACTGTTTAAGGATCGCTTCAAAAGACAGTAAGAGGGTTTTTTTCTCAATTAAACACAGATGTGGTCTTTGTGATGTCATATCAGTAGGCCTCCAGTGTCTCTGGCCCTTTTCTGACTCCTAGACTGTTTAAGGATCGCTTCAAAAGACAGTAGGAGGTTTTTTTTCTCAATTAAACACTGATGAGGTCTTTGTGATGTCATGTCAGTAGGCATCCAGTGTCTCTGGCCCTTTTCTGACTCGTAGACTGTTTAAGGATCGCTTCAAAAGACAGTAAGAGGTTTTTTTTCTCAATTAAACACAGATGAGGTCTTTGTGATGTCATGTCAGTAGGCATCCTGAGTCCCTGGCCCTTTTCTGACTCCTAGACTGTTTAAGGATCGCTTCAAAAGACAGTAAGAGGGTTTTTTTCTCAATTAAACACAGATGTGGTCTTTGTGATGTCATGTCAGTAGGCCTCCAGTGTCTCTGGCCCTTTTCTGACTCCTAGACTGTTTAAGGATCGCTTCAAAAGACAGTAGGAGGTTTTTTTTCTCAATTAAACACTGATGAGGTCTTTGTGATGTCATGTCAGTAGGCATCCAGTGTCTCTGGCCCTTTTCTGACTCCTAGACTGTTTAAGGATCACTTCAAAAGACAGAAAGAGGTTTTTTTTTTTTCTCAATTAAACACAGATGAGGTCTTTGTGATGTCATGTCAGTAGGCCTCCAGTGTCTCTGGCCCTTTTCTGACTCCTAGACAGTTTAAGGATGGCTTCAAAAGACAGTAGGAGGTTTTTTTTCTCAATTAAACACAGATGAGGTCTTTGTGATGTCATGTCAGTAAGCATCCAGTGTCTCTGGCCCTTTTCTGACTCCTAGACTGTTTAAGGATCGCTTCAAAAGACAGTAAGAGGTTTTTTTCTCAATTAAACACAGATGAGGTCTTTGTGATGTCATGTCAGTAGGCATCCTGAGTCCCTGGCCCTTTTCTGATTCCTAGACTGTTTAAGGATCGCTTCAAAAGACAGTAGGAGGTTTTTTTTCTCAATTAAACACAGATGAGGTCTTTGTGATGTCATGTCAGTAGGCATCCAGTGTCTCTGGCCCTTTTCTGACTCCTAGACTGTTTAAGGATCGCTTCAAAAGACAGTAGGAGGTTTTTTTTCTCAATTAAACACAGATGAGGTCTTTGTGATGTCATGTGAGTAGGCCTCCTGTGTCCCTGTCCCTTTTCTGACTCCTAGACTGTTTAAGGATCGCTTCAAAAGACAGTAAGAGGTTTTTTTTTCTCAATTAAACACAGATGAGGTCTTTGTGATGTCATGTCAGTAGGCCTCCAGTGTCTCTGGCCCTTTTCTGACTCCTAGACTGTTTAAGGATCACTTCAAAAGACAGAAAGAGGTTTTTTTTTTCTCAATTAAACACAGATGAGGTCTTTGTGATGTCATGTCAGTAGGCCTCCAGTGTCTCTGGCCCTTTTCTGACTCCTAGACAGTTTAAGGATGGCTTCAAAAGACAGTAGGAGGTTTTTTTTCTCAATTAAACACAGATGAGGTCTTTGTGATGTCATGTCAGTAAGCAACCAGTGTCTCTGGCCCTTTTCTGACTCCTAGACTGTTTAAGGATCGCTTCAAAAGACAGTAAGAGGTTTTTTTCTCAATTAAACACAGATGAGGTCTTTGTGATGTCATGTCAGTAGGCATCCTGAGTCCCTGGCCCTTTTCTGATTCCTAGACTGTTTAAGGATCGCTTCAAAAGAAAGTAGGAGGTTTTTTTTCTCAATTAAACACAGATGAGGTCTTTGTGATGTCATGTCAGTAGGCATCCAGTGTCTCTGGCCCTTTTCTGACTCCTAGACTGTTTAAGGATCGCTTCAAAAGACAGTAGGAGGTTTTTTTTCTCAATTAAACACAGATGAGGTCTTTGTGATGTCATGTCAGTAGGCATCCAGTGTCTCTGGCCCTTTTCTGACTCCTAGACTGTTTAAGGGTCGCTTCAAAAGACAGTAAGAGGTTTTTTTTCTCAATTAAACACAGATGAGGTCTTTGTGATGTCATGTCAGTAAGCATCCAGTGTCTCTGGCCCTTTTCTGACTCCTAGATAGTTTAAGGATCGCTTCAAAAGACAGTAAGAGGTTTTTATCCCCAATTAAACACAGATGAGGTCTTTGTGATGTCATGTGAGTAGGCCTCCTGTGTCCCTGTCCCTTTTCTGACTCCTAGACTGTTTAAGGATCGCTTCAAAAGACAGTAAGAGGTTTTTTTTTCTCAATTAAACACAGATGAGGTCTTTGTGATGTCATGTCAGTAGGCCTCCAGTGTCTCTGGCCCTTTTCTGACTCCTAGACTGTTTAAGGATGGCTTCAAAAGACAGTAGGAGGTTTTTTTTCTCAATTAAACACAGATGAGGTCTTTGTGATGTCATGTCAGTAGGCATCCAGTGTCTCTGGCCCTTTTCTGACTCCTAGACTGTTTAAGGATCGCTTCAAAAGACAGTAAGAGGTTTTTTTTCTCAATTAAACACAGATGAGGTCTTTGTGATGTCATGTCAGTAAGCATCCAGTGTCTCTGGCCCTTTTCTGACTCCTAGACTGTTTAAGGATCGCTTCAAAAGACAGTAAGAGGTTTTTTTCTCAATTAAACACAGATGAGGTCTTTGTGATGTCATGTCAGTAGGCATCCAGTGTCTCTGGCCCTTTTCTGACTCCTAGACTGTTTAAGGATCGCTTCAAAAGACAGTAAGAGGTTTTTTTCTCAATTAAACACAGATGAGGTCTTTGTGATGTCATGTCAGTAAGCATCCAGTGTCTCTGGCCCTTTTCTGACTCCTAGACTGTTTAAGGATCGCTTCAAAAGACACTAAGAGGGTTTTTTCTCAATTAAACACAGATGAGGTCTTTGTGATGTCATGTCAGTAGGCCTCCAGTGTCTCCGGCCCTTTTCTGACACCTAGACTGTTTAAGGATCGCTTCAAAAGACAGTAGGAGGTTTTATTTCCCAATTAAACACAGATGAGGTCTTTGTGATGTCATGTCAGTAGGCATCCTGAGTCCCTGGCCCTTTTCTGATTCCTAGACTGTTTAAGGATAGCTTCAAAAGACAGTAGGAGGTTTTTTTTCTCAATTAAACACAGATGAGGTCTTTGTGATGTCATGTCAGTAGGCATCCAGTGTCTCTGGCCCTTTTCTGACTCCTAGACTGTTTAAGGATCGCTTCAAAAGACAGTAGGAGGTTTTTTTTCTCAATTAAACACAGATGAGGTCTTTGTGATGTCATGTCAGTAGGCATCCAGTGTCTCTGGCCCTTTTCTGACTCCTAGACTGTTTAAGGATCGCTTCAAAAGACAGTAAGAGGTTTTTTTTCTCAATTAAACACAGATGAGGTCTTTGTGATGTCATGTCAGTAAGCATCCAGTGTCTCTGGCCCTTTTCTGACTCCTAGATAGTTTAAGGATCGCTTCAAAAGACAGTAAG
The DNA here is from genome assembly GCF_049243985.1 of Paroedura picta. NCBI lineage: Eukaryota > Metazoa > Chordata > Lepidosauria > Squamata > Gekkonidae > Paroedura > Paroedura picta. Next base: position 1,008,234 of record NC_135385.1, on the reverse strand, counting down.
AGGTTTTTATCCCCAATTAAACACAGATGAGGTCTTTGTGATGTCATGTGAGTAGGCCTCCTGTGTCCCTGTCCCTTTTCTGACTCCTAGACTGTTTAAGGATCGCTTCAAAAGACAGTAAGAGGTTTTTTTTTCTCAATTAAACACAGATGAGGTCTTTGTGATGTCATGTCAGTAGGCCTCCAGTGTCTCTGGCCCTTTTCTGACTCCTAGACTGTTTAAGGATGGCTTCAAAAGACAGTAGGAGGTTTTTTTTCTCAATTAAACACAGATGAGGTCTTTGTGATGTCATGTCAGTAGGCATCCAGTGTCTCTGGCCCTTTTCTGACTCCTAGACTGTTTAAGGATCGCTTCAAAAGACAGTAAGAGGTTTTTTTTCTCAATTAAACACAGATGAGGTCTTTGTGATGTCATGTCAGTAAGCATCCAGTGTCTCTGGCCCTTTTCTGACTCCTAGACTGTTTAAGGATCGCTTCAAAAGACAGTAAGAGGTTTTTTTCTCAATTAAACACAGATGAGGTCTTTGTGATGTCATGTCAGTAGGCCTCCAGTGTCTCTGGCCCTTTTCTGACCCCTAGACTGTTTAAGGATCGCTTCAAAAGACAGTAGGAGGTTTTATTTCTCAATTAAACACAGATGAGGTCTTTGTGATGTCATGTCAGTAGGCATCCAGTGTCTTTGGCCCTTTTCTGACTCCTAGACTGTTTAAGGATCGCTTCAAAAGACAGTAGGAGGTTTTTTTTCTCAATTAAACACAGATGAGGTCTTTGTGATGTCATGTCAGTAGGCATCCAGTGTCTCTGGCCCTTTTCTGACTCCTAGACTGTTTAAGGATCGCTTCAAAAGACATTAAGAGGTTTTTTTTCTCAATTAAACACAGATGAGTTCTTTGTGATGTCATGTCAGTAGGCCTCCAGTGTCTCTGGCCCTTTTCTGACCCCTAGGCTGTTTAAAGATCGCCCCAAAAGGCAGTAAGAGGTTTTTTTCTTCTCAATTAAACAAAGGTGAGGTCTTTGTGATATTATGTCAGTAGGTATCCAGTGTCTCTGGCCCTTTTCTAACTTTTAGACTGTTTAAAGATGGCCCCAAAAGGCAGTAAGAGGTTTTTTTCTTCTCAATTAAACACAGGGGAGGTCTTTGTGATATCATGTCAGTAGGTATCCAGTGTCTCTGGCCCTTTTCTAACTTTTAGTCTGTTTAAAGATCGCCCCAAAAGGCAGTAAAAGGTTTTTTTCTTCTCAATTAAACACAAATGAGGTCTTTGTGATGTCATGTCAGTAAGCATCCAGTGTCTCTGGCCCTTTTCTTAGACTGTTTAAGGATCGCTTCAAAAGACAGTAAGAGGTTTTTTTTCTCAATTAAACACAGATGAGGTCTTTGTGATGTCATGTCAGTAGGCATCCTGAGTCCCTGGCCCTTTTCTGACTCCTAGACTGTTTAAGGATCGCTTCAAAAGACAGTAAGAGGGTTTTTTTCTCAATTAAACACAGATGAGGTCTATGTGATGTCATGTCAGTAGGCCTCCAGTGTCTCTGGCCCTTTTCTGACTCCTAGACTGTTTAAGGATCGCTTCAAAAGACAGTAGGAGGTTTTTTTCTCAATTAAACACAGATGAGGTCTTTGTGATTTCATGTCAGTAAGCATCCAGTGTCTCTGGCCCTTTTCTTAGACTGTTTAAGGATCGCTTCAAAAGACAGTAAGAGGTTTTTTTTCTCAATTAAACACAGATGAGGTCTTTGTGATGTCATGTCAGTAGGCATCCTGAGTCCCTGGCCCTTTTCTGACTCCTAGACTGTTTAAGGATCGCTTCAAAAGACAGTAAGAGGGTTTTTTTCTCAATTAAACACAGATGTGGTCTTTGTGATGTCATATCAGTAGGCCTCCAGTGTCTCTGGCCCTTTTCTGACTCCTAGACTGTTTAAGGATCGCTTCAAAAGACAGTAGGAGGTTTTTTTTCTCAATTAAACACTGATGAGGTCTTTGTGATGTCATGTCAGTAGGCATCCAGTGTCTCTGGCCCTTTTCTGACTCGTAGACTGTTTAAGGATCGCTTCAAAAGACAGTAAGAGGTTTTTTTTCTCAATTAAACACAGATGAGGTCTTTGTGATGTCATGTCAGTAGGCATCCTGAGTCCCTGGCCCTTTTCTGACTCCTAGACTGTTTAAGGATCGCTTCAAAAGACAGTAAGAGGGTTTTTTTCTCAATTAAACACAGATGTGGTCTTTGTGATGTCATGTCAGTAGGCCTCCAGTGTCTCTGGCCCTTTTCTGACTCCTAGACTGTTTAAGGATCGCTTCAAAAGACAGTAGGAGGTTTTTTTTCTCAATTAAACACTGATGAGGTCTTTGTGATGTCATGTCAGTAGGCATCCAGTGTCTCTGGCCCTTTTCTGACTCCTAGACTGTTTAAGGATCACTTCAAAAGACAGAAAGAGGTTTTTTTTTTTCTCAATTAAACACAGATGAGGTCTTTGTGATGTCATGTCAGTAGGCATCCAGTGTCTCTGGCCCTTTTCTGACTCCTAGACTGTTTAAGGATCGCTTCAAAAGACAGTAAGAGGTTTTTTTTTCTCAATTAAACACAGATGAGGTCTTTGTGATGTCATGTCAGTAGGACTCCAGTGTCTCTGGCCCTTTTCTGACTCCTAGACAGTTTAAGGATGGCTTCAAAAGACAGTAGGAGGTTTTTTTTCTCAATTAAACACAGATGAGGTCTTTGTGATGTCATGTCAGTAGGCCTCCAGTGTCTCTGGCCCTTTTCTGACTCCTAGACTGTTTAAGGATCGCTTCAAAAGACAGTAAGAGGGTTTTTTTCTCAATTAAACACAGATGTGGTCTTTGTGATGTCATGTCAGTAGGCCTCCAGTGTCTCTGGCCCTTTTCTGACTCCTAGACAGTTTAAGGATGGCTTCAAAAGACAGTAATAGGTTTTTTTTCTCAATTAAACACAGATGAGGTCTTTGTGATGTCATGTCAGTAGGCATCCTGAGTCCCTGGCCCTTTTCTGATTCCTAGACTGTTTAAGGATCGCTTCAAAAGACAGTAGGAGGTTTTATTTCTCAATTAAACACAGATGAGGTCTTTGTGATGTCATGTCAGTAGGCATCCTGAGTCCCTGGCCCTTTTCTGATTCCTAGACTGTTTAAGGATCGCTTCAAAAGACAGTAGGAGGTTTTTTTTCTCAATTAAACACAGATGAGGTCTTTGTGATGTCATGTCAGTAGGCATCCAGTGTCTCTGGCCCTTTTCTGACTCCTAGACTGTTTAAGGATCGCTTCAAAAGACAGTAGGAGGTTTTTTTTCTCAATTAAACACAGATGAGGTCTTTGTGATGTCATGTCAGTAGGCATCCAGTGTCTCTGGCCCTTTTCTGACTCCTAGACTGTTTAAGGATCGCTTCAAAAGACAGTAAGAGGTTTTTTTTCTCAATTAAACACAGATGAGGTCTTTGTGATGTCATGTCAGTAAGCATCCAGTGTCTCTGGCCCTTTTCTGACTCCTAGATAGTTTAAGGATCGCTTCAAAAGACAGTAAGAGGTTTTTATCCCCAATTAAACACAGATGAGGTCTTTGTGATGTCATGTGAGTAGGCCTCCTGTGTCCCTGTCCCTTTTCTGACTCCTAGACTGTTTAAGGATCGCTTCAAAAGACAGTAAGAGGTTTTTTTTTCTCAATTAAACACAGATGAGGTCTTTGTGATGTCATGTCAGTAGGCCTCCTGTGTCCCTGTCCCTTTTCTGACTCCTAGACTGTTTAAGGATCGCTTCAAAAGACAGTAAGAGGTTTTTTTTTCTCAATTAAACACAGATGAGGTCTTTGTGATGTCATGTCAGTAGGCCTCCAGTGTCTCTGGCCCTTTTCTAACTTTTAGTCTGTTTAAAGATCGCCCCAAAAGGCAGTAAAAGGTTTTTTTCTTCTCAATTAAACACAAATGAGGTCTTTGTGATGTCATGTCAGTAGGTATCCAGTGTCTCTGGCCCTTTTCTAACTTTTAGTCTGTTTAAAGATCGCCCCAAAAGGCAGTAAAAGGTTTTTTTCTTCTCAATTAAACACAAATGAGGTCTTTGTGATGTCATGTCAGTAAGCATCCAGTGTCTCTGGCCCTTTTCTTAGACTGTTTAAGGATCGCTTCAAAAGACAGTAAGAGGTTTTTTTTCTCAATTAAACACAGATGAGGTCTTTGTGATGTCATGTCAGTAGGCATCCTGAGTCCCTGGCCCTTTTCTGACTCCTAGACTGTTTAAGGATCGCTTCAAAAGACAGTAAGAGGGTTTTTTTCTCAATTAAACACAGATGAGGTCTATGTGATGTCATGTCAGTAGGCCTCCAGTGTCTCTGGCCCTTTTCTGACTCCTAGACTGTTTAAGGATCGCTTCAAAAGACAGTAGGAGGTTTTTTTCTCAATTAAACACAGATTAGGTCTTTGTGATGTCATGTCAGTAAGCATCCAGTGTCTCTGGCCCTTTTCTTAGACTGTTTAAGGATCGCTTCAAAAGACAGTAAGAGGTTTTTTTTCTCAATTAAACACAGATGAGGTCTTTGTGATGTCATGTCAGTAGGCATCCAGTGTCTCTGGCCCTTTTCTGACTCCTAGACTGTTTAAGGATCGCTTCAAAAGACAGTAAGAGGTTTTTTTTCTCAATTAAACACAGATGAGGTCTTTGTGATGTCATGTCAGTAAGCATCCAGTGTCTCTGGCCCTTTTCTGACTCCTAGATAGTTTAAGGATCGCTTCAAAAGACAGTAAGAGGTTTTTATCCCCAATTAAACACAGATGAGGTCTTTGTGATGTCATGTGAGTAGGCCTCCTGTGTCCCTGTCCCTTTTCTGACTCCTAGACTGTTTAAGGATCGCTTCAAAAGACAGTAAGAGGTTTTTTTTTCTCAATTAAACACAGATGAGGTCTTTGTGATGTCATGTCAGTAGGCCTCCTGTGTCCCTGTCCCTTTTCTGACTCCTAGACTGTTTAAGGATCGCTTCAAAAGACAGTAAGAGGTTTTTTTTTCTCAATTAAACACAGATGAGGTCTTTGTGATGTCATGTCAGTAGGCCTCCAGTGTCTCTGGCCCTTTTCTAACTTTTAGTCTGTTTAAAGATCGCCCCAAAAGGCAGTAAAAGGTTTTTTTCTTCTCAATTAAACACAAATGAGGTCTTTGTGATGTCATGTCAGTAGGTATCCAGTGTCTCTGGCCCTTTTCTAACTTTTAGTCTGTTTAAAGATCGCCCCAAAAGGCAGTAAAAGGTTTTTTTCTTCTCAATTAAACACAAATGAGGTCTTTGTGATGTCATGTCAGTAAGCATCCAGTGTCTCTGGCCCTTTTCTTAGACTGTTTAAGGATCGCTTCAAAAGACAGTAGGAGGTTTTTTTTCTCAATTAAACACTGATGAGGTCTTTGTGATGTCATGTCAGTAGGCATCCAGTGTCTCTGGCCCTTTTCTGACTCGTAGACTGTTTAAGGATCGCTTCAAAAGACAGTAAGAGGTTTTTTTTCTCAATTAAACACAGATGAGGTCTTTGTGATGTCATGTCAGTAGGCATCCTGAGTCCCTGGCCCTTTTCTGACTCCTAGACTGTTTAAGGATCGCTTCAAAAGACAGTAAGAGGGTTTTTTTCTCAATTAAACACAGATGTGGTCTTTGTGATGTCATGTCAGTAGGCCTCCAGTGTCTCTGGCCCTTTTCTGACTCCTAGACTGTTTAAGGATCGCTTCAAAAGACAGTAGGAGGTTTTTTTTCTCAATTAAACACTGATGAGGTCTTTGTGATGTCATGTCAGTAGGCATCCAGTGTCTCTGGCCCTTTTCTGACTCCTAGACTGTTTAAGGATCACTTCAAAAGACAGAAAGAGGTTTTTTTTTTTCTCAATTAAACACAGATGAGGTCTTTGTGATGTCATGTCAGTAGGCATCCAGTGTCTCTGGCCCTTTTCTGACTCCTAGACTGTTTAAGGATCGCTTCAAAAGACAGTAAGAGGTTTTTTTTTCTCAATTAAACACAGATGAGGTCTTTGTGATGTCATGTCAGTAGGCCTCCAGTGTCTCTGGCCCTTTTCTGACTCCTAGACAGTTTAAGGATGGCTTCAAAAGACAGTAGGAGGTTTTTTTTCTCAATTAAACACAGATGAGGTCTTTGTGATGTCATGTCAGTAGGCCTCCAGTGTCTCTGGCCCTTTTCTGACTCCTAGACTGTTTAAGGATCGCTTCAAAAGACAGTAAGAGGGTTTTTTTCTCAATTAAACACAGATGTGGTCTTTGTGATGTCATGTCAGTAGGCCTCCAGTGTCTCTGGCCCTTTTCTGACTCCTAGACTGTTTAAGGATCGCTTCAAAAGACAGTAGGAGGTTTTTTTTCTCAATTAAACACTGATGAGGTCTTTGTGATGTCATGTCAGTAGGCATCCAGTGTCTCTGGCCCTTTTCTGACTCCTAGACTGTTTAAGGATCACTTCAAAAGACAGAAAGAGTTTTTTTTTTCTCAATTAAACACAGATGAGGTCTTTGTGATGTCATGTCAGTAGGCCTCCAGTGTCTCTGGCCCTTTTCTGACTCCTAGACAGTTTAAGGATGGCTTCAAAAGACAGTAAGAGGTTTTTTTTCTCAATTAAACACAGATGAGGTCTTTGTGATGTCATGTCAGTAGGCATCCTGAGTCCCTGGCCCTTTTCTGATTCCTAGACTGTTTAAGGATCGCTTCAAAAGACAGTAGGAGGTTTTTTTTCTCAATTAAACACAGATGAGGTCTTTGTGATGTCATGTCAGTAGGCATCCAGTGTCTCTGGCCCTTTTCTGACTCCTAGACTGTTTAAGGATCGCTTCAAAAGACAGTAAGAGGTTTTTTTTTCTCAAACACAGATGAGGTCTTTGTGATGTCATGTCAGTAAGCATCCAGTGTCTCTGGCCCTTTTCTGACTCCTAGACTGTTTAAGGATCGCTTCAAAAGACAGTAAGAGGTTTTTTTTCTCAATTAAACACAGATGAGGTCTTTGTGATGTCATGTCAGTAGGCATCCAGTGTCTCTGGCACTTTTCTGACTCCTAGACTGTTTAAGGATCGCTTCAAAAGACAGTAAGAGGTTTTTTTTCTCAATTAAACACAGATGAGGTCTTTGTGATGTCATGTCAGTAGGCATCCAGTGTCTCTGGCACTTTTCTGACTCCTAGACTGTTTAAGGATCGCTTCAAAAGACAGTAAGAGGTTTTTTTTTTCTCAATTAAACACAGATGAGGTCTTTGTGATGTCATGTCAGTAAGCATCCAGTGTCTCTGGCCCTTTTCTGACTCCTATACTGTTTAAGGATCGCTTCAAAAGACAGTAAGAGGTTTCTTTTTCTCAATTAAACACAGATGAGGTCTTTGTGATGTCATGTCAGTAGGCATCCAGTGTCTCTGGCACTTTTCTGACTCCTAGACTGTTTAAGGATCGCTTCAAAAGACAGTAAGAGGTTTTTTTTCTCAATTAAACACAGATGAGGTCTTTGTGATGTCATGTCAGTAGGCATCCAGTGTCTCTGGCCCTTTTCTGACTCTTAGACTGTTTAAGGATCGCTTCAAAAGACAGTAAGAGGTTTTTTTTCTCAATTAAACACAGATGAGGTCTTTGTGATGTCATGTCAGTAGGCATCCTGTGTCTCTGGCCCTTTTCTGTCTCCTAGACTGTTTAAGGATCGCTTCAAAAGACAGTAAGAGGTTTTTTTTCTCAATTAAACACAGATGAGGTCTTTGTGATGTCATGTCAGTAGGCCTCCAGTGTCTCTGGCCCTTTTCTGACTCCTAGACTGTTTAAGGATCGCTTCAAAAGACAGTAAGATGTTTTTTTTCTCAATTAAACACAGATGAGGTCTTTGTGATGTCATGTCAGTAGGCCTCCAGTGTCTCTGGCCCTTTTCTGACTCCTAGACTGTTTAAGGATCGCTTCAAAAGACATTAAGAGGTTTTTTTCTTCTCAATTAAACACAAATGAGGTCTTTGTGATGTCATGTCAGTAGGCATCCTGTGTCTCTGGCCCTTTTCTGACTCCTAGACTGTTTAAGGATCGCTTCAAAAGACAGTAAGAGGTTTTTTTTTTCTCAATTAAACACAAATGAGGTCTTTGTGATGTCATGTCAGTAGGCATCCTGTGTCTCTGGCCCTTTTCTGACTCCTAGACTGTTTAAGGATAGCTTCAAAAGACAGTAGGAGGTTTTTTTTCTCAATTAAACACAGATGAGGTCTTTGTGATGTCAGGTCAGTAGGCCTCCAGTGTCTCTGGCCCTTTTCTGACTCCTAGACTGTTTAAGGATCGCTTCAAAAGACATTGAGAGTTTTTTTTCTTCTCAATTAAACACAGGTGAGGTCTTTGTGATGTCAGGTCAGTAGGTATCCAGTGTCTCTGGCCCTTTTCTGACTTTTAGTCTGTTTAAAGATCGCCCCAAAAGGCAGTAAGAGGTTTTTTATTTCTCAATTAAACACAGATGAGGTCTTTCTGATGTCATGTCAGTAGGCATCCAGTGTCTCTGGCCCTTTTCTGACTTTTAGTCTGTTTAAAGATCGCCCGAAAAGGCAGTAAGAGGTTTTTTTTCTCAATTAAACACAGATGAGGTCTTTGTGATGTCATGTCAGTAGGCCTCCAGTGTCTCTGGCCCTTTTCTGACTCCTAGACTGTTTAAGGATCGCTTCAAAAGACAGTAAGAGGTTTCTTTTCTCAATTAAACACAGATGAGGTCTTTGTGATGTCATGTCAGTAGGCCTCCAGTGTCTCTGGCCCTTTTCTGACTCCTAGACTGTTTAAGGATGGCTTCAAAAGACATTAAGAGGTTTTTTTCTTTTCAATTAAACACAGGTGAGGTCTTTGTGATGTCATGTCAGTAGGTATCCAGTGTCTCTGGCCCTTTTCTGACTTTTAGTCTGTTTAAAGATCGCCCCAAAATGCAGTAAGAGGTTTTTTTTTCTCAATTAAACACAGATGAGGTCTTTGTGATGTCATGTCAGTAGGCACCCAGTGTCTCTGGCCCTTTTCTGACTCCTAGACTGTTTAAGGATCGCTTCAAAAGACAGTAAGAGGTTTTTTTTCTCAATTAAACACAGATGAGGTCTTTGTGATGTCATGTCAGTAGGCCTCCAGTGTCTCTGGACCTTTTCTGACTCCTAGACTGTTTAAGGATCGCTTCAAAAGACAGTAAGAGGTTTTTTTTCTCAATTAAACACAGATGAGGTCTTTGTGATGTCATGTCAGTAGGCCTCCAGTGTCTCTGGACCTTTTCTGACTCCTAGACTATTTAAGGATCGCTTCAAAAGACATTAAGAGGTTTTTTTCTTCTCAATTAAACACAGGTGAGGTCTTTGTGATGTCATGTCAGTAGGCCTCCAGTGTCTCTGGACCTTTTCTGACTCCTAGACTGTTTAAGGATCGCCCCAAAAGGCAGTAAGAGGTTTTTTTTTTCTCAATTAAACACAGATGAGGTCTTTGTGATGTCATGTCAGTAGGCATCCAGTGTCTCTGGCCCTTTTCTGACTCCTAGACTGTTTAAGGATCACTTCAAAAGACAGAAAGAGGTTTTTTTCTCAATTAAACACAGATGAGGTCTTTGTGATGTCATGTCAGTAGGCATCCAGTGTCTCTGGCCCTTTTCTGACTCCTAGATAGTTTAAGGATCGCTTCAAAAGACAGTAAGAGGTTTTTATCCCCAATTAAACACAGATGAGGTCTTTGTGATGTCATGTCAGTAGGCCTCCTGTGTCCCTGGCCCTTTTCTGACTCCTAGACTGTTTAAGGATCGCTTCAAAAGACAGTAAGAGGTTTTTTTTTCTCAATTAAACACAGATGAGGTCTTTGTGATGTCATGTCAGTAGGCCTCCAGTGTCTCTGGCCCTTTTCTGACTCCTAGACTGTTTAAGGATCGCTTCAAAAGACAGTAAGAGTTTTTTTTTCTCAATTAAACACAGATGAGGTCTTTGTGATGTCATGTCAGTAGGCCTCCAGTGTCTCTGGCCCTTTTCTGACTCCTAGACTGTTTAAGGATCGCTTCAAAAGACATTAAGAGGTTTTTTTCTTCTCAATTAAACACAGGTGAGGTCTTTGTGATGTCAGGTCAGTAGGTATCCAGTATCTCTGGCCCTTTTCTGACTTTTAGTCTGTTTAAAGATCGCCCCAAAAGGCAGTAAGAGGTTTTTTTTTCTCAATTAAACACAGATGAGGTCTTTGTGATGTCATGTCAGTAGGCATCCAGTGTCTCTGGCCCTTTTCTGACTCCTAGACTGTTTAAGGATCACTTCAAAAGACAGAAAGAGGTTTTTTTCTCAATTAAACACAGATGAGGTCTTTGTGATGTCATGTCAGTAGGCATCCAGTGTCTCTGGCCCTTTTCTGACTCCTAGATAGTTTAAGGATCGCTTCAAAAGACAGTAAGAGGTTTTTATCCCCAATTAAACACAGATGAGGTCTTTGTGATGTCATGTCAGTAGGCCTCCTGTGTCCCTGGCCCTTTTCTGACTCCTAGACTGTTTAAGGATCGCTTCAAAAGACAGTAAGAGGTTTTTTTTCTCAATTAAACACAGATGAGGTCTTTGTGATGTCATGTCAGTAGGCCTCCAGTGTCTCTGGCCCTTTTCTGACTCCTAGACTGTTTAAGGATCGCTTCAAAAGACAGTAAGAGTTTTTTTTTCTCAAACACAGATGAGGTCTTTGTGATGTCATGTCAGTAGGCCTCCAGTGTCTCTGGCCCTTTTCTGACTCCTAGACTGTTTAAGGATCGCTTCAAAAGACAGTAAGAGGTTTTTTTTCTCAATTAAACACAGATGAGGTCTTTGTGATGTCATGTCAGTAGGCCTCCTGTGTCTCTGGACCTTTTCTGACTCCTAGACTATTTAAGGATCGCTTCAAAAGACATTAAGAGGTTTTTTTCTTCTCAATTAAACACAGGTGAGGTCTTTGTGATGTCAGGTCAGTAGGTATCCAGTGTCTCTGGCCCTTTTCTGACTTTTAGTCTGTTTAAGGATCGCTTCAAAAGACAGTAAGAGGTTTTTTTTCTCAATTAAACACAGATGAGGTCTTTGTGATGTCATGTCAGTAGGCATCCAGTGTCTCTGGCCCTTTTCTGACTCCTAGACTGTTTAAGGATCGCTTCAAAAGACAGTAAGAGGTTTTTTTTCTCAATTAAATACAGATGAGGTCTTTGTGATGTCATGTCAGTAGGCATCCAGTGTCTCTGGCCCTTTTCTGACTCCTAGACTGTTTAAGGATCGCTTCAAAAGACAGTAAGAGGTTTTTTTTCTCAATTAAACACAGATGAGGTCTTTGTGATGTCATGTCAGTAGGCATCCAGTGTCTCTGGCCCTTTTCTGACTCCTAGACTGTTTAAGGATCGCTTCAAAAGACAGTAAGAGGTTTTTTTTCTCAATTAAACACAGATGAGGTCTTTGTGATGTCATGTCAGTAGGCATCCTGTGTCTCTGGCCCTTTTCTGACTCCTAGACTGTTTAAGGATCGCTTCAAAAGCAGGAAGAGGGTTTTTTTCTCAATTAAACACAGATGAGGTCTATGTGATGTCATGTCAGTAGGCCTCCAGTGTCTCTGGCCCTTTTCTGACTCCTAGACTGTTTAAGGATCGCTTCAAAAGACAGTAAGAGGTTTTTATCCCCAATTAAACACAGATGAGGTCTTTGTGATGTCATGTCAGTAGGCCTCCTGTGTCCCTGGCCCTTTTCTGACTCATAGACTGTTTAAGGATTGCTTCAAAAGACAGTAAGAGGTTTTTTTTCTCAATTAAACACAGATGAGGTCTTTGTGATGTCATGTCAGTAGGCCTCCAGTGTCTCTGGCCCTTTTCTGACTCCTAGACTGTTTAAGGATCGCTTCAAAAGACAGTAAGAGGTTTCTTTTCTCAATTAAACACAGATGAGGTCTTTGTGATGTCATGTCAGTAGGCCTCCAGTGTCTCTGGCCCTTTTCTGACTCCTAGACTGTTTAAGGATGGCTTCAAAAGACATTAAGAGGTTTTTTTCTTCTCAATTAAACACAGGTGAGGTCTTTGTGATGTCAGGTCAGTAGGTATCCAGTGTCTCTGGCCCTTTTCTGACTTTTAGTCTGTTTAAAGATCGCCCGAAAAGGCAGTAAGAGGTTTTTTTTTCTCAATTAAACACAGATGAGGTCTTTGTGATGTCATGTCAGTAGGCATCCAGTGTCTCTGGCCCTTTTCTGACTCCTAGACTGTTTAAGGATCACTTCAAAAGACAGAAAGAGGTTTTTTTTTCTCAATTAAACACAGATGAGGTCTTTGTGATGTCATGTCAGTAGGCATCCAGTGTCTCTGGCCCTTTTCTGACTCCTAGATTGTTTAAGGATGGCTTCAAAAGACAGTAAGAGGTTTTTATCCCCAATTAAACACAGATGAGGTCTTTGTGATGTCATGTCAGTAGGCCTCCTGTGTCCCTGGCCCTTTTCTGACTCATAGACTGTTTAAGGATTGCTTCAAAAGACAGTAAGAGGTTTTTTTTCTCAATTAAACACAGATGAGGTCTTTGTGATGTCATGTCAGTAGGCCTCCAGTGTCTCTGGCCCTTTTCTGACTCCTAGACTGTTTAAGGATCGCTTCAAAAGACAGTAAGAGGTTTCTTTTCTCAATTAAACACAGATGAGGTCTTTGTGATGTCATGTCAGTAGGCCTCCAGTGTCTCTGGCCCTTTTCTGACTCCTAGACTGTTTAAGGATGGCTTCAAAAGACATTAAGAGGTTTTTTTCTTCTCAATTAAACACAGGTGAGGTCTTTGTGATGTCAGGTCAGTAGGTATCCAGTGTCTCTGGCCCTTTTCTGACTTTTAGTCTGTTTAAAGATCGCCCCAAAAGGCAGTAAGAGGTTTTTTTTTCTCAATTAAACACAGATGAGGTCTTTGTGATGTCATGTCAGTAGGCACCCAGTGTCTCTGGCCCTTTTCTGACTCCTAGACTGTTTAAGGATCGCTTCAAAAGCAGGAAGAGGGTTTTTTTCTCAATTAAACACAGATGAGGTCTATGTGATGTCATGTCAGTAGGCCTCCAGTGTCTCTGGCCCTTTTCTGACTCCTAGACTGTTTAAGGATCGCTTCAAAAGACAGTAGGAGGTTTTTTTCTCAATTAAACACAGATGAGGTCTTTGTGATGTCATGTCAGTAGGCATCCAGTGTCTCTGGCCCTTTTCTGACTCCTAGATAGTTTAAGGATCGCTTCAAAAGACAGTAAGAGGTTTTTATCCCCAATTAAACACAGATGAGGTCTTTGTGATGTCATGTCAGTAGGCCTCCTGTGTCCCTGGCCCTTTTCTGACTCCTAGACTGTTTAAGGATCGCTTCAAAAGACAGTAAGAGGTTTTTTTTTCTCAATTAAACACAGATGAGGTCTTTGTGATTTCATGTCAGTAGGCCTCCAGTGTCTCTGGCCCTTTTCTGACTCCTAGACTGTTTAAGGATCGCTTCAAAAGACAGTAAGAGTTTTTTTTTCTCAATTAAACACAGATGAGGTCTTTGTGATGTCATGTCAGTAGGCCTCCAGTGTCTCTGGCCCTTTTCTGACTCCTAGACTGTTTAAGGATCGCTTCAAAAGACAGTAAGAGGTTTTTTTTCTCAATTAAACACAGATGAGGTCTTTGTGATGTCATGTCAGTAGGCCTCCTGTGTCTCTGGACCTTTTCTGACTCCTAGACTATTTAAGGATCGCTTCAAAAGACATTAAGAGGTTTTTTTCTTCTCAATTAAACACAGGTGAGGTCTTTGTGATGTCAGGTCAGTACGTATCCAGTGTCTCTGGCCCTTTTCTGACTTTTAGTCTGTTTAAGGATCGCTTCAAAAGACAGTAAGAGGTTTTTTTTCTCAATTAAACACAGATGAGGTCTTTGTGATGTCATGTCAGTAGGCCTCCAGTGTCTCTGGCCCTTTTCTGACTCCTAGACTGTTTAAGGATCGCTTCAAAAGACAGTAAGAGGTTTTTTTTCTCAATTAAACACAGATGAGGTCTTTGTGATGTCATGTCAGTAGGCCTCCTGTGTCTCTGGACCTTTTCTGACTCCTAGACTATTTAAGGATCGCTTCAAAAGACATTAAGAGGTTTTTTTCTTCTCAATTAAACACAGGTGAGGTCTTTGTGATGTCAGGTCAGTAGGTATCCAGTGTCTCTGGCCCTTTTCTGACTTTTAGTCTGTTTAAGGATCGCTTCAAAAGACAGTAAGAGGTTTTTTTTCTCAATTAAACACAGATGAGGTCTTTGTGATGTCATGTCAGTAGGCATCCAGTGTCTCTGGCCCTTTTCTGATTCCTAGACTGTTTAAGGATCGCTTCAAAAGACAGTAAGAGGTTTTTTTTCTCAATTAAATACAGATGAGGTCTTTGTGATGTCATGTCAGTAGGCATCCTGTGTCTCTGGCCCTTTTCTGACTCCTAGACTGTTTAAGGATCGCTTCAAAAGACAGTAAGAGGTTTTTTTTCTCAATTAAACACAGATGAGGTCTTTGTGATGTCATGTCAGTAGGCATCCAGTGTCTCTGGCCCTTTTCTGACTCCTAGACTGTTTAAGGATCGCTTCAAAAGACAGTAAGAGGTTTTTTTTCTCAATTAAACACAGATGAGGTCTTTGTGATGTCATGTCAGTAGGCATCCTGTGTCTCTGGCCCTTTTCTGACTCCTAGACTGTTTAAGGATCGCTTCAAAAGCAGGAAGAGGGTTTTTTTCTCAATTAAACACAGATGAGGTCTATGTGATGTCATGTCAGTAGGCCTCCAGTGTCTCTGGCCCTTTTCTGACTCCTAGACTGTTTAAGGATCGCTTCAAAAGACAGTAGGAGGTTTTTTTCTCAATTAAACACAGATGAGGTCTTTGTGATATCATGTCAGTAGGTATCCAGTGTCTCTGGCCCTTTTCTAACTTTTAGTCTGTTTAAAGATCGCCCCAAAAGGCAGTAAAAGGTTTTTTTCTCAATTAAACACAGATGAGGTCTTTGTGATGTCATGTCAGTAGGCATCCAGTGTCTCTGGCCCTTTTCTGACTCCTAGATAGTTTAAGGATCGCTTCAAAAGACAGTAAGAGGTTTTTATCCCCAATTAAACACAGATGAGGTCTTTGTGATGTCATGTCAGTAGGCCTCCTGTGTCCCTGGCCCTTTTCTGACTCCTAGACTGTTTAAGGATCGCTTCAAAAGACAGTAAGAGGTTTTTTTTTTCTCAATTAAACACAGATGAGGTCTTTGTGATGTCATGTCAGTAGGCCTCCAGTGTCTCTGGCCCTTTTCTGACTCCTAGACTGTTTAAGGATCGCTTCAAAAGACAGTAAGAGTTTTTTTTTCTCAATTAAACACAGATGAGGTCTTTGTGATATCATGTCAGTAGGCCTCCAGTGTCTCTGGCCCTTTTCTGACTCCTAGACTGTTTAAGGATCGCTTCAAAAGACAGTAAGAGGTTTTTTTTCTCAATTAAACACAGATGAGGTCTTTGTGATGTCATGTCAGTAGGCCTCCTGTGTCTCTGGACCTTTTCTGACTCCTAGACTATTTAAGGATCGCTTCAAAAGACATTAAGAGGTTTTTTTCTTCTCAATTAAACACAGGTGAGGTCTTTGTGATGTCAGGTCAGTAGGTATCCAGTGTCTCTGGCCCTTTTCTAACTTTTAGTCTGTTTAAAGATGGCCCCAAAAGGCAGTAAGAGGTTTTTTCTCCACAATTAAACACAGGGGAGGTCTTTGTGATATCATGTCAGTAGGTATCCAGTGTCTCTGGCCCTTTTCTAACTTTTAGTCTGTTTAAAGATCGCCCCAAAAGGCAGTAAAAGGTTTTTTTCTTCTCAATTAAACACAGATGAGGTCTTTGTGATGTCATGTCAGTAAGCATCCAGTGTCTCTGGCCCTTTTCTGACTCCTAGATAGTTTAAGGATCGCTTCAAAAGACAGTAAGAGGTTTTTATCCCCAATTAAACACAGATGAGGTCTTTGTGATGTCATGTGAGTAGGCCTCCTGTGTCTCTGGCCCTTTTCTGACTCCTAGACTGTTTAAGGATCGCTTCAAAAGACAGTAAGAGGTTTTTTTTCTCAATTAAACACAGATGAGGTCTTTGTGATGTCATGTCAGTAGGCATCCAGTGTCTCTGGCCCTTTTCTGACTCCTAGACTGTTTAAGGATCGCTTCAAAAGACAGTAAGAGGTTTTTTTTCTCAATTAAACACAGATGAGGTCTTTGTGATGTCATGTCAGTAGGCCTCCAGTGTCTCTGGCCCTTTTCTGACTCCTAGACTGTTTAAGGATGGCTTCAAAAGACAGTAAGAGGTTTTTTTTCTCAATTAAACACAGATGAGGTCTTTGTGATGTCATGTCAGTAGGCATCCTGTGTCTCTGGCCCTTTTCTGTCTCCTAGACTGTTTAAGGATCGCTTCAAAAGACAGTAAGAGGTTTTTTTTCTCAATTAAACATAGATGAGGTCTTTGTGATGTCATGTCAGTAGGCCTCCAGTGTCTCTGGCCCTTTTCTGACTCCTAGACTGTTTAAGGATCGCTTCAAAAGACAGTAAGATGTTTTTTTTCTCAATTAAACACAGATGAGGTCTTTGTGATGTCATGTCAGTAGGCCTCCAGTGTCTCTGGCCCTTTTCTGACTCCTAGACTGTTTAAGGATCGCTTCAAAAGACATTAAGAGGTTTTTTTCTTCTCAATTAAACACAAATGAGGTCTTTGTGATGTCATGTCAGTAGGTATCCAGTGTCTCTGGCCCTTTTCTGACTCCTAGACTGTTTAAGGATCGCTTCAAAAGACAGTAAGAGGTTTTTTTTTTCTCAATTAAACACAAATGAGGTCTTTGTGATGTCATGTCAGTAGGCATCCTGTGTCTCTGGCCCTTTTCTGACTCCTAGACTGTTTAAGGATCGCTTCAAAAGACAGAAGGAGTTTTTTTTTCTCAATTAAACACAGATGAGGTCTTTGTGATGTCATGTCAGTAGGCCTCCAGTGTCTCTGGCCCTTTTCTGACTCCTAGACTGTTTAAGGATCGCTTCAAAAGACATTAAGAGTTTTTTTTCTTCTCAATTAAACACAGGTGAGGTCTTTGTGATGTCAGGTCAGTAGGTATCCAGTGTCTCTGGCCCTTTTCTGACTTTTAGTCTGTTTAAAGATCGCCCCAAAAGGCAGTAAGAGGTTTTTTATTTCTCAATTAAACACAGATGAGGTCTTTCTGATGTCATGTCAGTAGGCATCCAGTGTCTCTGGCCCTTTTCTGACTTTTAGTCTGTTTAAAGATCGCCCGAAAAGGCAGTAAGAGGTTTTTTTTTCTCAATTAAACACAGATGAGGTCTTTGTGATGTCATGTCAGTAGGCATCCAGTGTCTCTGGCCCTTTTCTGACTCCTAGACTGTTTAAGGATCACTTCAAAAGACAGAAAGAGGTTTTTTTTTCTCAATTAAACACAGATGAGGTCTTTGTGATGTCATGTCAGTAGGCATCCAGTGTCTCTGGCCCTTTTCTGACTCCTAGATTGTTTAAGGATGGCTTCAAAAGACAGTAAGAGGTTTTTATCCCCAATTAAACACAGATGAGGTCTTTGTGATGTCATGTCAGTAGGCCTCCTGTGTCCCTGGCCCTTTTCTGACTCATAGACTGTTTATGGATTGCTTCAAAAGACAGTAAGAGGTTTTTTTTCTCAATTAAACACAGATGAGGTCTTTGTGATGTCATGTCAGTAGGCCTCCAGTGTCTCTGGCCCTTTTCTGACTCCTAGACTGTTTAAGGATCGCTTCAAAAGACAGTAAGAGGTTTCTTTTCTCAATTAAACACAGATGAGGTCTTTGTGATGTCATGTCAGTAGGCCTCCAGTGTCTCTGGCCCTTTTCTGACTCCTAGACTGTTTAAGGATGGCTTCAAAAGACATTAAGAGGTTTTTTTCTTCTCAATTAAACACAGGTGAGGTCTTTGTGATGTCAGGTCAGTAGGTATCCAGTGTCTCTGGCCCTTTTCTGACTTTTAGTCTGTTTAAAGATCGCCCCAAAAGGCAGTAAGAGGTTTTTTTTTCTCAATTAAACACAGATGAGGTCTTTGTGATGTCATGTCAGTAGGCACCCAGTGTCTCTGGCCCTTTTCTGACTCCTAGACTGTTTAAGGATCGCTTCAAAAGACAGTAAGAGGTTTTTTTTCTCAATTAAACACAGATGAGGTCTTTGTGATGTCATGTCAGTAGGCCTCCAGTGTCTCTGGCCCTTTTCTGACTCCTAGACTGTTTAAGGATCGCTTCAAAAGACAGTAAGAGGTTTTTTTTCTCAATTAAACACAGATGAGGTCTTTGTGATGTCATGTCAGTAGGCCTCCAGTGTCTCTGGACCTTTTCTGACTCCTAGACTATTTAAGGATCGCTTCAAAAGACATTAAGAGGTTTTTTTTCTTCTCAATTAAACACAGGTGAGGTCTTTGTGATGTCAGGTCAGTAGGTATCCAGTGTCTCTGGCCCTTTTCTGACTTTTAGTCTGTTTAAAGATCGCCCCAAAAGGCAGTAAGAGGTTTTTTTTTTCTCAATTAAACACAGATGAGGTCTTTGTGATGTCATGTCAGTAGGCATCCAGTGTCTCTGGCCCTTTTCTGACTCCTAGACTGTTTAAGGATCACTTCAAAAGACAGAAAGAGGTTTTTTTCTCAATTAAACACAGATGAGGTCTTTGTGATGTCATGTCAGTAGGCATCCAGTGTCTCTGGCCCTTTTCTGACTCCTAGATAGTTTAAGGATCGCTTCAAAAGACAGTAAGAGGTTTTTATCCCCAATTAAACACAGATGAGGTCTTTGTGATGTCATGTCAGTAGGCCTCCTGTGTCCCTGGCCCTTTTCTGACTCCTAGACTGTTTAAGGATCGCTTCAAAAGACAGTAAGAGGTTTTTTTTTCTCAATTAAACACAGATGAGGTCTTTGTGATGTCATGTCAGTAGGCCTCCAGTGTCTCTGGCCCTTTTCTGACTCCTAGACTGTTTAAGGATCGCTTCAAAAGACAGTAAGAGTTTTTTTTTCTCAATTAAACACAGATGAGGTCTTTGTGATGTCATGTCAGTAGGCCTCCAGTGTCTCTGGCCCTTTTCTGACTCCTAGACTGTTTAAGGATCGCTTCAAAAGACAGTAAGAGGTTTTTTTTCTCAATTAAACACAGATGAGGTCTTTGTGATGTCATGTCAGTAGGCCTCCTGTGTCTCTGGACCTTTTCTGACTCCTAGACTATTTAAGGATCGCTTCAAAAGACATTAAGAGGTTTTTTTCTTCTCAATTAAACACAGTGATGTCAGGTCAGTAGGTATCCAGTGTCTCTGGCCCTTTTCTGACTTTTAGTCTGTTTAAGGATCGCTTCCAAAGACAGTAAGAGGTTTTTTTTCTCAATTAAACACAGATGAGGTCTTTGTGATGTCATGTCAGTAGGCATCCAGTGTCTCTGGCCCTTTTCTGACTCCTAGACTGTTTAAGGATCGCTTCAAAAGACAGTAAGAGGTTTTTTTTCTCAATTAAACACAGATGAGGTCTTTGTGATGTCATGTCAGTAGGCCTCCAGTGTCTCTGGCCCTTTTCTGACTCCTAGACTGTTTAAGGATCGCTTCAAAAGACAGTAAGAGGTTTTTTTTCTCAATTAAACACAGATGAGGTCTTTGTGATGTCATGTCAGTAGGCCTCCAGTGTCTCTGGACCTTTTCTGACTCCTAGACTATTTAAGGATCGCTTCAAAAGACATTAAGAGGTTTTTTTCTTCTCAATTAAACACAGGTGAGGTCTTTGTGATGTCAGGTCAGTAGGTATCCAGTGTCTCTGGCCCTTTTCTGACTTTTAGTCTGTTTAAAGATCGCCCCAAAAGGCAGTAAGAGGTTTTTTTTTTCTCAATTAAACACAGATGAGGTCTTTGTGATGTCATGTCAGTAGGCATCCAGTGTCTCTGGCCCTTTTCTGACTCCTAGACTGTTTAAGGATCACTTCAAAAGACAGAAAGAGGTTTTTTTCTCAATTAAACACAGATGAGGTCTTTGTGATGTCATGTCAGTAGGCATCCAGTGTCTCTGGCCCTTTTCTGACTCCTAGATAGTTTAAGGATCGCTTCAAAAGACAGTAAGAGGTTTTTATCCCCAATTAAACACAGATGAGGTCTTTGTGATGTCATGTCAGTAGGCCTCCTGTGTCCCTGGCCCTTTTCTGACTCCTAGACTGTTTAAGGATCGCTTCAAAAGACAGTAAGAGGTTTTTTTTTTCTCAATTAAACACAGATGAGGTCTTTGTGATGTCATGTCAGTAGGCCTCCAGTGTCTCTGGCCCTTTTCTGACTCCTAGACTGTTTAAGGATCGCTTCAAAAGACAGTAAGAGTTTTTTTTTCTCAATTAAACACAGATGAGGTCTTTGTGATGTCATGTCAGTAGGCCTCCAGTGTCTCTGGCCCTTTTCTGACTCCTAGACTGTTTAAGGATCGCTTCAAAAGACAGTAAGAGGTTTTTTTTCTCAATTAAACACAGATGAGGTCTTTGTGATGTCATGTCAGTAGGCCTCCTGTGTCTCTGGACCTTTTCTGACTCCTAGACTATTTAAGGATCGCTTCAAAAGACATTAAGAGGTTTTTTTCTTCTCAATTAAACACAGTGATGTCAGGTCAGTAGGTATCCAGTGTCTCTGGCCCTTTTCTGACTTTTAGTCTGTTTAAGGATCGCTTCCAAAGACAGTAAGAGGTTTTTTTTCTCAATTAAACACAGATGAGGTCTTTGTGATGTCATGTCAGTAGGCATCCAGTGTCTCTGGCCCTTTTCTGACTCCTAGACTGTTTAAGGATCGCTTCAAAAGACAGTAAGAGGTTTTTTTTCTCAATTAAACACAGATGAGGTCTTTGTGATGTCATGTCAGTAGGCATCCTGTGTCTCTGGCCCTTTTCTGACTCCTAGACTGTTTAAGGATCGCTTCAAAAGCAGGAAGAGGGTTTTTTTCTCAATTAAACACAGATGAGGTCTATGTGATGTCATGTCAGTAGGCTTCCAGTGTCTCTGGCCCTTTTCTGACTCCTAGACTGTTTAAGGATCGCTTCAAAAGACAGTAGGAGGTTTTTGTTCTCAATTAAACACAGATGAGGTCTTTGTGATGTCATGTCAGTAGGCATCCAGTGTCTCTGGCCCTTTTCTGACTCCTAGGCTGTTTAAAGATCGCCCCAAAAGGCAGTAAGAGGTTTTTTTCTTCTCAATTAAACAAAGGTGAAGTCCTTGTGATATCATGTCAGTAGGTATCCAGTGTCTCTGGCCCTTTTCTAACTTTTAGTCTGTTTAAAGATGGCCCCAAAAGGCAGTAAGAGGTTTTTTCTCCACAATTAAACACAGGGGAGGTCTTTGTGATATCATGTCAGTAGGTATCCAGTGTCTCTGGCCCTTTTCTAACTTTTAGTCTGTTTAAAGATCGCCCCAAAAGGCAGTAAAAGGTTTTTTTCTTCTCAATTAAACACAGATGAGGTCTTTGTGATGTCATGTCAGTAAGCA
Organism: Paroedura picta; assembly: GCF_049243985.1. Taxonomy (NCBI): domain Eukaryota; kingdom Metazoa; phylum Chordata; class Lepidosauria; order Squamata; family Gekkonidae; genus Paroedura; species Paroedura picta. Next base: position 986,796 of record NC_135385.1, on the reverse strand, counting down.
TCCAGTGTCTCTGGCCCTTTTCTGACTCCTAGATAGTTTAAGGATCGCTTCAAAAGACAGTAAGAGGTTTTTATCCCCAATTAAACACAGATGAGGTCTTTGTGATGTCATGTGAGTAGGCCTCCTGTGTCTCTGGCCCTTTTCTGACTCCTAGACTGTTTAAGGATCGCTTCAAAAGACAGTAAGAGGTTTTTTTTCTCAATTAAACACAGATGAGGTCTTTGTGATGTCATGTCAGTAGGCATCCAGTGTCTCTGGCCCTTTTCTGACTCCTAGACTGTTTAAGGATCGCTTCAAAAGACAGTAAGAGGTTTTTTTTCTCAATTAAACACAGATGAGGTCTTTGTGATGTCATGTCAGTAGGCATCCTGTGTCTCTGGCCCTTTTCTGACTCCTAGACTGTTTAAGGATCGCTTCAAAAGCAGGAAGAGGGTTTTTTTCTCAATTAAACACAGATGAGGTCTATGTGATGTCATGTCAGTAGGCCTCCAGTGTCTCTGGCCCTTTTCTGACTCCTAGACTGTTTAAGGATCGCTTCAAAAGACAGTAGGAGGTTTTTGTTCTCAATTAAACACAGATGAGGTCTTTGTGATGTCATGTCAGTAGGCATCCTGTGTCTCTGGCCCTTTTCTGACTCCTAGGCTGTTTAAAGATCGCCCCAAAAGGCAGTAAGAGGTTTTTTTCTTCTCAATTAAACAAAGGTGAAGTCCTTGTGATATCATGTCAGTAGGTATCCAGTGTCTCTGGCCCTTTTCTAACTTTTAGTCTGTTTAAAGATGGCCCCAAAAGGCAGTAAGAGGTTTTTTCTCCACAATTAAACACAGGGGAGGTCTTTGTGATATCATGTCAGTAGGTATCCAGTGTCTCTGGCCCTTTTCTAACTTTTAGTCTGTTTAAAGATCGCCCCAAAAGGCAGTAAAAGGTTTTTTTCTTCTCAATTAAACACAGATGAGGTCTTTGTGATGTCATGTCAGTAAGCATCCAGTGTCTCTGGCCCTTTTCTGACTCCTAGACTGTTTAAGGATCGCTTCAAAAGACATTAAGAGGTTTTTTTCTTCTCAATTAAACACAAATGAGATCTTTGTGATGTCATGTCAGTAGGCATCCTGTGTCTCTGGCCCTTTTCTGACTCCTAGACTGTTTAAGGATCGCTTCAAAAGACAGTAAGAGGTTTTTTTTTTCTCAATTAAACACAAATGAGGTCTTTGTGATGTCATGTCAGTAGGCATCCTGTGTCTCTGGCCCTTTTCTGACTCCTAGACTGTTTAAGGATCGCTTCAAAAGACAGTAGGAGGTTTTTTTTCTCAATTAAACACAGATGAGGTCTTTGTGATGTCATGTCAGTAGGCCTCCAGTGTCTCTGGCCCTTTTCTGACTCCTAGACTGTTTAAGGATCGCTTCAAAAGACATTAAGAGTTTTTTTTCTTCTCAATTAAACACAGGTGAGGTCTTTGTGATGTCAGGTCAGTAGGTATCCAGTGTCTCTGGCCCTTTTCTGACTTTTAGTCTGTTTAAAGATCGCCCCAAAAGGCAGTAAGAGGTTTTTTATTTCTCAATTAAACACAGATGAGGTCTTTCTGATGTCATGTCAGTAGGCATCCAGTGTCTCTGGCCCTTTTCTGACTTTTAGTCTGTTTAAAGATCGCCCGAAAAGGCAGTAAGAGGTTTTTTTTTCTCAATTAATCACAGATGAGGTCTTTGTGATGTCATGTCAGTAGGCATCCAGTGTCTCTGGCCCTTTTCTGACTCCTAGACTGTTTAAGGATCACTTCAAAAGACAGAAAGAGGTTTTTTTTTCTCAATTAAACACAGATGAGGTCTTTGTGATGTCATGTCAGTAGGCATCCAGTGTCTCTGGCCCTTTTCTGACTCCTAGATTGTTTAAGGATGGCTTCAAAAGACAGTAAGAGGTTTTTATCCCCAATTAAACACAGATGAGGTCTTTGTGATGTCATGTCAGTAGGCCTCCTGTGTCCCTGGCCCTTTTCTGACTCATAGACTGTTTAAGGATTGCTTCAAAAGACAGTAAGAGGTTTTTTTTCTCAATTAAACACAGATGAGGTCTTTGTGATGTCATGTCAGTAGGCCTCCAGTGTCTCTGGCCCTTTTCTGACTCCTAGACTGTTTAAGGATCGCTTCAAAAGACAGTAAGAGGTTTCTTTTCTCAATTAAACACAGATGAGGTCTTTGTGATGTCATGTCAGTAGGCCTCCAGTGTCTCTGGCCCTTTTCTGACTCCTAGACTGTTTAAGGATGGCTTCAAAAGACATTAAGAGGTTTTTCTCTTCTCAATTAAAGACAGGTGAGGTCTTTGTGATGTCAGGTCAGTAGGTATCCAGTGTCTCTGGCCCTTTTCTGACTTTTAGTCTGTTTAAAGATCGCCCCAAAAGGCAGTAAGAGGTTTTTTTTTCTCAATTAAACACAGATGAGGTCTTTGTGATGTCATGTCAGTAGGCACCCAGTGTCTCTGGCCCTTTTCTGACTCCTAGACTGTTTAAGGATCGCTTCAAAAGACAGTAAGAGGTTTTTTTTCTCAATTAAACACAGAGGAGGTCTTTGTGATGTCATGTCAGTAGGCCTCCAGTGTCTCTGGCCCTTTTCTGACTCCTAGACTGTTTAAGGATCGCTTCAAAAGACAGTAAGAGGTTTTTTTTCTCAATTAAACACAGATGAGGTCTTTGTGATGTCATGTCAGTAGGCCTCCAGTGTGTCAGGATTGTAGAATCTCTGTCATAAATTAGCCTGAGTTCCTCCATGTCAGTTATATTGCTTGATGGGACCTGGCGCCTGCTAGCCCCGTCCTTGTAGTTTGTAAGCAATAAAATAGAATAGTGATGTTATTCTAACCTTATCTTGTTGTGGGCTCACAGGGTTGTTTGTACCTCTCTCAAGGATGGGAGTTTGGAATCCTGTTTTTGTTTCACATATGTCTTTTCTCACTAACCCCCCTCCTTGGGAACTGTCAAGTTTTGGGCGGGAGAAATGTATTGATAAGCTGAGGCAAATCTGGCTTCGAGTCAGATTTGACTTTCAGTCCAATGCGTATAGTGCTAATCAATAAAACTATTTTCTTTTGAATAAGTTTTGTTGTGAGTTTCCTGTGCGTCTGACATCAAGTCAAATCTCACAACTCCTTTCACCTGCAAAATGCAGGGCGAGGGACATACTTTTTCTGAGCAGGGAGAGGGCCTGGATTGGGACCTCTCCCAGGGCGACGGCGCGAGTGCCGGCCCGCACAGCTCGGGCATGATGCGGGCAATCTCGGGGACAACCCCGGGGCCCGAGGAATTTTTGGAACGACACGTCACCCAGCGCAGGCGATTGTCTAAATACAACCGCCCTACTGGGGATGAGAGGTGGCCGGAGCACCTGGGACTGCCTAGCTACGCGCTGGAGCCTGTGGGTGAGACACAGGACTTGCAGTACAAGCTGGACAGGGTGACTAACTGGCTGCAGGATCTTTCGGGTCGGTTGGATCCGGAGGAGAAGCGCCGAACGCAACGCCTGCTGAAGGAGGTGCTCGGTGGCGGTGCGCACGATACCAGCCTGCGACGAGTGAGTGGTGGGCTTGCACTGCGGGAACACGGCATGGCGGACACGCAAGCGGCAGCGGATGCTGAGGCGTTGGCCAGGGCCAGGGCGCAGCTGGAAATCGAGGCGGAGGCTGAGGCTCGAGCGAGAGCGCAGCGGGAACAAGAAGGCGAGGACGAGGAGCGAGAGGACGAAGGCGGCGCGGGCGGCGACGGTGCCGGAGGGGACGGCGCGGAGGTAGGCGAGGATGCGGCGGCGGCGGCAGCAGCAGCAGCGGCGGCGGACGTTGCGGGAGCCGAGGCGGCGGCGGCAGCAGCGGCGCGCGAAGCGGCGCGAGCGGCAGCGCGAGCGGCAGAGGCGGCACGGGCAGCGGAACGAGCAAGAGCGGCGGCAGGGAGAGGACGAGGCATCGGCCGCGGTGCAAGACCCCCAGCGCCGGCCCCGGCACCAGCGGATTGGGGCCCGGGACGCCTGCCGGCCCACCTCCGGGGTGTGGAGATGCGGAGCACCTACAAATTCAAGGCTAAGTTTTCCGGGGACCCCTCCGACTTTCCTACGTTCCTGGTGCACCTCCAGGCCTACATGATGGAAATGGGGTTCACTTTCCAGGACGACGCGGAGAAAGTGCGTTTCGTGGGTCAAGCCCTAGAAGGCAAAGCAGCCAAATGGTTCGTGGACTTGTACCGCTATCACCCCCAAGCCATCCGTGATTACAACCATTTTATGAGAGCCCTGCGCCAGATGTACGTGGAACCGTTCGAACGAGAGACTGCGGAGAAAAAACTCAGGGCTCACCGGCAAGGAAAGTTGTCGGTGGTCGAGTACGCCAGGGAGTTTAAGGAGCTGGCTTCCTCGGTGCCGGACTGGACGGAGCCCCAACGCGTGCTGTCGTTTGTGGGGGGCCTCAATCCTACTCTGGCTGACAAATGCCTCCTCCTGGAAGACCCGCTTACAGTCGACGGTTGGGTCCAATTGGCTGGGGAGATGGAAAATCGATTGGAGCGAGCTTCGATGGTGCAGGCTCTGGCAGGCAAAACCGTGGCGAAAACCTCCACCCCGGCGAAAACCAAGCCCCGAGCCAAGTTGGAGCCGTCTGAGCGCACACGGCGCATGGAAAAGGGGCTGTGCTTGGGTTGCGGCCAGGCGGGGCATTTTCTCGCACACTGCCCGACAAAGGCGACAGCAACCCCGAGGGCCGTGAGCAGCGCCCCACCGAAAGCACAGCCTACTAAGAAAACCACCCCAAAGAAGAGTGCCAAGTCTCTCCTGGTGCCAGTGGCTACCGTGCCAGCAGTGGACGACTCGGAGGAGGGAAGCGGGCTGGAGGACGAGGATCAAGCCGAGGAGCAGTCGGGAAACGAGGACGGTCTGCTGTAAAGGCGCCCCGCCAGCAGGCCGCCAACAGGGGCAAAAGCGTGGTGAGTGATTCCCCCTTGCTACTCCTGCCTGCCAAGCTCTCCAATCCTAAGTCGGGGAAAACAGTGGGAGTCCGGTGTATCGTGGATTCGGGGTGCACCCAATCCCTAGTGAACCCGGCACTGGCCGAGACTTTGGGGGTGGGAAAGGTGCCGCTGAGGGAACCCTTGCCAATCACCCAATTAGACGGGAAATGTGCTCCAGGAGGGGAGGCCACAGCGAAAACGCGCCCAATGGACTTGGACATAAATAAACATTGGGAGCAAATCCAGCCTTTGGTAGCCCCTCATTCTGCCTTCCCTTGTGTGTTGGGGTTGGATTGGTTGAAGGAGCATGACCCCCTAGTGAAATGGAAAGAAGGGACTGTGGACTTTACCTCTCCCGCCTGCGGGCAGCACACCCGACCGCGGGATTCCCCGAGTAAGGGGATCGTGGCCGCTCTAGGAGCAGGGGGGGCAGCGCTCCCTCCCGAGTATCGGGACTTTGCGGATGTGTTCGCGGAGGTCGAGTGCAACCAACTCCCCCCCCACCGTAAAACTGACTGTGCCATCGAATTGAAGAAGGGGGAGCCTCTCCCCAAAGCCAAACTTTATTCCATGAGCCCCCGGGAAATGGCGGAGCTTAGGGATTTTCTGGACAAGAACCTGGCGAGGGGTTTTATTAGACCGGCCACGTCTTCACTAGCGGCCCCGGTACTTTTTGTAAAAAAGAAGGACGGTTCGCTACGTTTGTGTACTGACTACCGTGGGTTGAACGCAGTCTCTACCTGCAATGCCTACCCGCTCCCCCTGATTAAAGACTTGTTGGGCCATTTGGGGAAGGCACGGATTTTTACAAAATTGGATTTGAGGGAAGCTTATTACCGAGTTCGGATCAAGAGGGGGCACGAATATTTAACGGCCTTTAATACCCCCCTGGGGCAGTTTGAGTACACCGTAATGCCGTTCGGCCTCGCCGGCGCTCCGGGCGTGTTCATGAATATGATTAATGAAATTATGCATGATTTATTGTACCAGGGGGTGTTGGTTTATATTGATGATATTCTTGTGTACTCTGAGAATGTTGAGAGTCATGCTGATCTGGTCCGCGAAGTGCTCAAACGCTTGCGGAAGCACCAGTTGTTTGCTAAACTGTCCAAATGTGAGTTCCACCGCGATGCGGTGGAGTTTTTGGGGTTCCGTGTCTCCCAGGCTGGGATTGAGATGGATCCTGGCAAGGTGCGCGACTTGCTGGCTTGGGAACCTCCCCGCACCAGGAGGCAACTGCAAAGTTTCTTAGGGTTCGCTAATTTTTACAGGACTTTCATCCCAAATTTCGCTAAAGTGGCGTTACCCCTCACTGACTTGTTGAAAACCAAACAAGGGGGAAAAGCGGCGAGCCGCCCGGGGACGCCCCTTCTGTGGACTCCCCCCTGTCAAGACGCATTTGACAAACTAAAGTTGTTGTTCACGTCCGAACCCGTACTGGCCCATGCTGACCCTTCTAAGCAATTCACTGTGCAAGTAGACTCCTCGGACGTAGCAATGGGGGCCGTGATCCTCCAAGAGGGGGAGGACGGGAAGTTACACCCGCTGGCCTATCTGTCAAAGAAATTTTCGGGGGCAGAGCGAAATTGGGCAATTTGGGAAAAAGAGGCGGCTGCAGTAAAATTGGCCCTTTCCACCTGGAGGCATTGGCTAGAGGGGTCCGCAATCCCATTCGTTGTCTGGACGGATCATAAAAACCTCCAGGCGCTCAAGCAGCCCCGTTCACTGTCCGCCAAGCAAATGAGGTGGGCGGAGTTTTTCGCCCGTTTCAACTTCTCCCTTAAGCATCTGCCGGGTAAAATGAACTTTTTGGCGGATGCATTATCACGCCTGCCCCAGTACAACAGCAAACGAGACCCATTGGTGGACACCGTTTTCACCCCCGCCCAACTAGGGATGGCCGCCGTGACGCGCAGCCACGTAAAGACTGTTCCGCCCGTCCCAGGGGGCTGGGTCCAGAAAGAGATGTCACAAGATCCGGAGTTTGGCTCCCTCCGCCCTGATCTGACGGAGAAGGGGGGACTCTTTTTTAAGGGCGAGAGACTCTTTGTTCCTGTTGCCGCCAGAGATAAAGTTTTGAAACTTTGCCACGATGCGAAAACTGCTGGACATTTTGGTTTCGTGAAAACTCTACACCTGGTTAGGAGACAGTATTGGTGGCCGTCCATGCGCAAAGATGTAGAGAAATATGTGCAGGGGTGCCCTGTTTGTGTCACCTCGAAACCGGTTGGAGGCAAGAAAAAGGGGCTATTACAACCGCAGCCCACCCCCTCCCGTCCATGGACAGATGTCACTATGGACTTTATTACGGACCTCCCTCCAAGCCATGGGCACACCGTTGTATGGGTGGTGGTGGATGCTTTTTCTAAACAGGCTCACTTCATTCCCTGCACGGGAGTGCCTTCAGCACCTAAATTGGCTTCTCTTTTTGTTGAACACGTGGTACGTCTGCACGGGATCCCGACACGTGTTCTGACGGATCGGGGCCCCCAGTTCGTTTCCAAGTTTTGGAGGGAACTCTTGAGACTATTAGGGGTGGAGCAGGCCCTCACTTCGGGTTATCATCCGGAATCAAATGGCCAGACCGAGAGGGTAAACCAAATCCTGGAACAGTATTTGCGTTGTTTTATCAATCACCAGCAGGACAATTGGGTCTCCTTATTGCCGCTAGCTGAATTTGCCTACAACAATGGGGTTCATGCCTCAACAGGGGTATCGCCCTTTAAAGTAGTGTATGGGACTGATTTGGCAACAGCCCCCACCTGGGAACTCAGCTCCACGGAGGCTCCTGACATAAATAAATGGGCATCGACCATCAGTACAGGGTGGCCAGAAATTGTTGCTAGCCTTAAAGTGGCGAAACAGGCCTATAAAGCTCAAGCAGATAAGAAAAGAGTACCTGCACCTGATTGGAAAGTGGGAGACCTGGCCTATTTGTCTACAAAAAACCTGAGGTGCCAGCAGAAATCTAAGAAACTTGGTCCTAAATATGTGGGGCCCTTTAAAGTGGTAAAACTGATTAATCCTGTGACTGTTGAGTTAGCCTTACCAAAGACTTATAGGAATGTGCATCCGGTTTTTCATTCCAGCCTGCTGCGAAGAGCTCCGGCCCCAGACGAGTGGCACCCTCCTCCAGACCAGCCTGTGCCAATTTACATCGACAAAGACACCCACTATGAAGTCAACCAGATTTTAGACTCTCGTTTGCACAAGGGTCGCCTTCAATATCTGATTGAGTGGAAGGATTTCCCCTCGGGGGACAAGGAGTGGGTGGAGGCGGGGAATGTGAAAGCACCTCGCCTTCTCCGGGCTTTCCATCGAGCATTTCCTGATTGTCCTCGCCCGGTTGATGCCGGCTAGATGGAGGAGTGAAGTTAGTTTTAATGCGGAGGGATGTCAGGATTGTAGAATCTCTGTCATAAATTAGCCTGAGTTCCTCCATGTCAGTTATATTGCTTGATGGGACCTGGCGCCTGCTAGCCCCGTCCTTGTAGTTTGTAAGCAATAAAATAGAATAGTGATGTTATTCTAACCTTATCTTGTTGTGGGCTCACAGGGTTGTTTGTACCTCTCTCAAGGATGGGAGTTTGGAATCCTGTTTTTGTTTCACATATGTCTTTTCTCACTAACCCCCCTCCTTGGGAACTGTCAAGTTTTGGGCGGGAGAAATGTATTGATAAGCTGAGGCAAATCTGGCTTCGAGTCAGATTTGACTTTCAGTCCAATGCGTATAGTGCTAATCAATAAAACTATTTTCTTTTGAATAGGTTTTGTTGTGAGTTTCCTGTGCGTCTGACACAGTGTCTCTGGACCTTTTCTGACTCCTAGACTATTTAAGGATCGCTTCAAAAGACATTAAGAGGTTTTTTTCTTCTCAATTAAACACAGGTGAGGTCTTTGTGATGTCAGGTCAGTAGGTATCCAGTGTCTCTGGCCCTTTTCTGACTTTTAGTCTGTTTAAAGATCGCCCCAAAAGGCAGTAAGAGGTTTTTTTTTTCTCAATTAAACACAGATGAGGTCTTTGTGATGTCATGTCAGTAGGCATCCAGTGTCTCTGGCCCTTTTCTGACTCCTAGATAGTTTAAGGATCGCTTCAAAAGACAGTAAGAGGTTTTTATCCCCAATTAAACACAGATGAGGTCTTTGTGATGTCATGTCAGTAGGCCTCCTGTGTCCCTGGCCCTTTTCTGACTCCTAGACTGTTTAAGGATCGCTTCAAAAGACAGTAAGAGGTTTTTTTTTCTCAATTAAACACAGATGAGGTCTTTGTGATGTCATGTCAGTAGGCCTCCAGTGTCTCTGGCCCTTTTCTGACTCCTAGACTGTTTAAGGATCGCTTCAAAAGACAGTAAGAGTTTTTTTCTCTCAATTAAACACAGATGAGGTCTTTGTGATGTCATGTCAGTAGGCCTCCAGTGTCTCTGGCCCTTTTCTGACTCCTAGACTGTTTAAGGATCGCTTCAAAAGACAGTAAGAGGTTTTTTTTCTCAATTAAACACAGATGAGGTCTTTGTGATGTCATGTCAGTAGGCCTCCTGTGTCTCTGGACCTTTTCTGACTCCTAGACTATTTAAGGATCGCTTCAAAAGACATTAAGAGTTTTTTTTCTTCTCAATTAAACACGGGTGAGGTCTTTGTGATGTCAGGTCAGTAGGTATCCAGTGTCTCTGGCCCTTTTCTGACTTTTAGTCTGTTTAAGGATCGCTTCAAAAGACAGTAAGAGGTTTTTTTTCTCAATTAAACACAGATGAGGTCTTTGTGATGTCATGTCAGTAGGCATCCAGTGTCTCTGGCCCTTTTCTGACTCCTAGACTGTTTAAGGATCGCTTCAAAAGACAGTAAGAGGTTTTTTTTCTCAATTAAATACAGATGAGGTCTTTGTGATGTCATGTCAGTAGGCATCCAGTGTCTCTGGCCCTTTTCTGACTCCTAGACTGTTTAAGGATCGCTTCAAAAGACAGTAAGAGGTTTTTTTTCTCAATTAAACACAGATGAGGTCTTTGTGATGTCATGTCAGTAGGCATCCAGTGTCTCTGGCCCTTTTCTGACTCCTAGACTGTTTAAGGATCGCTTCAAAAGACAGTAGGAGGTTTTATTTCTCAATTAAACACAGATGAGGTCTTTGTGATGTCATGTCAGTAGGCATCCAGTGTCTTTGGCCCTTTTCTGACTCCTAGACTGTTTAAGGATCGCTTCAAAAGACAGTAGGAGGTTTTTTTTCTCAATTAAACACAGATGAGGTCTTTGTGATGTCATGTCAGTAGGCATCCAGTGTCTCTGGCCCTTTTCTGACTCCTAGACTGTTTAAGGATCGCTTCAAAAGACAGTAAGAGGGTTTTTTTCTCAATTAAACACAGATGTGGTCTTTGTGATGTCATATCAGTAGGCCTCCAGTGTCTCTGGCCCTTTTCTAACTCCTAGACTGTTTAAGGATCGCTTCAAAAGGCAGTAAGAGGTTTTTTTCTTCTCAATTAAACAAAGGTGAGGTCTTTGTGATATTATGTCAGTAGGTATCCAGTGTCTCTGGCCCTTTTCTAACTTTTAGACTGTTTAAAGATGGCCCCAAAAGGCAGTAAGAGGTTTTTTTCTTCTCAATTAAACACAGGGGAGGTCTTTGTGATATCATGTCAGTAGGTATCCAGTGTCTCTGGCCCTTTTCTAACTTTTAGTCTGTTTAAAGATCGCCCCAAAAGGCAGTAAAAGGTTTTTTTCTTCTCAATTAAACACAAATGAGGTCTTTGTGATGTCATGTCAGTAAGCATCCAGTGTCTCTGGCCCTTTTCTGACTCCTAGACTGTTTAAGGATCGCTTCAAAAGACAGTAAGAGGTTTTTTTTCTCAATTAAACACAGATGAGGTCTTTGTGATGTCATGTCAGTAGGCATCCTGAGTCCCTGGCCCTTTTCTGACTCCTAGACTGTTTAAGGATCGCTTCAAAAGACAGTAGGAGGTTTTTTTTCTCAATTAAACACAGATGAGGTCTTTGTGATGTCATGTCAGTAGGCATCCTGAGTCCCTGGCCCTTTTCTGACTCCTAGACTGTTTAAGGATCGCTTCAAAAGACAGTAAGAGGGTTTTTTTCTCAATTAAACACAGATGTGGTCTTTGTGATGTCATATCAGTAGGCCTCCAGTGTCTCTGGCCCTTTTCTAACTCCTAGACTGTTTAAGGATCGCTTCAAAAGACAGTAAGAGGGTTTTTTTCTCAATTAAACACAGATGAGGTCTTTGTGATGTCATGTCAGTAGGCATCCTGAGTCCCTGGCCCTTTTCTGACTCCTAGACTGTTTAAGGATCGCTTCAAAAGACAGTAAGAGGTTTTTTTTCTCAATTAAACACAGATGAGGTCTTTGTGATGTCATGTCAGTAGGCATCCTGAGTCCCTGGCCCTTTTCTGACTCCTAGACTGTTTAAGGATCGCTTCAAAAGACAGTAAGAGGGTTTTTTTCTCAATTAAACACGGATGTGGTCTTTGTGATGTCATATCAGTAGGCCTCCAGTGTCTCTGGCCCTTTTCTAACTCCTAGACTGTTTAAGGATCGCTTCAAAAGACAGTAAGAGGGTTTTTTTCTCAATTAAACACAGATGAGGTCTTTGTGATGTCATGTCAGTAGGCATCCTGAGTCCCTGGCCCTTTTCTGACTCCTAGACTGTTTAAGGATCGCTTCAAAAGACAGTAAGAGAGTTTTTTTCTCAATTAAACACAGATGTGGTCTTTGTGATGTCATGTCAGTAGGCCTCCAGTGTCTCTGGCCCTTTTCTGACTCCTAGACTGTTTAAGGATCGCTTCAAAAGACAGTAGGAGATTTTTTTTCTCAATTAAACACTGATGAGGTCTTTGTGATGTCATGTCAGTAGGCATCCAGTGTCTCTGGCCCTTTTCTGACTCCTAGACTGTTTAAGGATCACTTCAAAAGACAGAAAGAGGTTTTTTTTTTTCTCAATTAAACACAGATGAGGTCTTTGTGATGTCATGTCAGTAGGCATCCAGTGTCTCTGGCCCTTTTCTGACTCCTAGACTGTTTAAGGATCGCTTCAAAAGACAGTAAGAGGTTTTTTTTTCTCAATTAAACACAGATGAGGTCTTTGTGATGTCATGTCAGTAGGCCTCCAGTGTCTCTGGCCCTTTTCTGACTCCTAGACAGTTTAAGGATGGCTTCAAAAGACAGTAGGAGGTTTTTTTTCTCAATTAAACACAGATGAGGTCTTTGTGATGTCATGTCAGTAAGCATCCAGTGTCTCTGGCCCTTTTCTGACTCCTAGACTGTTTAAGGATCGCTTCAAAAGACAGTAAGAGGTTTTTTTTCTCAATGAAACACAGATGAGGTCTTTGTGATGTCATGTCAGTAGGCATCCTGAGTCCCTGGCCCTTTTCTGATTCCTAGACTGTTTAAGGATCGCTTCAAAAGACAGTAGGAGGTTTTTTTTCTCAATTAAACACAGATGAGGTCTTTGTGATGTCATGTCAGTAGGCATCCAGTGTCTCTGGCCCTTTTCTGACTCCTAGACTGTTTAAGGATCGCTTCAAAAGACAGTAAGAGGTTTTTTTTTTCTCAATTAAACACAGATGAGGTCTTTGTGATGTCATGTCAGTAAGCATCCAGTGTCTCTGGCCCTTTTCTGACTCCTAGACTGTTTAAGGATCGCTTCAAAAGACAGTAAGAGGTTTTTTTTCTCAATTAAACACAGATGAGGTCTTTGTGATGTCATGTCAGTAGGCATCCAGTGTCTCTGGCCCTTTTCTGACTCCTAGACTGTTTAAGGATCGCTTCAAAAGACAGTAAGAGGTTTTTTTTTCTCAATTAAACACAGATGACGTCTTTGTGATGTCATGTCAGTAGGCCTCCAGTGTCTCTGGCCCTTTTCTGACTCCTAGACAGTTTAAGGATCGCTTCAAAAGACAGTAGGAGGTTTTTTTTCTCAATTAAACACAGATGAGGTCTTTGTGATGTCATGTCAGTAAGCATCCAGTGTCTCTGGCCCTTTTCTGACTCCTAGACTGTTTAAGGATCGCTTCAAAAGACAGTAAGAGGTTTTTTTTCTCAATTAAACACAGATGAGGTCTTTGTGATGTCATGTCAGTAGGCATCCTGAGTCCCTGGCCCTTTTCTGATTCCTAGACTTTTTAAGGATCGCTTCAAAAGACAGTAGGAGGTTTTTTTTCTCAATTAAACACAGATGAGGTCTTTGTGATGTCATGTCAGTAGGCATCCAGTGTCTCTGGCCCTTTTCTGACTCCTAGACTGTTTAAGGATCGCTTCAAAAGACAGTAAGAGGTTTTTTTTCTCTCAATTAAACACAGATGAGGTCTTTGTGATGTCATGTCAGTAAGCATCCAGTGTCTCTGGCCCTTTTCTGACTCCTAGACTGTTTAAGGATCGCTTCAAAAGACAGTAAGAGGTTTTTTTTCTCAATTAAACACAGATGAGGTCTTTGTGATGTCATGTCAGTAGGCATCCAGTGTCTCTGGCACTTTTCTGACTCCTAGACTGTTTAAGGATCGCTTCAAAAGACAGTAAGAGGTTTTTTTTCTCAATTAAACACAGATGAGGTCTTTGTGATGTCATGTCAGTAGGCATCCAGTGTCTCTGGCCCTTTTCTGACTCTTAGACTGTTTAAGGATCGCTTCAAAAGACAGTAAGAGGTTTTTTTTCTCAATTAAACACAGATGAGGTCTTTGTGATGTCATGTCAGTAGGCCTCCAGTGTCTCTGGCCCGTTTCTGACTCCTAGACTGTTTAAGGATGGCTTCAAAAGACAGTAAGAGGTTTTTTTTCTCAATTAAACACAGATGAGGTCTTTGTGATGTCATGTCAGTAGGCATCCTGTGTCTCTGGCCCTTTTCTGTCTCCTAGACTGTTTAAGGATCGCTTCAAAAGACAGTAAGAGGTTTTTTTTCTCAATTAAACACAGATGAGGTCTTTGTGATGTCATGTCAGTAGGCCTCCAGTGTCTCTGGCCCTTTTCTGACTCCTAGACTGTTTAAGGATCGCTTCAAAAGACAGTAAGATGTTTTTTTTCTCAATTAAACACAGATGAGGTCTTTGTGATGTCATGTCAGTAGGCCTCCAGTGTCTCTGGCCCTTTTCTGACTCCTAGACTGTTTAAGGATCGCTTCAAAAGACATTAAGAGGTTTTTTTCTTCTCAATTAAACACAAATGTGGTCTTTGTGATGTCATGTCAGTAGGCATCCTGTGTCTCTGGCCCTTTTCTGACTCCTAGACTGTTTAAGGATCGCTTCAAAAGACAGTAAGAGGTTTTTTTTTCTCAATTAAACACAAATGAGGTCTTTGTGATGTCATGTCAGTAGGCATCCTGTGTCTCTGGCCCTTTTCTGACTCCTAGACTGTTTAAGGATCGCTTCAAAAGACAGTAGGAGGTTTTTTTTCTCAATTAAACACAGATGAGGTCTTTGTGATGTCATGTCAGTAGGCCTCCAGTGTCTCTGGCCCTTTTCTGACTCCTAGACTGTTTAAGGATCGCTTCAAAAGACATTAAGAGTTTTTTTTCTTCTCAATTAAACACAGGTGAGGTCTTTGTGATGTCAGGTCAGTAGGTATCCAGTGTCTCTGGCCCTTTTCTGACTCCTAGACTGTTTAAGGATCGCTTCAAAAGACAGTAAGAGGTTTTTTTTCTCAATTAAACACAGATGAGGTCTTTGTGATGTCATGTCAGTAGGCCTCCTGTGTCTCTGGACCTTTTCTGACTCCTAGACTATTTAAGGATCGCTTCAAAAGACATTAAGAGTTTTTTTTCTTCTCAATTAAACACAGGTGAGGTCTTTGTGATGTCAGGTCAGTAGGTATCCAGTGTCTCTGGCCCTTTTCTGACTTTTAGTCTGTTTAAGGATCGCTTCAAAAGACAGTAAGAGGTTTTTTTTCTCAATTAAACACAGATGAGGTCTTTGTGATGTCATGTCAGTAGGCATCCAGTGTCTCTGGCCCTTTTCTGACTCCTAGACTGTTTAAGGATCGCTTCAAAAGACAGTAAGAGGTTTTTTTTCTCAATTAAATACAGATGAGGTCTTTGTGATGTCATGTCAGTAGGCATCCAGTGTCTCTGGCCCTTTTCTGACTCCTAGACTGTTTAAGGATCGCTTCAAAAGACAGTAAGAGGTTTTTTTTCTCAATTAAACACAGATGAGGTCTTTGTGATGTCATGTCAGTTGGCATCCAGTGTCTCTGGCCCTTTTCTGACTCCTAGACTGTTTAAGGATCGCTTCAAAAGACAGTAGGAGGTTTTATTTCTCAATTAAACACAGATGAGGTCTTTGTGATGTCATGTCAGTAGGCATCCAGTGTCTTTGGCCCTTTTCTGACTCCTAGACTGTTTAAGGATCGCTTCAAAAGACAGTAGGAGGTTTTTTTTCTCAATTAAACACAGATGAGGTCTTTGTGATGTCATGTCAGTAGGCATCCAGTGTCTCTGGCCCTTTTCTGACTCCTAGACTGTTTAAGGATCGCTTCAAAAGACATTAAGAGGTTTTTTTTCTCAATTAAACACAGATGAGTTCTTTGTGATGTCATGTCAGTAGGCCTCCAGTGTCTCTGGCCCTTTTCTGACCCCTAGGCTGTTTAAAGATCGCCCCAAAAGGCAGTAAGAGTTTTTTTTCTTCTCAATTAAACAAAGGTGAGGTCTTTGTGATATTATGTCAGTAGGTATCCAGTGTCTCTGGCCCTTTTCTAACTTTTAGACTGTTTAAAGATGGCCCCAAAAGGCAGTAAGAGGTTTTTTTCTTCTCAATTAAACACAGGGGAGGTCTTTGTGATATCATGTCAGTAGGTATCCAGTGTCTCTGGCCCTTTTCTAACTTTTAGTCTGTTTAAAGATCGCCCCAAAAGGCAGTAAAAGGTTTTTTTCTTCTCAATTAAACACAAATGAGGTCTTTGTGATGTCATGTCAGTAAGCATCCAGTGTCTCTGGCCCTTTTCTGACTCCTAGACTGTTTAAGGATCGCTTCAAAAGACAGTAAGAGGTTTTTTTTCTCAATTAAACACAGATGAGGTCTTTGTGATGTCATGTCAGTAGGCATCCTGAGTCCCTGGCCCTTTTCTGACTCCTAGACTGTTTAAGGATCGCTTCAAAAGACAGTAGGAGGTTTTTTTTCTCAATTAAACACAGATGAGGTCTTTGTGATGTCATGTCAGTAGGCATCCTGAGTCCCTGGCCCTTTTCTGACTCCTAGACTGTTTAAGGATCGCTTCAAAAGACAGTAAGAGGGTTTTTTTCTCAATTAAACACAGATGTGGTCTTTGTGATGTCATATCAGTAGGCCTCCAGTGTCTCTGGCCCTTTTCTAACTCCTAGACTGTTTAAGGATCGCTTCAAAAGACAGTAAGAGGGTTTTTTTCTCAATTAAACACAGATGAGGTCTTTGTGATGTCATGTCAGTAGGCATTCTGAGTCCCTGGCCCTTTTCTGACTCCTAGACTGTTTAAGGATCGCTTCAAAAGACAGTAAGAGGTTTTTTTTCTCAATTAAACACAGATGAGGTCTTTGTGATGTCATGTCAGTAGGCATCCAGTGTCTCTGGCCCTTTTCTGACTCCTAGACTGTTTAAGGATCGCTTCAAAAGACAGTAAGAGGTTTTTTTTTCTCAATTAAACACAGATGAGGTCTTTGTGATGTCATGTCAGTAGGCCTCCAGTGTCTCTGGCCCTTTTCTGACTCCTAGACAGTTTAAGGATGGCTTCAAAAGACAGTAGGAGGTTTTTTTTCTCAATTAAACACAGATGAGGTCTTTGTGATGTCATGTCAGTAGGCATCCAGTGTCTTTGGCCCTTTTCTGACTCCTAGACTGTTTAAGGATCGCTTCAAAAGACAGTAGGAGGTTTTTTTTCTCAATTAAACACAGATGAGGTCTTTGTGATGTCATGTCAGTAGGCATCCAGTGTCTCTGGCCCTTTTCTGACTCCTAGACTGTTTAAGGATCGCTTCAAAAGACATTAAGAGGTTTTTTTTCTCAATTAAACACAGATGAGTTCTTTGTGATGTCATGTCAGTAGGCCTCCAGTGTCTCTGGCCCTTTTCTGACCCCTAGGCTGTTTAAAGATCGCCCCAAAAGGCAGTAAGAGGTTTTTTTCTTCTCAATTAAACAAAGGTGAGGTCTTTGTGATATTATGTCAGTAGGTATCCAGTGTCTCTGGCCCTTTTCTAACTTTTAGACTGTTTAAAGATGGCCCCAAAAGGCAGTAAGAGGTTTTTTTCTTCTCAATTAAACACAGGGGAGGTCTTTGTGATATCATGTCAGTAGGTATCCAGTGTCTCTGGCCCTTTTCTAACTTTTAGTCTGTTTAAAGATCGCCCCAAAAGGCAGTAAAAGGTTTTTTTCTTCTCAATTAAACACAAATGAGGTCTTTGTGATGTCATGTCAGTAAGCATCCAGTGTCTCTGGCCCTTTTCTGACTCCTAGACTGTTTAAGGATCGCTTCAAAAGACAGTAAGAGGTTTTTTTTCTCAATTAAACACAGATGAGGTCTTTGTGATGTCATGTCAGTAGGCATCCTGAGTCCCTGGCCCTTTTCTGACTCCTAGACTGTTTAAGGATCGCTTCAAAAGACAGTAGGAGGTTTTTTTTCTCAATTAAACACAGATGAGGTCTTTGTGATGTCATGTCAGTAGGCATCCTGAGTCCCTGGCCCTTTTCTGACTCCTAGACTGTTTAAGGATCGCTTCAAAAGACAGTAAGAGGGTTTTTTTCTCAATTAAACACAGATGTGGTCTTTGTGATGTCATATCAGTAGGCCTCCAGTGTCTCTGGCCCTTTTCTAACTCCTAGACTGTTTAAGGATCGCTTCAAAAGACAGTAAGAGGGTTTTTTTCTCAATTAAACACAGATGAGGTCTTTGTGATGTCATGTCAGTAGGCATTCTGAGTCCCTGGCCCTTTTCTGACTCCTAGACTGTTTAAGGATCGCTTCAAAAGACAGTAAGAGGTTTTTTTTCTCAATTAAACACAGATGAGGTCTTTGGGATGTCATGTCAGTAGGCATCCTGAGTCCCTGGCCCTTTTCTGACTCCTAGACTGTTTAAGGATCGCTTCAAAAGACAGTAAGAGGGTTTTTTTCTCAATTAAACACGGATGTGGTCTTTGTGATGTCATATCAGTAGGCCTCCAGTGTCTCTGGCCCTTTTCTAACTCCTAGACTGTTTAAGGATCGCTTCAAAAGACAGTAAGAGGGTTTTTTTCTCAATTAAACACAGATGAGGTCTTTGTGATGTCATGTCAGTAGGCATCCTGAGTCCCTGGCCCTTTTCTGACTCCTAGACTGTTTAAGGATCGCTTCAAAAGACAGTAAGAGGGTTTTTTTCTCAATTAAACACAGATGTGGTCTTTGTGATGTCATGTCAGTAGGCCTCCAGTGTCTCTGGCCCTTTTCTGACTCCTAGACTGTTTAAGGATCGCTTCAAAAGACAGTAGGAGATTTTTTTTCTCAATTAAACACTGATGAGGTCTTTGTGATGTCATGTCAGTAGGCATCCAGTGTCTCTGGCCCTTTTCTGACTCCTAGACTGTTTAAGGATCACTTCAAAAGACAGAAAGAGGTTTTTTTTTTTCTCAATTAAACACAGATGAGGTCTTTGTGATGTCATGTCAGTAGGCATCCAGTGTCTCTGGCCCTTTTCTGACTCCTAGACTGTTTAAGGATCGCTTCAAAAGACAGTAAGAGGTTTTTTTTTCTCAATTAAACACAGATGAGGTCTTTGTGATGTCATGTCAGTAGGCCTCCAGTGTCTCTGGCCCTTTTCTGACTCCTAGACAGTTTAAGGATGGCTTCAAAAGACAGTAGGAGGTTTTTTTTCTCAATTAAACACAGATGAGGTCTTTGTGATGTCATGTCAGTAAGCATCCAGTGTCTCTGGCCCTTTTCTGACTCCTAGACTGTTTAAGGATCGCTTCAAAAGACAGTAAGAGGTTTTTTTTCTCAATTAAACACAGATGAGGTCTTTGTGATGTCATGTCAGTAGGCATCCTGAGTCCCTGGCCCTTTTCTGATTCCTAGACTGTTTAAGGATCGCTTCAAAAGACAGTAGGAGGTTTTTTTTCTCAATTAAACACAGATGAGGTCTTTGTGATGTCATGTCAGTAGGCATCCAGTGTCTCTGGCCCTTTTCTGACTCCTAGACTGTTTAAGGATCGCTTCAAAAGACAGTAAGAGGTTTTTTTTTTCTCAATTAAACACAGATGAGGTCTTTGTGATGTCATGTCAGTAAGCATCCAGTGTCTCTGGCCCTTTTCTGACTCCTAGACTGTTTAAGGATCGCTTCAAAAGACAGTAAGAGGTTTTTTTTCTCAATTAAACACAGATGAGGTCTTTGTGATGTCATGTCAGTAGGCATCCAGTGTCTCTGGCCCTTTTCTGACTCCTAGACTGTTTAAGGATCGCTTCAAAAGACAGTAAGAGGTTTTTTTTTCTCAATTAAACACAGATGAGGTCTTTGTGATGTCATGTCAGTAGGCCTCCAGTGTCTCTGGCCCTTTTCTGACTCCTAGACAGTTTAAGGATCGCTTCAAAAGACAGTAGGAGGTTTTTTTTCTCAATTAAACACAGATGAGGTCTTTGTGATGTCATGTCAGTAAGCATCCAGTGTCTCTGGCCCTTTTCTGACTCCTAGACTGTTTAAGGATCGCTTCAAAAGACAGTAAGAGGTTTTTTTTCTCAATTAAACACAGATGAGGTCTTTGTGATGTCATGTCAGTAGGCATCCTGAGTCCCTGGCCCTTTTCTGATTCCTAGACTGTTTAAGGATCGCTTCAAAAGACAGTAGGAGGTTTTTTTTCTCAATTAAACACAGATGAGGTCTTTGTGATGTCATGTCAGTAGGCATCCAGTGTCTCTGGCCCTTTTCTGACTCCTAGACTGTTTAAGGATCGCTTCAAAAGACAGTAAGAGGTTTTTTTTCTCTCAATTAAACACAGATGAGGTCTTTGTGATGTCATGTCAGTAAGCATCCAGTGTCTCTGGCCCTTTTCTGACTCCTAGACTGTTTAAGGATCGCTTCAAAAGACAGTAAGAGGTTTTTTTTCTCAATTAAACACAGATGAGGTCTTTGTGATGTCATGTCAGTAGGCATCCAGTGTCTCTGGCCCTTTTCTGACTCTTAGACTGTTTAAGGATCGCTTCAAAAGACAGTAAGAGGTTTTTTTTCTCAATTAAACACAGATGAGGTCTTTGTGATGTCATGTCAGTAGGCCTCCAGTGTCTCTGGCCCTTTTCTGACTCCTAGACTGTTTAAGGATGGCTTCAAAAGACAGTAAGAGGTTTTTTTTCTCAATTAAACACAGATGAGGTCTTTGTGATGTCATGTCAGTAGGCATCCTGTGTCTCTGGCCCTTTTCTGTCTCCTAGACTGTTTAAGGATCGCTTCAAAAGACAGTAAGAGGTTTTTTTTCTCAATTAAACACAGATGAGGTCTTTGTGATGTCATGTCAGTAGGCCTCCAGTGTCTCTGGCCCTTTTCTGACTCCTAGACTGTTTAAGGATCGCTTCAAAAGACAGTAAGATGTTTTTTTTCTCAATTAAACACAGATGAGGTCTTTGTGATGTCATGTCAGTAGGCCTCCAGTGTCTCTGGCCCTTTTCTGACTCCTAGACTGTTTAAGGATCGCTTCAAAAGACAGTAAGATGTTTTTTTTCTCAATTAAACACAAATGTGGTCTTTGTGATGTCATGTCAGTAGGCATCCTGTGTCTCTGGCCCTTTTCTGACTCCTAGACTGTTTAAGGATCGCTTCAAAAGACAGTAAGAGGTTTTTTTTTCTCAATTAAACACAAATGAGGTCTTTGTGATGTCATGTCAGTAGGCATCCTGTGTCTCTGGCCCTTTTCTGACTCCTAGACTGTTTAAGGATCGCTTCAAAAGACAGTAGGAGGTTTTTTTTTCTCAATTAAACACAGATGAGGTCTTTGTGATGTCATGTCAGTAAGCCTCCAGTGTCTCTGGCCCTTTTCTGACTCCTAGACTGTTTAAGGATCGCTTCAAAAGACATTAAGAGTTTTTTTTCTTCTCAATTAAACACAGGTGAGGTCTTTGTGATGTCAGGTCAGTAGGTATCCAGTGTCTCTGGCCCTTTTCTGACTTTTAGTCTGTTTAAGGATCGCTTCAAAAGACAGTAAGAGGTTTTTTTTCTCAATTAAACACAGATGAGGTCTTTGTGATGTCATGTCAGTAAGCATCCAGTGTCTCTGGCCCTTTTCTGACTCCTAGACTGTTTAAGGATCGCTTCAAAAGACAGTAAGAGGTTTTTTTTCTCAATTAAACACAGATGAGGTCTTTGTGATGTCATGTCAGTAGGCATCCTGAGTCCCTGGCCCTTTTCTGATTCCTAGACTGTTTAAGGATCGCTTCAAAAGACAGTAGGAGGTTTTTTTTCTCAATTAAACACAGATGAGGTCTTTGTGATGTCATGTCAGTAGGCATCCAGTGTCTCTGGCCCTTTTCTGACTCCTAGACTGTTTAAGGATCGCTTCAAAAGACAGTAAGAGGTTTTTTTTCTCTCAATTAAACACAGATGAGGTCTTTGTGATGTCATGTCAGTAAGCATCCAGTGTCTCTGGCCCTTTTCTGACTCCTAGACTGTTTAAGGATCGCTTCAAAAGACAGTAAGAGGTTTTTTTTCTCAATTAAACACAGATGAGGTCTTTGTGATGTCATGTCAGTAGGCATCCAGTGTCTCTGGCCCTTTTCTGACTCTTAGACTGTTTAAGGATCGCTTCAAAAGACAGTAAGAGGTTTTTTTTCTCAATTAAACACAGATGAGGTCTTTGTGATGTCATGTCAGTAGGCCTCCAGTGTCTCTGGCCCTTTTCTGACTCCTAGACTGTTTAAGGATGGCTTCAAAAGACAGTAAGAGGTTTTTTTTCTCAATTAAACACAGATGAGGTCTTTGTGATGTCATGTCAGTAGGCATCCTGTGTCTCTGGCCCTTTTCTGTCTCCTAGACTGTTTAAGGATCGCTTCAAAAGACAGTAAGAGGTTTTTTTTCTCAATTAAACACAGATGAGGTCTTTGTGATGTCATGTCAGTAGGCCTCCAGTGTCTCTGGCCCTTTTCTGACTCCTAGACTGTTTAAGGATCGCTTCAAAAGACAGTAAGATGTTTTTTTTCTCAATTAAACACAGATGAGGTCTTTGTGATGTCATGTCAGTAGGCCTCCAGTGTCTCTGGCCCTTTTCTGACTCCTAGACTGTTTAAGGATCGCTTCAAAAGACAGTAAGATGTTTTTTTTCTCAATTAAACACAAATGTGGTCTTTGTGATGTCATGTCAGTAGGCATCCTGTGTCTCTGGCCCTTTTCTGACTCCTAGACTGTTTAAGGATCGCTTCAAAAGACAGTAAGAGGTTTTTTTTTCTCAATTAAACACAAATGAGGTCTTTGTGATGTCATGTCAGTAGGCATCCTGTGTCTCTGGCCCTTTTCTGACTCCTAGACTGTTTAAGGATCGCTTCAAAAGACAGTAGGAGGTTTTTTTTTCTCAATTAAACACAGATGAGGTCTTTGTGATGTCATGTCAGTAAGCCTCCAGTGTCTCTGGCCCTTTTCTGACTCCTAGACTGTTTAAGGATCGCTTCAAAAGACATTAAGAGTTTTTTTTCTTCTCAATTAAACACAGGTGAGGTCTTTGTGATGTCAGGTCAGTAGGTATCCAGTGTCTCTGGCCCTTTTCTGACTTTTAGTCTGTTTAAGGATCGCTTCAAAAGACAGTAAGAGGTTTTTTTTCTCAATTAAACACAGATGAGGTCTTTGTGATGTCATGTCAGTAGGCATCCAGTGTCTCTGGCCCTTTTCTGACTCCTAGACTGTTTAAGGATCGCTTCAAAAGACAGTAAGAGGTTTTTTTTCTCAATTAAATACAGATGAGGTCTTTGTGATGTCATGTCAGTAGGCATCCAGTGTCTCTGGCCCTTTTCTGACTCCTAGACTGTTTAAGGATCGCTTCAAAAGACAGTAAGAGGTTTTTTTTCTCAATTAAACACAGATGAGGTCTTTGTGATGTCATGTCAGTAGGCATCCTGAGTCCCTGGCCCTTTTCTGACTCCTAGACTGTTTAAGGATCGCTTCAAAAGACAGTAGGAGGTTTTTTTTCTCAATTAAACACAGATGAGGTCTTTGTGATGTCATGTCAGTAGGCATCCTGAGTCCCTGGCCCTTTTCTGACTCCTAGACTGTTTAAGGATCGCTTCAAAAGACAGTAAGAGGGTTTTTTTCTCAATTAAACACAGATGTGGTCTTTGTGATGTCATATCAGTAGGCCTCCAGTGTCTCTGGCCCTTTTCTAACTCCTAGACTGTTTAAGGATCGCTTCAAAAGACAGTAAGAGGGTTTTTTTCTCAATTAAACACAGATGAGGTCTTTGTGATGTCATGTCAGTAGGCATTCTGAGTCCCTGGCCCTTTTCTGACTCCTAGACTGTTTAAGGATCGCTTCAAAAGACAGTAAGAGGTTTTTTTTCTCAATTAAACACAGATGAGGTCTTTGGGATGTCATGTCAGTAGGCATCCTGAGTCCCTGGCCCTTTTCTGACTCCTAGACTGTTTAAGGATCGCTTCAAAAGACAGTAAGAGGGTTTTTTTCTCAATTAAACACGGATGTGGTCTTTGTGATGTCATATCAGTAGGCCTCCAGTGTCTCTGGCCCTTTTCTAACTCCTAGACTGTTTAAGGATCGCTTCAAAAGACAGTAAGAGGGTTTTTTTCTCAATTAAACACAGATGAGGTCTTTGTGATGTCATGTCAGTAGGCATCCTGAGTCCCTGGCCCTTTTCTGACTCCTAGACTGTTTAAGGATCGCTTCAAAAGACAGTAAGAGGGTTTTTTTCTCAATTAAACACAGATGTGGTCTTTGTGATGTCATGTCAGTAGGCCTCCAGTGTCTCTGGCCCTTTTCTGACTCCTAGACTGTTTAAGGATCGCTTCAAAAGACAGTAGGAGATTTTTTTTCTCAATTAAACACTGATGAGGTCTTTGTGATGTCATGTCAGTAGGCATCCAGTGTCTCTGGCCCTTTTCTGACTCCTAGACTGTTTAAGGATCACTTCAAAAGACAGAAAGAGGTTTTTTTTTTTCTCAATTAAACACAGATGAGGTCTTTGTGATGTCATGTCAGTAGGCATCCAGTGTCTCTGGCCCTTTTCTGACTCCTAGACTGTTTAAGGATCGCTTCAAAAGACAGTAAGAGGTTTTTTTTTCTCAATTAAACACAGATGAGGTCTTTGTGATGTCATGTCAGTAGGCCTCCAGTGTCTCTGGCCCTTTTCTGACTCCTAGACAGTTTAAGGATGGCTTCAAAAGACAGTAGGAGGTTTTTTTTCTCAATTAAACACAGATGAGGTCTTTGTGATGTCATGTCAGTAAGCATCCAGTGTCTCTGGCCCTTTTCTGACTCCTAGACTGTTTAAGGATCGCTTCAAAAGACAGTAAGAGGTTTTTTTTCTCAATTAAACACAGATGAGGTCTTTGTGATGTCATGTCAGTAGGCATCCTGAGTCCCTGGCCCTTTTCTGATTCCTAGACTGTTTAAGGATCGCTTCAAAAGACAGTAGGAGGTTTTTTTTCTCAATTAAACACAGATGAGGTCTTTGTGATGTCATGTCAGTAGGCATCCAGTGTCTCTGGCCCTTTTCTGACTCCTAGACTGTTTAAGGATCGCTTCAAAAGACAGTAAGAGGTTTTTTTTTTCTCAATTAAACACAGATGAGGTCTTTGTGATGTCATGTCAGTAAGCATCCAGTGTCTCTGGCCCTTTTCTGACTCCTAGACTGTTTAAGGATCGCTTCAAAAGACAGTAAGAGGTTTTTTTTCTCAATTAAACACAGATGAGGTCTTTGTGATGTCATGTCAGTAGGCATCCAGTGTCTCTGGCCCTTTTCTGACTCCTAGACTGTTTAAGGATCGCTTCAAAAGACAGTAAGAGGTTTTTTTTTCTCAATTAAACACAGATGAGGTCTTTGTGATGTCATGTCAGTAGGCCTCCAGTGTCTCTGGCCCTTTTCTGACTCCT
Source organism: Paroedura picta (assembly GCF_049243985.1). Lineage (NCBI taxonomy): Eukaryota > Metazoa > Chordata > Lepidosauria > Squamata > Gekkonidae > Paroedura > Paroedura picta. The sequence goes on along the minus strand of NC_135385.1, from coordinate 961,825 downwards.
AGACAGTTTAAGGATCGCTTCAAAAGACAGTAGGAGGTTTTTTTTCTCAATTAAACACAGATGAGGTCTTTGTGATGTCATGTCAGTAAGCATCCAGTGTCTCTGGCCCTTTTCTGACTCCTAGACTGTTTAAGGATCGCTTCAAAAGACAGTAAGAGGTTTTTTTTCTCAATTAAACACAGATGAGGTCTTTGTGATGTCATGTCAGTAGGCATCCTGAGTCCCTGGCCCTTTTCTGATTCCTAGACTGTTTAAGGATCGCTTCAAAAGACAGTAGGAGGTTTTTTTTCTCAATTAAACACAGATGAGGTCTTTGTGATGTCATGTCAGTAGGCATCCAGTGTCTCTGGCCCTTTTCTGACTCCTAGACTGTTTAAGGATCGCTTCAAAAGACAGTAAGAGGTTTTTTTTCTCTCAATTAAACACAGATGAGGTCTTTGTGATGTCATGTCAGTAAGCATCCAGTGTCTCTGGCCCTTTTCTGACTCCTAGACTGTTTAAGGATCGCTTCAAAAGACAGTAAGAGGTTTTTTTTCTCAATTAAACACAGATGAGGTCTTTGTGATGTCATGTCAGTAGGCATCCAGTGTCTCTGGCCCTTTTCTGACTCTTAGACTGTTTAAGGATCGCTTCAAAAGACAGTAAGAGGTTTTTTTTCTCAATTAAACACAGATGAGGTCTTTGTGATGTCATGTCAGTAGGCCTCCAGTGTCTCTGGCCCTTTTCTGACTCCTAGACTGTTTAAGGATGGCTTCAAAAGACAGTAAGAGGTTTTTTTTCTCAATTAAACACAGATGAGGTCTTTGTGATGTCATGTCAGTAGGCATCCTGTGTCTCTGGCCCTTTTCTGTCTCCTAGACTGTTTAAGGATCGCTTCAAAAGACAGTAAGAGGTTTTTTTTCTCAATTAAACACAGATGAGGTCTTTGTGATGTCATGTCAGTAGGCCTCCAGTGTCTCTGGCCCTTTTCTGACTCCTAGACTGTTTAAGGATCGCTTCAAAAGACAGTAAGATGTTTTTTTTCTCAATTAAACACAGATGAGGTCTTTGTGATGTCATGTCAGTAGGCCTCCAGTGTCTCTGGCCCTTTTCTGACTCCTAGACTGTTTAAGGATCGCTTCAAAAGACAGTAAGATGTTTTTTTTCTCAATTAAACACAAATGTGGTCTTTGTGATGTCATGTCAGTAGGCATCCTGTGTCTCTGGCCCTTTTCTGACTCCTAGACTGTTTAAGGATCGCTTCAAAAGACAGTAAGAGGTTTTTTTTTCTCAATTAAACACAAATGAGGTCTTTGTGATGTCATGTCAGTAGGCATCCTGTGTCTCTGGCCCTTTTCTGACTCCTAGACTGTTTAAGGATCGCTTCAAAAGACAGTAGGAGGTTTTTTTTTCTCAATTAAACACAGATGAGGTCTTTGTGATGTCATGTCAGTAAGCCTCCAGTGTCTCTGGCCCTTTTCTGACTCCTAGACTGTTTAAGGATCGCTTCAAAAGACATTAAGAGTTTTTTTTCTTCTCAATTAAACACAGGTGAGGTCTTTGTGATGTCAGGTCAGTAGGTATCCAGTGTCTCTGGCCCTTTTCTGACTTTTAGTCTGTTTAAGGATCGCTTCAAAAGACAGTAAGAGGTTTTTTTTCTCAATTAAACACAGATGAGGTCTTTGTGATGTCATGTCAGTAGGCATCCAGTGTCTCTGGCCCTTTTCTGACTCCTAGACTGTTTAAGGATCGCTTCAAAAGACAGTAAGAGGTTTTTTTTCTCAATTAAATACAGATGAGGTCTTTGTGATGTCATGTCAGTAGGCATCCAGTGTCTCTGGCCCTTTTCTGACTCCTAGACTGTTTAAGGATCGCTTCAAAAGACAGTAAGAGGTTTTTTTTCTCAATTAAACACAGATGAGGTCTTTGTGATGTCATGTCAGTAGGCATCCAGTGTCTCTGGCCCTTTTCTGACTCCTAGACTGTTTAAGGATCGCTTCAAAAGACAGTAGGAGGTTTTATTTCTCAATTAAACACAGATGAGGTCTTTGTGATGTCATGTCAGTAGGCATCCAGTGTCTTTGGCCCTTTTCTGACTCCTAGACTGTTTAAGGATCGCTTCAAAAGACAGTAGGAGGTTTTTTTTCTCAATTAAACACAGATGAGGTCTTTGTGATGTCATGTCAGTAGGCATCCAGTGTCTCTGGCCCTTTTCTGACTCCTAGACTGTTTAAGGATCGCTTCAAAAGACATTAAGAGGTTTTTTTTCTCAATTAAACACAGATGAGTTCTTTGTGATGTCATGTCAGTAGGCCTCCAGTGTCTCTGGCCCTTTTCTGACCCCTAGGCTGTTTAAAGATCGCCCCAAAAGGCAGTAAGAGGTTTTTTTCTTCTCAATTAAACAAAGGTGAGGTCTTTGTGATATTATGTCAGTAGGTATCCAGTGTCTCCGGCCCTTTTCTAACTTTTAGACTGTTTAAAGATGGCCCCAAAAGGCAGTAAGAGGTTTTTTTTCTTCTCAATTAAACACAGGGGAGGTCTTTGTGATATCATGTCAGTAGGTATCCAGTGTCTCTGGCCCTTTTCTAACTTTTAGTCTGTTTAAAGATCGCCCCAAAAGGCAGTAAAAGGTTTTTTTCTTCTCAATTAAACACAAATGAGGTCTTTGTGATGTCATGTCAGTAAGCATCCAGTGTCTCTGGCCCTTTTCTGACTCCTAGACTGTTTAAGGATCGCTTCAAAAGACAGTAAGAGGTTTTTTTTCTCAATTAAACACAGATGAGGTCTTTGTGATGTCATGTCAGTAGGCATCCTGAGTCCCTGGCCCTTTTCTGACTCCTAGACTGTTTAAGGATCGCTTCAAAAGACAGTAGGAGGTTTTTTTTCTCAATTAAACACAGATGAGGTCTTTGTGATGTCATGTCAGTAGGCATCCTGAGTCCCTGGCCCTTTTCTGACTCCTAGACTGTTTAAGGATCGCTTCAAAAGACAGTAAGAGGGTTTTTTTCTCAATTAAACACAGATGTGGTCTTTGTGATGTCATATCAGTAGGCCTCCAGTGTCTCTGGCCCTTTTCTAACTCCTAGACTGTTTAAGGATCGCTTCAAAAGACAGTAAGAGGGTTTTTTTCTCAATTAAACACAGATGAGGTCTTTGTGATGTCATGTCAGTAGGCATCCTGAGTCCCTGGCCCTTTTCTGACTCCTAGACTGTTTAAGGATCGCTTCAAAAGACAGTAAGAGGTTTTTTTTCTCAATTAAACACAGATGAGGTCTTTGTGATGTCATGTCAGTAGGCATCCTGAGTCCCTGGCCCTTTTCTGACTCCTAGACTGTTTAAGGATCGCTTCAAAAGACAGTAAGAGGGTTTTTTTCTCAATTAAACACGGATGTGGTCTTTGTGATGTCATATCAGTAGGCCTCCAGTGTCTCTGGCCCTTTTCTAACTCCTAGACTGTTTAAGGATCGCTTCAAAAGACAGTAAGAGGGTTTTTTTCTCAATTAAACACAGATGAGGTCTTTGTGATGTCATGTCAGTAGGCATCCTGAGTCCCTGGCCCTTTTCTGACTCCTAGACTGTTTAAGGATCGCTTCAAAAGACAGTAAGAGGGTTTTTTTCTCAATTAAACACAGATGTGGTCTTTGTGATGTCATGTCAGTAGGCCTCCAGTGTCTCTGGCCCTTTTCTGACTCCTAGACTGTTTAAGGATCGCTTCAAAAGACAGTAGGAGATTTTTTTTCTCAATTAAACACTGATGAGGTCTTTGTGATGTCATGTCAGTAGGCATCCAGTGTCTCTGGCCCTTTTCTGACTCCTAGACTGTTTAAGGATCACTTCAAAAGACAGAAAGAGGTTTTTTTTTTTCTCAATTAAACACAGATGAGGTCTTTGTGATGTCATGTCAGTAGGCATCCAGTGTCTCTGGCCCTTTTCTGACTCCTAGACTGTTTAAGGATCGCTTCAAAAGACAGTAAGAGGTTTTTTTTTCTCAATTAAACACAGATGAGGTCTTTGTGATGTCATGTCAGTAGGCCTCCAGTGTCTCTGGCCCTTTTCTGACTCCTAGACAGTTTAAGGATGGCTTCAAAAGACAGTAGGAGGTTTTTTTTCTCAATTAAACACAGATGAGGTCTTTGTGATGTCATGTCAGTAAGCATCCAGTGTCTCTGGCCCTTTTCTGACTCCTAGACTGTTTAAGGATCTCTTCAAAAGACAGTAAGAGGTTTTTTTTCTCAATTAAACACAGATGAGGTCTTTGTGATGTCATGTCAGTAGGCATCCTGAGTCCCTGGCCCTTTTCTGATTCCTAGACTGTTTAAGGATCGCTTCAAAAGACAGTAGGAGGTTTTTTTTCTCTCAATTAAACACAGATGAGGTCTTTGTGATGTCATGTCAGTAAGCATCCAGTGTCTCTGGCCCTTTTCTGACTCCTAGACTGTTTAAGGATCGCTTCAAAAGACAGTAAGAGGTTTTTTTTCTCAATTAAACACAGATGAGGTCTTTGTGATGTCATGTCAGTAGGCATCCAGTGTCTCTGGCACTTTTCTGACTCCTAGACTGTTTAAGGATCGCTTCAAAAGACAGTAAGAGGTTTTTTTTCTCAATTAAACACAGATGAGGTCTTTGTGATGTCATGTCAGTAGGCATCCAGTGTCTCTGGCCCTTTTCTGACTCTTAGACTGTTTAAGGATCGCTTCAAAAGACAGTAAGAGGTTTTTTTTCTCAATTAAACACAGATGAGGTCTTTGTGATGTCATGTCAGTAGGCCTCCAGTGTCTCTGGCCCTTTTCTGACTCCTAGACTGTTTAAGGATCGCTTCAAAAGACAGTAAGAGGTTTTTTTTTTCTCAATTAAACACAGATGAGGTCTTTGTGATGTCATGTCAGTAAACATCCAGTGTCTCTGGCCCTTTTCTGACTCCTAGACTGTTTAAGGATCGCTTCAAAAGACAGTAAGAGGTTTTTTTTCTCAATTAAACACAGATGAGGTCTTTGTGATGTCATGTCAGTAGGCATCCAGTGTCTCTGGCCCTTTTCTGACTCCTAGACTGTTTAAGGATCGCTTCAAAAGACAGTAAGAGGTTTTTTTTTCTCAATTAAACACAGATGAGGTCTTTGTGATGTCATGTCAGTAGGCCTCCAGTGTCTCTGGCCCTTTTCTGACTCCTAGACAGTTTAAGGATCGCTTCAAAAGACAGTAGGAGGTTTTTTTTCTCAATTAAACACAGATGAGGTCTTTGTGATGTCATGTCAGTAAGCATCCAGTGTCTCTGGCCCTTTTCTGACTCCTAGACTGTTTAAGGATCGCTTCAAAAGACAGTAAGAGGTTTTTTTTCTCAATTAAACACAGATGAGGTCTTTGTGATGTCATGTCAGTAGGCATCCTGAGTCCCTGGCCCTTTTCTGATTCCTAGACTGTTTAAGGATCGCTTCAAAAGACAGTAGGAGGTTTTTTTTCTCAATTAAACACAGATGAGGTCTTTGTGATGTCATGTCAGTAGGCATCCAGTGTCTCTGGCCCTTTTCTGACTCCTAGACTGTTTAAGGATCGCTTCAAAAGACAGTAAGAGGTTTTTTTTCTCAATTAAACACAGATGAGGTCTTTGTGATGTCATGTCAGTAGGCATCCAGTGTCTCTGGCCCTTTTCTGACTCCTAGACTGTTTAAGGATCGCTTCAAAAGACAGTAAGAGGTTTTTTTTTCTCAATTAAACACAGATGAGGTCTTTGTGATGTCATGTCAGTAGGCATCCAGTGTCTCTGGCCCTTTTCTGACTCCTAGACTGTTTAAGGATCGCTTCAAAAGACAGTAAGAGGTTTTTTTTTCTCAATTAAACACAGATGAGGTCTTTGTGATGTCATGTCAGTAGGTATCCTGTGTCTCTGGCCCTTTTCTGACTCCTAGACTGTTTAAGGATCGCTTCAAAAGCAGGAAGAGGGTTTTTTTCTCAATTAAACACAGATGAGGTCTTTGTGATGTCATGTCAGTAGGCCTCCAGTGTCTCTGGCCCTTTTCTGACTCCTAGACTGTTTAAGGATCGCTTCAAAAGACAGTAGGAGGTTTTTTTTTCTCAATTAAACACAGATGAGGTCTTTGTGATGTCATGTCAGTAGGCATCCAGTGTCTCTGGCCCTTTTCTGACTCCTAGACTGTTTAAGGATCGCTTCAAAAGACAGTAAGAGGTTTTTTTTCTCAATTAAACACAGATGAGGTCTTTGTGATGTCATGTCAGTAGGCATCCAGTGTCTCTGGCCCTTTTCTGACTCCTAGACTGTTTAAGGATCGCTTCAAAAGACAGTAAGAGGTTTTTTTTCTCAATTAAACACAGATGAGGTCTTTGTGATGTCATGTCAGTAGGCATCCAGTGTCTCTGGCCCTTTTCTGACTCCTAGACTGTTTAAGGATCGCTTCAAAAGACAGTAAGAGGTTTTTTTTTCTCAATTAAACACAGATGAGGTCTTTGTGATGTCATGTCAGTAGGCATCCAGTGTCTCTGGCCCTTTTCTGACTCCTAGACTGTTTAAGGATCGCTTCAAAAGACAGTAAGAGGTTTTTTTTTCTCAATTAAACACAGATGAGGTCTTTGTGATGTCATGTCAGTAGGTATCCTGTGTCTCTGGCCCTTTTCTGACTCCTAGACTGTTTAAGGATCGCTTCAAAAGCAGGAAGAGGGTTTTTTTCTCAATTAAACACAGATGAGGTCTTTGTGATGTCATGTCAGTAGGCCTCCAGTGTCTCTGGCCCTTTTCTGACTCCTAGACTGTTTAAGGATCGCTTCAAAAGACAGTAGGAGGTTTTTTTTTCTCAATTAAACACAGATGAGGTCTTTGTGATGTCATGTCAGTAGGCATCCAGTGTCTCTGGCCCTTTTCTGACTCCTAGACTGTTTAAGGATCGCTTCAAAAGACAGTAAGAGGTTTTTTTTCTCAATTAAACACAGATGAGGTCTTTGTGATGTCATGTCAGTAGGCATCCAGTGTCTCTGGCCCTTTTCTGACTCCTAGACTGTTTAAGGATCGCTTCAAAAGACAGTAAGAGGTTTTTTTTCTCAATTAAACACAGATGAGGTCTTTGTGATGTCATGTCAGTAGGCATCCTGTGTCTCTGGCCCTTTTCTGACTCCTAGACTGTTTAAGGATCGCTTCAAAAGACAGTAAGAGGTTTTTTTTCTCAATTAAACACAGATGAGGTCTTTGTGATGTCATGTCAGTAGGCCTCCAGTGTCTCTGGCCCTTTTCTGACTCCTAGGCTGTTTAAAGATCGCCCCAAAAGGCAGTAAGAGGTTTTTTTCTTCTCAATTAAACAAAGGTGAGGTCTTTGTGATATCATGTCAGTAGGTATCCAGTGTCTCTGGCCCTTTTCTAACTTTTAGTCTGTTTAAAGATGGCCCCAAAAGGCAGTAAGAGGTTTTTTCTCCTAAATTAAACACAGGGGAGGTCTTTGTGATATCATGTCAGTAGGGATCCAGTGTCTCTGGCCCTTTTCTAACTTTTAGTCTGTTTAAAGATCGCCCCAAAAGGCAGTAAAAGGTTTTTTTCTTCTCAATTAAACACAGATGAGGTCTTTGTGATGTCATGTCAGTAGGCCTCCTGTGTCCCTGTCCCTTTTCTGACTCCTTGACTGTTTAAGGATCGCTTCAAAAGACAGTAAGAGTTTTTTTTTTCTCAATTTAACACAGATGAGGTCTTTGTGATGTCATGTCAGTAGGCCTCCAGTGTCTCTGGCCCTTTTCTGACTCCTAGACTGTTTAAGGATGGCTTCAAAAGACAGTAGGAGGTTTTTTTTTCAATTAAACACAGACTAGTAAAAAAGCCCATTGTATGAAGAAGACAATGGGCGCTAGCAGGTGGGGACCAGAGCGAGCGGCAGGTGAGGGACAGAGCGAGGGACAGGCTACCTGAAAGAGGAGGCGGACGGCGGCTCCTCTGCATTTTTTTGTTCTTCTGCGGCTTTCCCGGCGGCTCCATTGTGTTCTGGGGCCATGAGGGCAGGGAGCACCCAGCAGCTGCGCTGTGGGCGGCTGCTGGGGCTCCCAGGGCGCCGTCTTGAAGTGGCGAAAGGCTCCTCCAGGGTTTTTTTTTTTCTGCTGGCTCTCGTGGGCTCCGGCTTGGAGCTGCGAAGGGCTCCTACAGGAGTTTTTTTTTCTGCTGGCTCTCCTGGGCTCCGGCTTGGAGCTGCGAAGGGCTCCTACAGGAGTTTTTTTTTCTGCTGGCTCTCCTGGGCGCCGGCTTGGAGCTGCGAAGGGCTCCTACAGGAGTTTTTTTTTCTGCTGGCTCTCCTGGGCTCCGGCTTGGAGCTGCGAAGGGCTCCTACAGGAGTTTTTTTTTCTGCTGGCTCTCCTGGGCGCCGGCTTGGAGCTGCGAAGGGCTCCTACAGGAGTTTTTTTTTCTGCTGGCTCTCCTGGGCTCCGGCTTGGAGCTGCGAAGGGCTCCTACAGGAGTTTTTTTTTCTGCTGGCTCTCCTGGGCGCCGGCTTGGAGCTGCGAAGGGCTCCTACAGGAGTTTTTTTTTCTGCTGGCTCTCCTGGGCTCCGGCTTGGAGCTGCGAAGGGCTCCTACAGGAGTTTTTTTTTCTGCTGGCTCTCCTGGGCTCCGGCTTGGAGCTGCGAAGGGCTCCTACAGGAGTTTTTTTTTCTGCTGGCTCTCCTGGGCGCCGGCTTGGAGCTGCGAAGGGCTCCTACAGGAGTTTTTTTTTCTGCTGGCTCTCCTGGGCGCCGGCTTGGAGCTGCGAAGGGCTCCTACAGGAGGTTTTTTTTCTGCTGGCTCTCGTGGGCTCCGGCTTGGAGCTGCGAAGGGCTCCTACAGGAGTTTTTTTTTCTGCTGGCTCTCCTGGGCTCCGGCTTGGAGCTGCGAAGGGCTCCTACAGGAGTTTTTTTTTCTGCTGGCTCTCCTGGGCGCCGGCTTGGAGCTGCGAAGGGCTCCTACAGGAGTTTTTTGTTCTGCTGGCTCTCCTGGGCGCCGGCTTGGAGCTGCGAAAGGCTCCTCCAGGAGTTTTTTTTTCTGCTGGCTCTCCTGGGCGCCGGCTTGGAGCTGCGAAGGGCTCCTACAGGAGTTTTTTGTTCTGCTGGCTCTCCTGGGCGCCGGCTTGGAGCTGCGAAAGGCTCCTCCAGGAGTTTTTTTTTCTGCTGGCTCTCCTGGGCGCCGGCTTGGAGCTGCGAAGGGCTCCTACAGGAGTTTTTTGTTCTGCTGGCTCTCCTGGGCGCCGGCTTGGAGCTGCGAAGGGCTCCTACAGGAGGTTTTTTTTCTGCTGGCTCTCCTGGGCGCCGGCTTGGAGCTGCGAAGGGCTCCTACAGGAGTTTTTTTTTCTGCTGGCTCTCCTGGGCGCCGGCTTGGAGCTGCGAAGGGCTCCTACAGGAGTTTTTTTTTCTGCTGGCTCTCCTGGGCGCCGGCTTGGAGCTGCGAAGGGCTCCTACAGGAGTTTTTTGTTCTGCTGGCTCTCCTGGGCGCCGGCTTGGAGCTGCGAAAGGCTCCTACAGGAGTTTTTTTTTCTGCTGGCTCTCCTGGGCGCCGGCTTGGAGCTGCGAAGGGCTCCTACAGGAGTTTTTTGTTCTGCTGGCTCTCCTGGGCGCCGGCTTGGAGCTGCGAAGGGCTCCTACAGGAGTTTTTTGTTCTGCTGGCTCTCCTGGGCGCCGGCTTGGAGCTGCGAAGGGCTCCTACAGGAGTTTTTTGTTCTGCTGGCTCTCCTGGGCGCCGGCTTGGAGCTGCGAAGGGCTCCTACAGGAGTTTTTTGTTCTGCTGGCTCTCCTGGGCGCCGGCTTGGAGCTGCGAAGGGCTCCTACAGGAGGTTTTTTTTCTGCTGGCTCTCCTGGGCGCCGGCTTGGAGCTGCGAAGGGCTCCTACAGGAGTTTTTTTTTCTGCTGGCTCTCCTGGGCGCCGGCTTGGAGCTGCGAAGGGCTCCTACAGGAGTTTTTTGTTCTGCTGGCTCTCCTGGGCGCCGGCTTGGAGCTGCGAAGGGCTCCTACAGGAGGTTTTTTTTCTGCTGGCTCTCCTGGGCGCCGGCTTGGAGCTGCGAAGGGCTCCTACAGGAGGTTTTTTTTCTGCTGGCTCTCCTGGGCGCCGGCTTGGAGCTGCGAAGGGCTCCTACAGGAGGTTTTTTTTCTGCTGGCTCTCCTGGGCGCCAGCTTGGAGCTGCGAAGGGCTCCTACAGGAGTTTTTTGTTCTGCTGGCTCTCCTGAGCGCCGGCTTGGAGCTGCGAAAGGCTCCTCCAGGAGTTTTTTTTTCTGCTGGCTCTCGTGGGCTCCGGCTTGGAGCTGCGAAGGGCTCCTACAGGAGTTTTTTGTTCTGCTGGCTCTCCTGGGCGCCGGCTTGGAGCTGCGAAGGGCTCCTACAGGAGGTTTTTTTTCTGCTGGCTCTCCTGGGCGCCGGCTTGGAGCTGCGAAGGGCTCCTACAGGAGGTTTTTTTTCTGCTGGCTCTCCTGGGCGCCGGCTTGGAGCTGCGAAGGGCTCCTACAGGAGGTTTTTTTTCTGCTGGCTCTCGTCGGCTCCGGCTTGGAGCCGCGAAAGGCTCCTCTGGGGGTGTTTTTTTTTTTTTTTCTCTGCAGCTTCTCGGCGGCTGGAGTCTTGTGTTTGCGTCGGCGGCTCCCTTGGGGGCCGGCCTGATGCGGCGAGAGGCGCTTTGCGCCTCTCACCGCGTCAGGCCGGGAGCAACTGCGAGCCGCGCTGCGCGCGGCTCGCACTTGCTAGGGCTGGGAATCGGAGGGACCATCGGAGGGAATGTCTCTGGCCCTTTTCTGACTCCTAGACTGTTTAAGGATGGCTTCAAAAGACAGTAGGAGGTTTTTTTTCTCAATTAAACACAGATGAGGTCTTTGTGATGTCATGTCAGTAGGCATCCAGTGTCTCTGGCCCTTTTCTGACTCCTAGACTGTTTAAGGATCGCTTCAAAAGACAGTAAGAGGTTTTTTTTTCTCAATTAAACACAGATGAGGTCTTTGTGATGTCATGTCAGTAGGCATCCAGTGTCTCTGGCCCTTTTCTGACTCCTAGACTGTTTAAGGATCGCTTCAAAAGACAGTAAGAGGTTTTTTTTCTCAATTAAACACAGATGAGGTCTTTGTGATGTCATGTCAGTAGGCATCCTGTGTCTCTGGCCCTTTTCTGACTCCTAGACTGTTTAAGGATCGCTTCAAAAGACAGTAAGAGGTTTTTTTTCTCAATTAAGCACAGATGAGGTCTTTGTGATGTCATGTCAGTAGGCATCCTGTGTCTCTGGCCCTTTTCTGACTCCTAGACTGTTTAAAGATGGCCCCAAAAGGCAGTAAGAGGTTTTTTCTCCTCAATTAAACACAGGGGAGGTCTTTGTGATATCATGTCATTAGGGATCCAGTGTCTCTGGCCCTTTTCTAACTTTTAGTCTGTTTAAAGATCGCCCCAAAAGGCAGTAAAAGGTTTTTTTCTTCTCAATTAAACACAGATGAGGTCTTTGTGATGTCATGTCAGTAAGCATCCAGTGTCTCTGGCCCTTTTCTGACTCCTAGATAGTTTAAGGATCGCTTCAAAAGACAGTAAGAGGTTTTTATCCCCAATTAAACACAGATGAGGTCTTTGTGATGTCATGTCAGTAGGCCTCCTGTGTCCCTGTCCCTTTTCTGACTCCTAGACTGTTTAAGGATCGCTTCAAAAGACAGTAAGAGGTTTTTTTTTCTCAATTAAACACAGATGAGGTCTTTGTGATGTCATGTCAGTAGGCCTCCAGTGTCTCTGGCCCTTTTCTGACTCCTAGACTGTTTAAGGATGGCTTCAAAAGACAGTAGGAGGTTTTTTTTCTCAATTAAACACAGATGAGGTCTTTGTGATGTCATGTCAGTAGGCATCCAGTGTCTCTGGCCCTTTTCTGACTCCTAGACTGTTTAAGGATCGCTTCAAAAGACAGTAAGAGGTTTTTTTTCTCAATTAAACACAGATGAGGTCTTTGTGATGTCATGTCAGTAAGCATCCAGTGTCTCTGGCCCTTTTCTGACTCCTAGACTGTTTAAGGATCGCTTCAAAAGACAGTAAGAGGTTTTTTTCTCAATTAAACACAGATGAGGTCTTTGTGATGTCATGTCAGTAGGCATCCTGAGTCCCTGGCCCTTTTCTGACTCCTAGACTGTTTAAGGATCGCTTCAAAAGACACTAAGAGGGTTTTTTTCTCAATTAAACACAGATGAGGTCTTTGTGATGTCATGTCAGTAGGCATCCAGTGTCTTTGGCCCTTTTCTGACTCCTAGACTGTTTAAGGATCGCTTCAAAAGACAGTAGGAGGTTTTTTTTCTCAATTAAACACAGATGAGGTCTTTGTGATGTCATGTCAGTAGGCATCCAGTGTCTTTGGCCCTTTTCTGACTCCTAGACTGTTTAAGGATCGCTTCAAAAGACAGTAGGAGGTTTTTTTTCTCAATTAAACACAGATGAGGTCTTTGTGATGTCATGTCAGTAGGCATCCAGTGTCTCTGGCCCTTTTCTGACTCCTAGACTGTTTAAGGATCGCTTCAAAAGACAGTAGGAGGTTTTTTTTCTCAATTAAACACAGATGAGGTCTTTGTGATGTCATGTCAGTAGGCATCCAGTGTCTTTGGCCCTTTTCTGACTCCTAGACTGTTTAAGGATCGCTTCAAAAGACAGTAAGAGGTTTTTTTTCTCAATTAAACACAGATGAGGTCTTTGTGATGTCATGTCAGTAGGCATCCAGTGTCTCTGGCCCTTTTCTGACTCCTAGACTGTTTAAGGATCGCTTCAAAAGACAGTAAGAGGTTTTTTTTCTCAATTAAACACAGATGAGGTCTTTGTGATGTCATGTCAGTAAGCATCCAGTGTCTCTGGCCCTTTTCTGACTCCTAGAGTGTTTAAGGATCGCTTCAAAAGACAGTAAGAGGTTTTTTTTTCTCAATTAAACACAGATGAGGTCTTTGTGATGTCATGTCAGTAGGCATCCTGAGTCCCTGGCCCTTTTCTGACTCCTAGACTGTTTAAGGATCGCTTCAAAAGACAGTAAGAGGGTTTTTTTCTCAATTAAACACAGATGTGGTCTTTGTGATGTCATGTCAGTAGGCCTCCAGTGTCTCTGGCCCTTTTCTGACTCCTAGACTGTTTAAAGATCGCTTCAAAAGACAGTAAGAGGTTTTTTTTCTCAATTAAACACAGATGAGGTCTTTGTGATGTCATGTCAGTAGGCATCCTGAGTCCCTGGCCCTTTTCTGACTCCTAGACTGTTTAAGGATCGCTTCAAAAGACAGTAAGAGGGTTTTTTTCTCAATTAAACACAGATGAGGTCTTTGTGATGTCATGTCAGTAGGCCTCCAGTGTCTCTGGCCCTTTTCTGACTCCTAGACTGTTTAAGGATCGCTTCAAAAGACAGTAGGAGGTTTTTTTTCTCAATTAAACACAGATGAGGTCTTTGTGATGTCATGTCAGTAGTCATCCAGTGTCTCTGGCCCTTTTCTGACTCCTAGACTGTTTAAGGATCGCTTCAAAAGACAGTAAGAGGGTTTTTTTTCTCAATTAAACACAGATGAGGTCTTTGTGATGTCATGTCAGTAAGCATCCAGTGTCTCTGGCCCTTTTCTGACTCCTAGACTGTTTAAGGATCGCTTCAAAAGACAGTAAGAGGTTTTTTTTCTCAATTAAACACAGATGAGGTCTTTGTGATGTCATGTCAGTAGGCATCCAGTGTCTCTGGCACTTTTCTGACTCCTAGACTGTTTAAGGATCACTTCAAAAGACAGTAAGAGGTTTTCTTTCTCAATTAAACACAGATGAGGTCTTTGTGATGTCATGTCAGTAGGCATCCAGTGTCTCTGGCCCTTTTCTGACTCCTAGACTGTTTAAGGATCGCTTCAAAAGACAGTAAGAGGTTTTTTTTTCTCAATTAAACACAGATGAGGTCTTTGTGATGTCATGTCAGTAAGCATCCAGTGTCTCTGGCCCTTTTCTGACTCCTAGACTGTTTAAGGATCGCTTCAAAAGGCAGTAAGAGGTTTTTTTTTCTCAATTAAACACAGATGAGGTCTTTGTGATGTCATGTCAGTAAGCATCCAGTGTCTCTGGCCCTTTTCTGACTCCTAGACTGTTTAAAGATCGCCCCAAAAGGCAGTAAGAGGTTTTTTTTTCTCAATTAAACACAGATGAGGTCTTTGTGATGTCATGTCAGTAGGCCTCCAGTGTCTCTGGCCCTTTTCTGACTCCTAGACTGTTTAAGGATCGCTTCAAAAGACAGTAAGAGGTTTTTTTTTCTCAATTAAACACAGATGAGGTCTTTGTGATGTCATGTCAGTAGGCCTCCAGTGTCTCTGGCCCTTTTCTGACTCCTAGACTGTTTAAGGATCGCTTCAAAAGACATTAAGAGGTTTTTTTCTTCTCAATTAAACACAGGGGAGGTCTTTCTGATATCAGGTCAGTAGGTATCCAGTGTCTCTGGCCCTTTTCTGACTTTTAGTCTGTTTAAAGATCGCCCAAAAAGGCAGTAAGAGGTTTTTTTTTCTCAATTAAACACAGATGAGGTCTTTCTGATGTCATGTCAGTAGGCATCCAGTGTCTCTGGCCCTTTTCTGACTTTTAGTCTGTTTAAAGATCGCCCGAAAAGGCAGTAAGAGGTTTTTTTTTCTCAATTAAACACAGATGAGGTCTTTGTGATGTCATGTCAGTAGGCATCCAGTGTCTCTGGCCCTTTTCTGACTCCTAGACTGTTTAAGGATCACTTCAAAAGACAGAAAGAGGTTTTTTTTTCTCAATTAAACACAGATGAGGTCTTTGTGATGTCATGTCAGTAGGCATCCAGTGTCTCTGGCCCTTTTCTGACTCCTAGATTGTTTAAGGATGGCTTCAAAAGACAGTAAGAGGTTTTTATCCCCAATTAAACACAGATGAGGTCTTTGTGATGTCATGTCAGTAGGCCTCCAGTGTCTCTGGCCCTTTTCTGACTCCTAGACTGTTTAAGGATCGCTTCAAAAGACAGTAAGAGGTTTTTTTTCTCAATTAAACACAGATGACGTCTTTGTGATGTCATGTCAGTAGGCCTGCAGTGTCTCTGGCCCTTTTCTGACTCCTAGACTGTTTAAGGATCCCTTCAAAAGACAGTAAGAGGTTTTTTTTCTCAATTAAACACAGATGAGGTCTTTGTGATGTCATGTCAGTAGGCCTCCAGTGTCTCTGGACCTTTTCTGACTCCTAGACTATTTAAGGATCGCTTCAAAAGACATTAAGAGGTTTTTTTCTTCTCAATTAAACACAGGTGAGGTCTTTGTGATGTCAGGTCAGTAGGTATCCAGTGTCTCTGGCCCTTTTCTGACTTTTAGTCTGTTTAAAGATCGCCCCAAAAGGCAGTAAGAGGTTTTTTTTTTCTCAATTAAACATAGATGAGGTCTTTGTGATGTCATGTCAGTAGGCATCCAGTGTCTCTGGCCCTTTTCTGACTCCTAGACTGTTTAAGGATCACTTCAAAAGACAGAAAGAGGTTTTTTTCTCAATTAAACACAGATGAGGTCTTTGTGATGTCATGTCAGTAGGCATCCAGTGTCTCTGGCCCTTTTCTGACTCCTAGATAGTTTAAGGATCGCTTCAAAAGACAGTAAGAGGTTTTTTTTTCTCAATTAAACACAGATGAGGTCTTTGTGATGTCATGTCAGTAGGCCTCCAGTGTCTCTGGCCCTTTTCTGACTCCTAGACTGTTTAAGGATCGCTTCAAAAGACAGTAAGAGTTTTTTTTTCTCAATTAAACACAGATGAGGTCTTTGTGATGTCATGTCAGTAGGCCTCCAGTGTCTCTGGCCCTTTTCTGACTCCTAGACTGTTTAAGGATCGCTTCAAAAGACAGTAAGAGGTTTTTTTCTCAATTAAACACAGATGAGGTGTTTGTGATGTCATGTCAGTAGGCATCCTGAGTCCCTGGCCCTTTTCTGACTCCTAGACTGTTTAAGGATCGCTTCAAAAGACACTAAGAGGGTTTTTTTCTCAATTAAACACAGATGAGGTCTTTGTGATGTCATGTCAGTAGGCATCCAGTGTCTTTGGCCCTTTTCTGACTCCTAGACTGTTTAAGGATCGCTTCAAAAGACAGTAGGAGGTTTTTTTTCTCAATTAAACACAGATGAGGTCTTTGTGATGTCATGTCAGTAGGCATCCAGTGTCTTTGGCCCTTTTCTGACTCCTAGACTGTTTAAGGATCGCTTCAAAAGACAGTAGGAGGTTTTTTTTCTCAATTAAACACAGATGAGGTCTTTGTGATGTCATGTCAGTAGGCATCCAGTGTCTCTGGCCCTTTTCTGACTCCTAGACTGTTTAAGGATCGCTTCAAAAGACAGTAGGAGGTTTTTTTTCTCAATTAAACACAGATGAGGTCTTTGTGATGTCATGTCAGTAGGCATCCAGTGTCTCTGGCCCTTTTCTGACTCCTAGACTGTTTAAGGATCGCTTCAAAAGACAGTAGGAGGTTTTTTTTCTCAATTAAACACAGATGAGGTCTTTGTGATGTCATGTCAGTAGGCATCCAGTGTCTTTGGCCCTTTTCTGACTCCTAGACTGTTTAAGGATCGCTTCAAAAGACAGTAAGAGGTTTTTTTTCTCAATTAAACACAGATGAGGTCTTTGTGATGTCATGTCAGTAGGCATCCAGTGTCTCTGGCCCTTTTCTGACTCCTAGACTGTTTAAGGATCGCTTCAAAAGACAGTAAGAGGTTTTTTTTCTCAATTAAACACAGATGAGGTCTTTGTGATGTCATGTCAGTAAGCATCCAGTGTCTCTGGCCCTTTTCTGACTCCTAGAGTGTTTAAGGATCGCTTCAAAAGACAGTAAGAGGTTTTTTTTCTCAATTAAACACAGATGAGTTCTTTGTGATGTCATGTCAGTAGGCCTCCAGTGTCTCTGGCCCTTTTCTGACCCCTAGGCTGTTTAAAGATCGCCCCAAAAGGCAGTAAGAGGTTTTTTTCTTCTCAATTAAACAAAGGTGAGGTCTTTGTGATATCATGTCAGTAGGTATCCAGTGTCTCTGGCCCTTTTCTAACTTTTAGACTGTTTAAAGATGGCCCCAAAAGGCAGTAAGAGGTTTTTTTCTTCTCAATTAAACACAGGGGAGGTCTTTGTGATATCATGTCAGTAGGTATCCAGTGTCTCTGGCCCTTTTCTAACTTTTAGACTGTTTAAAGATGGCCCCAAAAGGCAGTAAAAGGTTTTTTTCTTCTCAATTAAACACAAATGAGGTCTTTGTGATGTCATGTCAGTAAGCATCCAGTGTCTCTGGCCCTTTTCTGACTCCTAGACTGTTTAAGGATCGCTTCAAAAGACAGTAAGAGGTTTTTTTTTCTCAATTAAACACAGATGAGGTCTTTGTGATGTCATGTCAGTAGGCATCCTGAGTCCCTGGCCCTTTTCTGACTCCTAGACTGTTTAAGGATCGCTTCAAAAGACAGTAAGAGGGTTTTTTTCTCAATTAAACACAGATGTGGTCTTTGTGATGTCATGTCAGTAGGCCTCCAGTGTCTCTGGCCCTTTTCTGACTCCTAGACTGTTTAAGGATCGCTTCAAAAGACAGTAAGAGGTTTTTTTTCTCAATTAAACACAGATGAGGTCTTTGTGATGTCATGTCAGTAGGCATCCTGAGTCCCTGGCCCTTTTCTGACTCCTAGACTGTTTAAGGATCGCTTCAAAAGACAGTAAGAGGGTTTTTTTCTCAATTAAACACAGATGAGGTCTTTGTGATGTCATGTCAGTAGGCATCCAGTGTCTCTGGCCCTTTTCTGACTCCTAGACTGTTTAAGGATCACTTCAAAAGACAGAAAGAGGTTTTTTTTTCTCAATTAAACACAGATGAGGTCTTTGTGATGTCATGTCAGTAGGCATCCAGTGTCTCTGGCCCTTTTCTGACTCCTAGATTGTTTAAGGATGGCTTCAAAAGACAGTAAGAGGTTTTTATCCCCAATTAAACACAGATGAGGTCTTTGTGATGTCATGTCAGTAGGCCTCCAGTGTCTCTGGCCCTTTTCTGACTCCTAGACTGTTTAAGGATCGCTTCAAAATACAGAAAGAGGTTTTTTTCTCAATTAAACACAGATGAGGTCTTTGTGATGTCATGTCAGTAGGCATCCAGTGTCTCTGGCCCTTTTCTGACTCCTAGATAGTTTAAGGATCGCTTCAAAAGACAGTAAGAGGTTTTTTTTTCTCAATTAAACACAGATGAGGTCTTTGTGATGTCATGTCAGTAGGCCTCCAGTGTCTCTGGCCCTTTTCTGACTCCTAGACTGTTTAAGGATCGCTTCAAAAGACAGTAGGAGGTTTTTTTTCTCAATTAAACACAGATGAGGTCTTTGTGATGTCATGTCAGTAGGCATCCAGTGTCTCTGGCCCTTTTCTGACTCCTAGACTGTTTAAGGATCGCTTCAAAAGACAGTAGGAGGTTTTTTTTCTCAATTAAACACAGATGAGGTCTTTGTGATGTCATGTCAGTAGGCATCCAGTGTCTTTGGCCCTTTTCTGACTCCTAGACTGTTTAAGGATCGCTTCAAAAGACAGTAAGAGGTTTTTTTTCTCAATTAAACACAGATGAGGTCTTTGTGATGTCATGTCAGTAGGCATCCAGTGTCTCTGGCCCTTTTCTGACTCCTAGACTGTTTAAGGATCGCTTCAAAAGACAGTAAGAGGTTTTTTTTCTCAATTAAACACAGATGAGGTCTTTGTGATGTCATGTCAGTAAGCATCCAGTGTCTCTGGCCCTTTTCTGACTCCTAGAGTGTTTAAGGATCGCTTCAAAAGACAGTAAGAGGTTTTTTTTCTCAATTAAACACAGATGAGTTCTTTGTGATGTCATGTCAGTAGGCCTCCAGTGTCTCTGGCCCTTTTCTGACCCCTAGGCTGTTTAAAGATCGCCCCAAAAGGCAGTAAGAGGTTTTTTTCTTCTCAATTAAACAAAGGTGAGGTCTTTGTGATATCATGTCAGTAGGTATCCAGTGTCTCTGGCCCTTTTCTAACTTTTAGACTGTTTAAAGATGGCCCCAAAAGGCAGTAAGAGGTTTTTTTCTTCTCAATTAAACACAGGGGAGGTCTTTGTGATATCATGTCAGTAGGTATCCAGTGTCTCTGGCCCTTTTCTAACTTTTAGACTGTTTAAAGATGGCCCCAAAAGGCAGTAAAAGGTTTTTTTCTTCTCAATTAAACACAAATGAGGTCTTTGTGATGTCATGTCAGTAAGCATCCAGTGTCTCTGGCCCTTTTCTGACTCCTAGACTGTTTAAGGATCGCTTCAAAAGACAGTAAGAGGTTTTTTTTTCTCAATTAAACACAGATGAGGTCTTTGTGATGTCATGTCAGTAGGCATCCTGAGTCCCTGGCCCTTTTCTGACTCCTAGACTGTTTAAGGATCGCTTCAAAAGACAGTAAGAGGGTTTTTTTCTCAATTAAACACAGATGTGGTCTTTGTGATGTCATGTCAGTAGGCCTCCAGTGTCTCTGGCCCTTTTCTGACTCCTAGACTGTTTAAGGATCGCTTCAAAAGACAGTAAGAGGTTTTTTTTCTCAATTAAACACAGATGAGGTCTTTGTGATGTCATGTCAGTAGGCATCCTGAGTCCCTGGCCCTTTTCTGACTCCTAGACTGTTTAAGGATCGCTTCAAAAGACAGTAAGATGGTTTTTTTCTCAATTAAACACAGATGAGGTCTTTGTGATGTCATGTCAGTAGGCATCCAGTGTCTCTGGCCCTTTTCTGACTCCTAGACTGTTTAAGGATCACTTCAAAAGACAGAAAGAGGTTTTTTTTTCTCAATTAAACACAGATGAGGTCTTTGTGATGTCATGTCAGTAGGCATCCAGTGTCTCTGGCCCTTTTCTGACTCCTAGATTGTTTAAGGATGGCTTCAAAAGACAGTAAGAGGTTTTTATCCCCAATTAAACACAGATGAGGTCTTTGTGATGTCATGTCAGTAGGCCTCCAGTGTCTCTGGCCCTTTTCTGACTCCTAGACTGTTTAAGGATCGCTTCAAAATACAGAAAGAGGTTTTTTTCTCAATTAAACACAGATGAGGTCTTTGTGATGTCATGTCAGTAGGCATCCAGTGTCTCTGGCCCTTTTCTGACTCCTAGATAGTTTAAGGATCGCTTCAAAAGACAGTAAGAGGTTTTTTTTTCTCAATTAAACACAGATGAGGTCTTTGTGATGTCATGTCAGTAGGCCTCCAGTGTCTCTGGCCCTTTTCTGACTCCTAGACTGTTTAAGGATCGCTTCAAAAGACAGTAAGAGTTTTTTTTTCTCAATTAAACACAGATGAGGTCTTTGTGATGTCATGTCAGTAGGCCTCCAGTGTCTCTGGCCCTTTTCTGACTCCTAGACTGTTTAAGGATCGCTTCAAAAGACAGTAAGAGTTTTTTTTTCTCAATTAAACACAGATGAGGTCTTTGTGATGTCATGTCAGTAGGCCTCCAGTGTCTCTGGCCCTTTTCTGACTCCTAGACTGTTTAAGGATCGCTTCAAAAGACAGTAAGAGGTTTTTTTTCTCAATTAAACACAGATGAGGTCTTTGTGATGTCATGTCAGTAGGCCTCCTGTGTCTCTGGACCTTTTCTGACTCCTAGACTATTTAAGGATCGCTTCAAAAGACATTAAGAGGTTTTTTTTCTCAATTAAACACAGATGAGGTCTTTGTGATGTCATGTCAGTAGTCATCCAGTGTCTCTGGCCCTTTTCTGACTCCTAGACTGTTTAAGGATCGCTTCAAAAGACAGTAAGAGGGTTTTTTTTCTCAATTAAACACAGATGAGGTCTTTGTGATGTCATGTCAGTAAGCATCCAGTGTCTCTGGCCCTTTTCTGACTCCTAGACTGTTTAAGGATCGCTTCAAAAGACAGTAAGAGGTTTTTTTTCTCAATTAAACACAGATGAGGTCTTTGTGATGTCATGTCAGTAGGCATCCAGTGTCTCTGGCACTTTTCTGACTCCTAGACTGTTTAAGGATCACTTCAAAAGACAGTAAGAGGTTTTCTTTCTCAATTAAACACAGATGAGGTCTTTGTGATGTCATGTCAGTAGGCATCCAGTGTCTCTGGCCCTTTTCTGACTCCTAGACTGTTTAAGGATCGCTTCAAAAGACAGTAAGAGGTTTTTTTTTCTCAATTAAACACAGATGAGGTCTTTGTGATGTCATGTCAGTAAGCATCCAGTGTCTCTGGCCCTTTTCTGACTCCTAGACTGTTTAAGGATCGCTTCAAAAGGCAGTAAGAGGTTTTTTTTTCTCAATTAAACACAGATGAGGTCTTTGTGATGTCATGTCAGTAAGCATCCAGTGTCTCTGGCCCTTTTCTGACTCCTAGACTGTTTAAAGATCGCCCCAAAAGGCAGTAAGAGGTTTTTTTTTCTCAATTAAACACAGATGAGGTCTTTGTGATGTCATGTCAGTAGGCCTCCAGTGTCTCTGGCCCTTTTCTGACTCCTAGACTGTTTAAGGATCGCTTCAAAAGACAGTAAGAGGTTTTTTTTTCTCAATTAAACACAGATGAGGTCTTTGTGATGTCATGTCAGTAGGCCTCCAGTGTCTCTGGCCCTTTTCTGACTCCTAGACTGTTTAAGGATCGCTTCAAAAGACATTAAGAGGTTTTTTTCTTCTCAATTAAACACAGGGGAGGTCTTTCTGATATCAGGTCAGTAGGTATCCAGTGTCTCTGGCCCTTTTCTGACTTTTAGTCTGTTTAAAGATCGCCCAAAAAGGCAGTAAGAGGTTTTTTTTTCTCAATTAAACACAGATGAGGTCTTTCTGATGTCATGTCAGTAGGCATCCAGTGTCTCTGGCCCTTTTCTGACTTTTAGTCTGTTTAAAGATCGCCCGAAAAGGCAGTAAGAGGTTTTTTTTTCTCAATTAAACACAGATGAGGTCTTTGTGATGTCATGTCAGTAGGCATCCAGTGTCTCTGGCCCTTTTCTGACTCCTAGACTGTTTAAGGATCACTTCAAAAGACAGAAAGAGGTTTTTTTTTCTCAATTAAACACAGATGAGGTCTTTGTGATGTCATGTCAGTAGGCATCCAGTGTCTCTGGCCCTTTTCTGACTCCTAGATTGTTTAAGGATGGCTTCAAAAGACAGTAAGAGGTTTTTATCCCCAATTAAACACAGATGAGGTCTTTGTGATGTCATGTCAGTAGGCCTCCAGTGTCTCTGGCCCTTTTCTGACTCCTAGACTGTTTAAGGATCGCTTCAAAAGACAGTAAGAGGTTTTTTTTCTCAATTAAACACAGATGACGTCTTTGTGATGTCATGTCAGTAGGCCTGCAGTGTCTCTGGCCCTTTTCTGACTCCTAGACTGTTTAAGGATCCCTTCAAAAGACAGTAAGAGGTTTTTTTTCTCAATTAAACACAGATGAGGTCTTTGTGATGTCATGTCAGTAGGCCTCCAGTGTCTCTGGACCTTTTCTGACTCCTAGACTATTTAAGGATCGCTTCAAAAGACATTAAGAGGTTTTTTTCTTCTCAATTAAACACAGGTGAGGTCTTTGTGATGTCAGGTCAGTAGGTATCCAGTGTCTCTGGCCCTTTTCTGACTTTTAGTCTGTTTAAAGATCGCCCCAAAAGGCAGTAAGAGGTTTTTTTTTTCTCAATTAAACATAGATGAGGTCTTTGTGATGTCATGTCAGTAGGCATCCAGTGTCTCTGGCCCTTTTCTGACTCCTAGACTGTTTAAGGATCACTTCAAAAGACAGAAAGAGGTTTTTTTCTCAATTAAACACAGATGAGGTCTTTGTGATGTCATGTCAGTAGGCATCCAGTGTCTCTGGCCCTTTTCTGACTCCTAGATAGTTTAAGGATCGCTTCAAAAGACAGTAAGAGGTTTTTTTTTCTCAATTAAACACAGATGAGGTCTTTGTGATGTCATGTCAGTAGGCCTCCAGTGTCTCTGGCCCTTTTCTGACTCCTAGACTGTTTAAGGATCGCTTCAAAAGACAGTAAGAGTTTTTTTTTTCTCAATTAAACACAGATGAGGTCTTTGTGATGTCATGTCAGTAGGCCTCCAGTGTCTCTGGCCCTTTTCTGACTCCTAGACTGTTTAAGGATCGCTTCAAAAGACAGTAAGAGGTTTTTTTCTCAATTAAACACAGATGAGGTCTTTGTGATGTCATGTCAGTAGGCATCCTGAGTCCCTGGCCCTTTTCTGACTCCTAGACTGTTTAAGGATCGCTTCAAAAGACACTAAGAGGGTTTTTTTCTCAATTAAACACAGATGAGGTCTTTGTGATGTCATGTCAGTAGGCATCCAGTGTCTTTGGCCCTTTTCTGACTCCTAGACTGTTTAAGGATCGCTTCAAAAGACAGTAGGAGGTTTTTTTTCTCAATTAAACACAGATGAGGTCTTTGTGATGTCATGTCAGTAGGCATCCAGTGTCTTTGGCCCTTTTCTGACTCCTAGACTGTTTAAGGATCGCTTCAAAAGACAGTAGGAGGTTTTTTTTCTCAATTAAACACAGATGAGGTCTTTGTGATGTCATGTCAGTAGGCATCCAGTGTCTCTGGCCCTTTTCTGACTCCTAGACTGTTTAAGGATCGCTTCAAAAGACAGTAGGAGGTTTTTTTTCTCAATTAAACACAGATGAGGTCTTTGTGATGTCATGTCAGTAGGCATCCAGTGTCTTTGGCCCTTTTCTGACTCCTAGACTGTTTAAGGATCGCTTCAAAAGACAGTAAGAGGTTTTTTTTCTCAATTAAACACAGATGAGGTCTTTGTGATGTCATGTCAGTAGGCATCCAGTGTCTCTGGCCCTTTTCTGACTCCTAGACTGTTTAAGGATCGCTTCAAAAGACAGTAAGAGGTTTTTTTTCTCAATTAAACACAGATGAGGTCTTTGTGATGTCATGTCAGTAAGCATCCAGTGTCTCTGGCCCTTTTCTGACTCCTAGAGTGTTTAAGGATCGCTTCAAAAGACAGTAAGAGGTTTTTTTTCTCAATTAAACACAGATGAGTTCTTTGTGATGTCATGTCAGTAGGCCTCCAGTGTCTCTGGCCCTTTTCTGACCCCTAGGCTGTTTAAAGATCGCCCCAAAAGGCAGTAAGAGGTTTTTTTCTTCTCAATTAAACAAAGGTGAGGTCTTTGTGATATCATGTCAGTAGGTATCCAGTGTCTCTGGCCCTTTTCTAACTTTTAGACTGTTTAAAGATGGCCCCAAAAGGCAGTAAGAGGTTTTTTTCTTCTCAATTAAACACAGGGGAGGTCTTTGTGATATCATGTCAGTAGGTATCCAGTGTCTCTGGCCCTTTTCTAACTTTTAGACTGTTTAAAGATGGCCCCAAAAGGCAGTAAAAGGTTTTTTTCTTCTCAATTAAACACAAATGAGGTCTTTGTGATGTCATGTCAGTAAGCATCCAGTGTCTCTGGCCCTTTTCTGACTCCTAGACTGTTTAAGGATCGCTTCAAAAGACAGTAAGAGGTTTTTTTTTCTCAATTAAACACAGATGAGGTCTTTGTGATGTCATGTCAGTAGGCATCCTGAGTCCCTGGCCCTTTTCTGACTCCTAGACTGTTTAAGGATCGCTTCAAAAGACAGTAAGAGGGTTTTTTTCTCAATTAAACACAGATGTGGTCTTTGTGATGTCATGTCAGTAGGCCTCCAGTGTCTCTGGCCCTTTTCTGACTCCTAGACTGTTTAAGGATCGCTTCAAAAGACAGTAAGAGGTTTTTTTTCTCAATTAAACACAGATGAGGTCTTTGTGATGTCATGTCAGTAGGCATCCTGAGTCCCTGGCCCTTTTCTGACTCCTAGACTGTTTAAGGATCGCTTCAAAAGACAGTAAGAGGGTTTTTTTCTCAATTAAACACAGATGAGGTCTTTGTGATGTCATGTCAGTAGGCATCCAGTGTCTCTGGCCCTTTTCTGACTCCTAGACTGTTTAAGGATCACTTCAAAAGACAGAAAGAGGTTTTTTTTTCTCAATTAAACACAGATGAGGTCTTTGTGATGTCATGTCAGTAGGCATCCAGTGTCTCTGGCCCTTTTCTGACTCCTAGATTGTTTAAGGATGGCTTCAAAAGACAGTAAGAGGTTTTTATCCCCAATTAAACACAGATGAGGTCTTTGTGATGTCATGTCAGTAGGCCTCCAGTGTCTCTGGCCCTTTTCTGACTCCTAGACTGTTTAAGGATCGCTTCAAAATACAGAAAGAGGTTTTTTTCTCAATTAAACACAGATGAGGTCTTTGTGATGTCATGTCAGTAGGCATCCAGTGTCTCTGGCCCTTTTCTGACTCCTAGATAGTTTAAGGATCGCTTCAAAAGACAGTAAGAGGTTTTTTTTTCTCAATTAAACACAGATGAGGTCTTTGTGATGTCATGTCAGTAGGCCTCCAGTGTCTCTGGCCCTTTTCTGACTCCTAGACTGTTTAAGGATCGCTTCAAAAGACAGTAGGAGGTTTTTTTTCTCAATTAAACACAGATGAGGTCTTTGTGATGTCATGTCAGTAGGCATCCAGTGTCTCTGGCCCTTTTCTGACTCCTAGACTGTTTAAGGATCGCTTCAAAAGACAGTAGGAGGTTTTTTTTCTCAATTAAACACAGATGAGGTCTTTGTGATGTCATGTCAGTAGGCATCCAGTGTCTTTGGCCCTTTTCTGACTCCTAGACTGTTTAAGGATCGCTTCAAAAGACAGTAAGAGGTTTTTTTTCTCAATTAAACACAGATGAGGTCTTTGTGATGTCATGTCAGTAGGCATCCAGTGTCTCTGGCCCTTTTCTGACTCCTAGACTGTTTAAGGATCGCTTCAAAAGACAGTAAGAGGTTTTTTTTCTCAATTAAACACAGATGAGGTCTTTGTGATGTCATGTCAGTAAGCATCCAGTGTCTCTGGCCCTTTTCTGACTCCTAGAGTGTTTAAGGATCGCTTCAAAAGACAGTAAGAGGTTTTTTTTCTCAATTAAACACAGATGAGTTCTTTGTGATGTCATGTCAGTAGGCCTCCAGTGTCTCTGGCCCTTTTCTGACCCCTAGGCTGTTTAAAGATCGCCCCAAAAGGCAGTAAGAGGTTTTTTTCTTCTCAATTAAACAAAGGTGAGGTCTTTGTGATATCATGTCAGTAGGTATCCAGTGTCTCTGGCCCTTTTCTAACTTTTAGACTGTTTAAAGATGGCCCCAAAAGGCAGTAAGAGGTTTTTTTCTTCTCAATTAAACACAGGGGAGGTCTTTGTGATATCATGTCAGTAGGTATCCAGTGTCTCTGGCCCTTTTCTAACTTTTAGACTGTTTAAAGATGGCCCCAAAAGGCAGTAAAAGGTTTTTTTCTTCTCAATTAAACACAAATGAGGTCTTTGTGATGTCATGTCAGTAAGCATCCAGTGTCTCTGGCCCTTTTCT
Source organism: Paroedura picta (assembly GCF_049243985.1). Classification (NCBI taxonomy): domain Eukaryota; kingdom Metazoa; phylum Chordata; class Lepidosauria; order Squamata; family Gekkonidae; genus Paroedura; species Paroedura picta. The sequence continues at coordinate 935,561 of NC_135385.1, read as the reverse complement.
GACTCCTAGACTGTTTAAGGATCGCTTCAAAAGACAGTAAGAGGTTTTTTTTTCTCAATTAAACACAGATGAGGTCTTTGTGATGTCATGTCAGTAGGCATCCTGAGTCCCTGGCCCTTTTCTGACTCCTAGACTGTTTAAGGATCGCTTCAAAAGACAGTAAGAGGGTTTTTTTCTCAATTAAACACAGATGTGGTCTTTGTGATGTCATGTCAGTAGGCCTCCAGTGTCTCTGGCCCTTTTCTGACTCCTAGACTGTTTAAGGATCGCTTCAAAAGACAGTAAGAGGTTTTTTTTCTCAATTAAACACAGATGAGGTCTTTGTGATGTCATGTCAGTAGGCATCCTGAGTCCCTGGCCCTTTTCTGACTCCTAGACTGTTTAAGGATCGCTTCAAAAGACAGTAAGAGGGTTTTTTTCTCAATTAAACACAGATGAGGTCTTTGTGATGTCATGTCAGTAGGCATCCAGTGTCTCTGGCCCTTTTCTGACTCCTAGACTGTTTAAGGATCACTTCAAAAGACAGAAAGAGGTTTTTTTTTCTCAATTAAACACAGATGAGGTCTTTGTGATGTCATGTCAGTAGGCATCCAGTGTCTCTGGCCCTTTTCTGACTCCTAGATTGTTTAAGGATGGCTTCAAAAGACAGTAAGAGGTTTTTATCCCCAATTAAACACAGATGAGGTCTTTGTGATGTCATGTCAGTAGGCCTCCAGTGTCTCTGGCCCTTTTCTGACTCCTAGACTGTTTAAGGATCGCTTCAAAATACAGAAAGAGGTTTTTTTCTCAATTAAACACAGATGAGGTCTTTGTGATGTCATGTCAGTAGGCATCCAGTGTCTCTGGCCCTTTTCTGACTCCTAGATAGTTTAAGGATCGCTTCAAAAGACAGTAAGAGGTTTTTTTTTCTCAATTAAACACAGATGAGGTCTTTGTGATGTCATGTCAGTAGGCCTCCAGTGTCTCTGGCCCTTTTCTGACTCCTAGACTGTTTAAGGATCGCTTCAAAAGACAGTAAGAGTTTTTTTTTCTCAATTAAACACAGATGAGGTCTTTGTGATGTCATGTCAGTAGGCCTCCAGTGTCTCTGGCCCTTTTCTGACTCCTAGACTGTTTAAGGATCGCTTCAAAAGACAGTAAGAGTTTTTTTTTCTCAATTAAACACAGATGAGGTCTTTGTGATGTCATGTCAGTAGGCCTCCAGTGTCTCTGGCCCTTTTCTGACTCCTAGACTGTTTAAGGATCGCTTCAAAAGACAGTAAGAGGTTTTTTTTCTCAATTAAACACAGATGAGGTCTTTGTGATGTCATGTCAGTAGGCCTCCTGTGTCTCTGGACCTTTTCTGACTCCTAGACTATTTAAGGATCGCTTCAAAAGACATTAAGAGGTTTTTTTCTTCTCAATTAAACACAGGTGAGGTCTTTGTGATGTCAGGTCAGTAGGTATCCAGTGTCTCTGGCCCTTTTCTGACTTTTAGTCTGTTTAAGGATCGCTTCAAAAGACAGTAAGAGGTTTTTTTTCTCAATTAAACACAGATGAGGTCTTTGTGATGTCATGTCAGTAGGCATCCAGTGTCTCTGGCCCTTTTCTGACTCCTAGACTGTTTAAGGATCGCTTCAAAAGACAGTAAGAGGTTTTTTTTCTCAATTAAATACAGATGAGGTCTTTGTGATGTCATGTCAGTAGGCATCCAGTGTCTCTGGCCCTTTTCTGACTCCTAGACTGTTTAAGGATCGCTTCAAAAGACAGTAAGAGGTTTTTTTTCTCAATTAAACACAGATGAGGTCTTTGTGATGTCATGTCAGTAGGCATCCAGTGTCTCTGGCCCTTTTCTGACTCCTAGACTGTTTAAGGATCGCTTCAAAAGACAGTAAGAGGTTTTTTTTCTCAATTAAACACAGATGAGGTCTTTGTGATGTCATGTCAGTAGGCATCCTGTGTCTCTGGCCCTTTTCTGACTCCTAGACTGTTTAAGGATCGCTTCAAAAGCAGGAAGAGGGTTTTTTTCTCAATTAAACACAGATGAGGTCTATGTGATGTCATGTCAGTAGGCCTCCAGTGTCTCTGGCCCTTTTCTGACTCCTAGACTGTTTAAGGATCGCTTCAAAAGACAGTAGGAGGTTTTTGTTCTCAATTAAACACAGATGAGGTCTTTGTGATGTCATGTCAGTAGGCATCCTGTGTCTCTGGCCCTTTTCTGACTCCTAGACTGTTTAAGGATCGCTTCAAAAGACAGTAAGAGGTTTTTTTTCTCAATTAAACACAGATGAGGTCTTTGTGATGTCATGTCAGTAGGCCTCCAGTGTCTCTGGCCCTTTTCTGACTCCTAGGCTGTTTAAAGATCGCCCCAAAAGGCAGTAAGAGGTTTTTTTCTTCTCAATTAAACAAAGGTGAAGTCTTTGTGATATCATGTCAGTAGGTATCCAGTGTCTCTGGCCCTTTTCTAACTTTTAGTCTGTTTAAAGATGGCCCCAAAAGGCAGTAAGAGGTTTTTTCTCCTCAATTAAACACAGGGGAGGTCTTTGTGATATCATGTCAGTAGGTATCCAGTGTCTCTGGCCCTTTTCTAACTTTTAGTCTGTTTAAAGATCGCCCCAAAATGCAGTAAAAGGTTTTTTTCTTCTCAATTAAACACAGATGAGGTCTTTGTGATGTCATGTCAGTAAGCATCCAGTGTCTCTGGCCCTTTTCTGACTCCTAGATAGTTTAAGGATCGCTTCAAAAGACAGTAAGAGGTTTTTATCCCCAATTAAACACAGATGAGGTCTTTGTGATGTCATGTCAGTAGGCCTCCTGTGTCCCTGTCCCTTTTCTGACTCCTAGACTGTTTAAGGATCGCTTCAAAAGACAGTAAGAGGTTTTTTTTTCTCAATTTAACACAGATGCGGTCTTTGTGATGTCATGTCAGTAGGCCTCCAGTGTCTCTGGCCCTTTTCTGACTCCTAGACTGTTTAAGGATGGCTTCAAAAGACAGTAGGAGGTTTTTTTTCTCAATTAAACACAGACTAGTAAAAAAGCCCGTTGTATGAAGAAGACAATGGGCGCTAGCAGGTGGGGACCAGAGCGAGCGGCAGGTGAGGGACAGAGCGAGGGACAGGCTACCTGAAAGAGGAGGCGGACGGCGGCTCCTCTGCATTTTTTTGTTCTTCTGCGGCTTTCCCGGCGGCTCCATTGTGTTCTGGGGCCATGAGGGCAGGGAGCACCCAGCAGCTGCACTGTGGGCGGCTGCTGGGGCTCCCAGGGCGCCGTCTTGAAGTGGCGAAAGGCTCCTCCAGGGTTTTTTTTTTTCTGCTGGCTCTCGTGGGCTCCGGCTTGGAGCTGCGAAGGGCTCCTACAGGAGTTTTTTTTTCTGCTGGCTCTCCTGGGCTCCGGCTTGGAGCTGCGAAGGGCTCCTACAGGAGTTTTTTTTTCTGCTGGCTCTCCTGGGCGCCGGCTTGGAGCTGCGAAGGGCTCCTACAGGAGTTTTTTTTTCTGCTGGCTCTCCTGGGCGCCGGCTTGGAGCTGCGAAGGGCTCCTACAGGAGTTTTTTGTTCTGCTGGCTCTCCTGGGCGCCGGCTTGGAGCTGCGAAAGGCTCCTCCAGGAGTTTTTTTTTCTGCTGGCTCTCCTGGGCTCCGGCTTGGAGCTGCGAAGGGCTCCTACAGGAGTTTTTTGTTCTGCTGGCTCTCCTGAGCGCCGGCTTGGAGCTGCGAAAGGCTCCTCCAGGAGTTTTTTTTTCTGCTGGCTCTCCTGGGCGCCGGCTTAGAGCTGCGAAGGGCTCCTACAGGAGGTTTTTTTTCTGCTGGATCTCCTGGGCGCCGGCTTGGAGCTGCGAAGGGCTCCTACAGGAGTTTTTTTTTCTGCTGGCTCTCCTGGGCGCCGGCTTGGAGCTGCGAAGGGCTCCTACAGGAGGTTTTTTTTCTGCTGGCTCTCGTGGGCTCCGGCTTGGAGCTGCGAAGGGCTCCTACAGGAGGTTTTTTTTCTGCTGGCTCTCCTGGGCGCCGGCTTGGAGCTGCGAAGGGCTCCTACAGGAGGTTTTTTTTCTGCTGGATCTCCTGGGCGCCGGCTTGGAGCTGCGAAGGGCTCCTACAGGAGTTTTTTTTTCTGCTGGCTCTCCTGGGCGCCGGCTTGGAGCTGCGAAGGGCTCCTACAGGAGTTTTTTTTTCTGCTGGCTCTCCTGGGCGCCGGCTTGGAGCTGCGAAGGGCTCCTACAGGAGTTTTTTTTTCTGCTGGCTCTCCTGGGCGCCGGCTTGGAGCTGCGAAAGGCTCCTCCAGGAGTTTTTTTTTCTGCTGGCTCTCCTGGGCGCCGGCTTGGAGCTGCGAAGGGCTCCTACAGGAGGTTTTTTTTCTGCTGGCTCTCGTGGGCTCCGGCTTGGAGCTGCGAAGGGCTCCTACAGGAGGTTTTTTTTCTGCTGGCTCTCGTGGGCGCCGGCTTGGAGCTGCGAAAGGCTCCTCCAGGAGTTTTTTTTTCTGCTGGCTTTCGTGGGCTCCGGCTTGGAGCTGCGAAGGGCTCCTACAGGAGTTTTTTGTTCTGCTGGCTCTCCTGGGCGCCGGCTTGGAGCTGCGAAGGGCTCCTACAGGAGGTTTTTTTTCTGCTGGCTCTCGTGGGCTCCGGCTTGGAGCTGCGAAGGGCTCCTACAGGAGGTTTTTTTTCTGCTGGCTCTCGTGGGCTCCGGCTTGGAGCTGCGAAGGGCTCCTACAGGAGGTTTTTTTTCTGCTGGCTCTCCTGGGCGCCGGCTTGGAGCTGCGAAGGGCTCCTACAGGAGGTTTTTTTTCTGCTGGCTCTCGTGGGCTCCGGCTTGGAGCTGCGAAGGGCTCCTACAGGAGGTTTTTTTTCTGCTGGCTCTCCTGGGCGCCGGCTTGGAGCTGCGAAGGGCTCCTACAGGAGTTTTTTGTTCTGCTGGCTCTCCTGAGCGCCGGCTTGGAGCTGCGAAAGGCTCCTCCAGGAGTTTTTTTTTCTGCTGGCTCTCGTGGGCTCCGGCTTGGAGCTGCGAAGGGCTCCTACAAGAGTTTTTTGTTCTGCTGGCTCTCCTGGGCGCCGGCTTGGAGCTGCGAAGGGCTCCTACAGGAGTTTTTTTTTCTGCTGGCTCTCCTGGGCGCCGGCTTGGAGCTGCGAAGGGCTCCTACAGGAGGTTTTTTTTCTGCTGGCTCTCCTGGGCGCCGGCTTGGAGCTGCGAAGGGCTCCTACAGGAGGTTTTTTTTCTGCTGGCTCTCCTGGGCGCCGGCTTGGAGCTGCGAAGGGCTCCTACAGGAGTTTTTTTTTCTGCTGGCTCTCCTGGGCGCCGGCTTGGAGCTGCGAAGGGCTCCTACAGGAGGTTTTTTTTCTGCTGGCTCTCCTGGGCGCCGGCTTGGAGCTGCGAAGGGCTCCTACAGGAGGTTTTTTTTCTGCTGGCTCTCCTGGGCGCCGGCTTGGAGCTGCGAAGGGCTCCTACAGGAGGTTTTTTTTCTGCTGGCTCTCCTGGGCGCCAGCTTGGAGCTGCGAAGGGCTCCTACAGGAGGTTTTTTTTCTGCTGGCTCTCCTGGGCGCCGGCTTGGAGCCGCGAAAGGCTCCTCTGGGGGTGTTTTTTTTTTTTTCTCTGCAGCTTCTCGGCGGCTGGAGTCTTGTGTTTGCGTCGGCGGCTCCCTTGGGGGCCGGCCTGATGCGGCGAGAGGCGCTTTGCGCCTCTCACCGCGTCAGGCCGGGAGCAACTGCGAGCCGCGCTGCGCGCGGCTCGCACTTGCTAGGGCTGGGAATCGGAGGGACCATCGGAGGGAATGTCTCTGGCCCTTTTCTGACTCCTAGACTGTTTAAGGATGGCTTCAAAAGACAGTAGGAGGTTTTTTTTCTCAATTAAACACAGATGAGGTCTTTGTGATGTCATGTCAGTAGGCATCCAGTGTCTCTGGCCCTTTTCTGACTCCTAGACTGTTTAAGGATCGCTTCAAAAGACAGTAAGAGGGTTTTTTTTCTCAATTAAACACAGATGAGGTCTTTGTGATGTCATGTCAGTAGGCATCCAGTGTCTCTGGCCCTTTTCTGACTCCTAGACTGTTTAAGGATCGCTTCAAAAGACAGTAAGAGGTTTTTTTTCTCAATTAAACACAGATGAGGTCTTTGTGATGTCATGTCAGTAGGCATCCTGTGTCTCTGGCCCTTTTCTGACTCCTAGACTGTTTAAGGATCGCTTCAAAAGACAGTAAGAGGTTTTTTTTCTCAATTAAACACAGATGAGGTCTTTGTGATGTCATGTCAGTAGGCCTCCAGTGTCTCTGGCCCTTTTCTGACTCCTAGGCTGTTTAAAGATCGCCCCAAAAGGCAGTAAGAGGTTTTTTTCTTCTCAATTAAACAAAGGTGAGGTCTTTGTGATATCATGTCAGTAGGTATCCAGTGTCTCTGGCCCTTTTCTAACTTTTAGTCTGTTTAAAGATGGCCCCAAAAGGCAGTAAGAGGTTTTTTCTCCTCAATTAAACACAGGGGAGGTCTTTGTGATATCATGTCAGTAGGGATCCAGTGTCTCTGGCCCTTTTCTAACTTTTAGTCTGTTTAAAGATCGCCCCAAAAGGCAGTAAAAGGTTTTTTTCTTCTCAATTAAACACAGATGAGGTCTTTGTGATGTCATGTCAGTAAGCATCCAGTGTCTCTGGCCCTTTTCTGACTCCTAGATAGTTTAAGGATCGCTTCAAAAGACAGTAAGAGGTTTTTATCCCCAATTAAACACAGATGAGGTCTTTGTGATGTCATGTCAGTAGGCCTCCTGTGTCCCTGTCCCTTTTCTGACTCCTAGACTGTTTAAGGATCGCTTCAAAAGACAGTAAGAGGTTTTTTTTTCTCAATTAAACACAGATGAGGTCTTTGTGATGTCATGTCAGTAGGCCTCCAGTGTCTCTGGCCCTTTTCTGACTCCTAGACTGTTTAAGGATCGCTTCAAAAGACAGTAAGAGGTTTTTTTTCTCAATTAAACACAGATGAGGTCTTTGTGATGTCATGTCAGTAAGCATCCAGTGTCTCTGGCCCTTTTCTGACTCCTAGACTGTTTAAGGATCGCTTCAAAAGACAGTAAGAGGTTTTTTTCTCAATTAAACACAGATGAGGTCTTTGTGATGTCATGTCAGTAGGCATCCTGAGTCCCTGGCCCTTTTCTGACTCCTAGACTGTTTAAGGATCGCTTCAAAAGACACTAAGAGGGTTTTTTTCTCAAACACAGATGAGGTCTTTGTGATGTCATGTCAGTAGGCATCCAGTGTCTCTGGCCCTTTTCTGACTCCTAGACTGTTTAAGGATCGCTTCAAAAGACAGTAGGAGGTTTTTTTTCTCAATTAAACACAGATGAGGTCTTTGTGATGTCATGTCAGTAGGCATCCAGTGTCTTTGGCCCTTTTCTGACTCCTAGACTGTTTAAGGATCGCTTCAAAAGACAGTAGGAGGTTTTTTTTCTCAATTAAACACAGATGAGGTCTTTGTGATGTCATGTCAGTAGGCATCCAGTGTCTCTGGCCCTTTTCTGACTCCTAGACTGTTTAAGGATCGCTTCAAAAGACAGTAAGAGGTTTTTTTTCTCAATTAAACACAGATGAGGTCTTTGTGATGTCATGTCAGTAAGCATCCAGTGTCTCTGGCACTTTTCTGACTCCTAGAGTGTTTAAGGATCGCTTCAAAAGACAGTAAGAGGTTTTTTTTCTCAATTAAACACAGATGAGTTCTTTGTGATGTCATGTCAGTAGGCCTCCAGTGTCTCTGGCCCTTTTCTGACCCCTAGGCTGTTTAAAGATCGCCCCAAAAGGCAGTAAGAGGTTTTTTTCTTCTCAATTAAACAAAGGTGAGGTCTTTGTGATATCATGTCAGTAGGTATCCAGTGTCTCTGGCCCTTTTCTAACTTTTAGACTGTTTAAAGATGGCCCCAAAAGGCAGTAAGAGGTTTTTTTCTTCTCAATTAAACACAGGGGAGGTCTTTGTGATATCATGTCAGTAGGTATCCAGTGTCTCTGGCCCTTTTCTAACTTTTAGACTGTTTAAAGATGGCCCCAAAAGGCAGTAAAAGGTTTTTTTCTTCTCAATTAAACACAAATGAGGTCTTTGTGATGTCATGTCAGTAAGCATCCAGTGTCTCTGGCCCTTTTCTGACTCCTAGACTGTTTAAGGATCGCTTCAAAAGACAGTAAGAGTTTTTTTTTCTCAATTAAACACAGATGAGGTCTTTGTGATGTCATGTCAGTAGGCATCCTGAGTCCCTGGCCCTTTTCTGACTCCTAGACTGTTTAAGGATCGCTTCAAAAGACAGTAAGAGGGTTTTTTTCTCAATTAAACACAGATGTGGTCTTTGTGATGTCATGTCAGTAGGCCTCCAGTGTCTCTGGCCCTTTTCTGACTCCTAGACTGTTTAAGGATCGCTTCAAAAGACAGTAAGAGGTTTTTTTTCTCAATTAAACACAGATGAGGTCTTTGTGATGTCATGTCAGTAGGCATCCTGAGTCCCTGGCCCTTTTCTGACTCCTAGACTGTTTAAGGATCGCTTCAAAAGACAGTAAGAGGGTTTTTTTCTCAATTAAACACAGATGAGGTCTTTGTGATGTCATGTCAGTAGGCCTCCAGTGTCTCTGGCCCTTTTCTGACTCCTAGACTGTTTAAGGATCGCTTCAAAAGACAGTAGGAGGTTTTTTTTCTCAATTAAACACAGATGAGGTCTTTGTGATGTCATGTCAGTAGTCATCCAGTGTCTCTGGCCCTTTTCTGACTCCTAGACTGTTTAAGGATCGCTTCAAAAGACAGTAAGAGGGTTTTTTTTCTCAATTAAACACAGATGAGGTCTTTGTGATGTCATGTCAGTAAGCATCCAGTGTCTCTGGCCCTTTTCTGACTCCTAGACTGTTTAAGGATCGCTTCAAAAGACAGTAAGAGGTTTTTTTTTCTCAATTAAACACATATGAGGTCTTTGTGATGTCATGTCAGTAGGCATCCAGTGTCTCTGGCACTTTTCTGACTCCTAGACTGTTTAAGGATCACTTCAAAAGACAGTAAGAGGTTTTTTTTCTCAATTAAACACAGATGAGGTCTTTGTGATGTCATGTCAGTAGGCATCCAGTGTCTCTGGCCCTTTTCTGACTCCTAGACTGTTTAAGGATCGCTTCAAAAGACAGTAAGAGGTTTTTTTTTCTCAATTAAACACAGATGAGGTCTTTGTGATGTCATGTCAGTAAGCATCCAGTGTCTCTGGCCCTTTTCTGACTCCTAGACTGTTTAAGGATCGCTTCAAAAGGCAGTAAGAGGTTTTTTTTTCTCAATTAAACACAGATGAGGTCTTTGTGATGTCATGTCAGTAAGCATCCAGTGTCTCTGGCCCTTTTCTGACTCCTAGACTGTTTAAAGATCGCCCCAAAAGGCAGTAAGAGGTTTTTTTTTCTCAATTAAACACAGATGAGGTCTTTGTGATGTCATGTCAGTAGGCCTCCAGTGTCTCTGGCCCTTTTCTGACTCCTAGACTGTTTAAGGATCGCTTCAAAAGACAGTAAGAGGTTTTTTTTTCTCAATTAAACACAGATGAGGTCTTTGTGATGTCATGTCAGTAGGCCTCCAGTGTCTCTGGCCCTTTTCTGACTCCTAGACTGTTTAAGGATCGCTTCAAAAGACATTAAGAGGTTTTTTTCTTCTCAATTAAACACAGGGGAGGTCTTTCTGATATCAGGTCAGTAGGTATCCAGTGTCTCTGGCCCTTTTCTGACTTTTAGTCTGTTTAAAGATCGCCCCAAAAGGCAGTAAGAGGTTTTTTTTTCTCAATTAAACACAGATGAGGTCTTTCTGATGTCATGTGAGTAGGCCTCCTGTCCCTGGCCCTTTTCTGACTTTTAGTCTGTTTAAAGATCGCCCCAAAAGGCAGTAAGAGGTTTTTTTTTCTCAATTAAACACAGATGAGGTCTTTGTGATGTCATGTCAGTATGCATCCAGTGTCTCTGGCCCTTTTCTGACTCCTAGACTGTTTAAGGATCACTTCAAAAGACAGAAAGAGGTTTTTTTTTCTCAATTAAACACAGATGAGGTCTTTGTGATGTCATGTCAGTAGGCATCCAGTGTCTCTGGCCCTTTTCTGACTCCTAGATTGTTTAAGGATGGCTTCAAAAGACAGTAAGAGGTTTTTATCCCCAATTAAACACAGATGAGGTCTTTGTGATGTCATGTCAGTAGGCCTCCTGTGTCCCTGGCCCTTTTCTGACTCATAGACTGTTTAAGGATTGCTTCAAAAGACAGTAAGAGGTTTTTTTTCTCAATTAAACACAGATGAGGTCTTTGTGATGTCATGTCAGTAGGCCTCCAGTGTCTCTGGCCCTTTTCTGACTCCTAGACTGTTTAAGGATCGCTTCAAAAGACAGTAAGAGGTTTTTTTTCTCAATTAAACACAGATGAGGTCTTTGTGATGTCATGTCAGTAGGCCTCCAGTGTCTCTGGCCCTTTTCTGACTCCTAGACTGTTTAAGGATCGCTTCAAAAGACATTAAGAGGTTTTTTTCTTCTCAATTAAACACAGGTGAGGTCTTTGTGATGTCAGGTCAGTAGGCCTCCAGTGTCTCTGGCCCTTTTCTGACTCCTAGAGTGTTTAAGGATCGCTTCAAAAGACAGTAAGAGGTTTTTTTTTCTCAATTAAACACAGATGAGGTCTTTGTGATGTCATGTCAGTAGGCCTCCAGTGTCTCTGGCCCTTTTCTGACTCCTAGACTGTTTAAGGATCGCTTCAAAAGACAGTAAGAGGTTTTTTTTCTCAATTAAACACAGATGAGGTCTTTGTGATGTCATGTCAGTAGGCCTCCTGTGTCTCTGGACCTTTTCTGACTCCTAGACTATTTAAGGATCGCTTCAAAAGACATTAAGAGGTTTTTTTCTTCTCAATTAAACACAGGTGAGGTCTTTGTGATGTCAGGTCAGTAGGTATCCAGTGTCTCTGGCCCTTTTCTGACTTTTAGTCTGTTTAAGGATCGCTTCAAAAGACAGTAAGAGGTTTTTTTTCTCAATTAAACACAGATGAGGTCTTTGTGATGTCATGTCAGTAGGCATCCAGTGTCTCTGGCCCTTTTCTGACTCCTAGACTGTTTAAGGATCGCTTCAAAAGACAGTAAGAGGTTTTTTTTCTCAATTAAATACAGATGAGGTCTTTGTGATGTCATGTCAGTAGGCATCCAGTGTCTCTGGCCCTTTTCTGACTCCTAGACTGTTTAAGGATCGCTTCAAAAGACAGTAAGAGGTTTTTTTTCTCAATTAAACACAGATGAGGTCTTTGTGATGTCATGTCAGTAGGCATCCAGTGTCTCTGGCCCTTTTCTGACTCCTAGACTGTTTAAGGATCGCTTCAAAAGACAGTAAGAGGTTTTTTTTCTCAATTAAACACAGATGAGGTCTTTGTGATGTCATGTCAGTAGGCATCCTGTGTCTCTGGCCCTTTTCTGACTCCTAGACTGTTTAAGGATCGCTTCAAAAGCAGGAAGAGGGTTTTTTTCTCAATTAAACACAGATGAGGTCTATGTGATGTCATGTCAGTAGGCCTCCAGTGTCTCTGGCCCTTTTCTGACTCCTAGACTGTTTAAGGATCGCTTCAAAAGACAGTAGGAGGTTTTTGTTCTCAATTAAACACAGATGAGGTCTTTGTGATGTCATGTCAGTAGGCATCCTGTGTCTCTGGCCCTTTTCTGACTCCTAGACTGTTTAAGGATCGCTTCAAAAGACAGTAAGAGGTTTTTTTTCTCAATTAAACACAGATGAGGTCTTTGTGATGTCATGTCAGTAGGCCTCCAGTGTCTCTGGCCCTTTTCTGACTCCTAGGCTGTTTAAAGATCGCCCCAAAAGGCAGTAAGAGGTTTTTTTCTTCTCAATTAAACAAAGGTGAAGTCTTTGTGATATCATGTCAGTAGGTATCCAGTGTCTCTGGCCCTTTTCTAACTTTTAGTCTGTTTAAAGATGGCCCCAAAAGGCAGTAAGAGGTTTTTTCTCCTCAATTAAACACAGGGGAGGTCTTTGTGATATCATGTCAGTAGGTATCCAGTGTCTCTGGCCCTTTTCTAACTTTTAGTCTGTTTAAAGATCGCCCCAAAATGCAGTAAAAGGTTTTTTTCTTCTCAATTAAACACAGATGAGGTCTTTGTGATGTCATGTCAGTAAGCATCCAGTGTCTCTGGCCCTTTTCTGACTCCTAGATAGTTTAAGGATCGCTTCAAAAGACAGTAAGAGGTTTTTATCCCCAATTAAACACAGATGAGGTCTTTGTGATGTCATGTCAGTAGGCCTCCTGTGTCCCTGTCCCTTTTCTGACTCCTAGACTGTTTAAGGATCGCTTCAAAAGACAGTAAGAGGTTTTTTTTTCTCAATTTAACACAGATGCGGTCTTTGTGATGTCATGTCAGTAGGCCTCCAGTGTCTCTGGCCCTTTTCTGACTCCTAGACTGTTTAAGGATGGCTTCAAAAGACAGTAGGAGGTTTTTTTTCTCAATTAAACACAGACTAGTAAAAAAGCCCGTTGTATGAAGAAGACAATGGGCGCTAGCAGGTGGGGACCAGAGCGAGCGGCAGGTGAGGGACAGAGCGAGGGACAGGCTACCTGAAAGAGGAGGCGGACGGCGGCTCCTCTGCATTTTTTTGTTCTTCTGCGGCTTTCCCGGCGGCTCCATTGTGTTCTGGGGCCATGAGGGCAGGGAGCACCCAGCAGCTGCGCTGTGGGCGGCTGCTGGGGCTCCCAGGGCGCCGTCTTGAAGTGGCGAAAGGCTCCTCCAGGGTTTTTTTTTTTCTGCTGGCTCTCGTGGGCTCCGGCTTGGAGCTGCGAAGGGCTCCTACAGGAGTTTTTTTTTCTGCTGGCTCTCCTGGGCTCCGGCTTGGAGCTGCGAAGGGCTCCTACAGGAGTTTTTTTTTCTGCTGGCTCTCCTGGGCGCCGGCTTGGAGCTGCGAAGGGCTCCTACAGGAGTTTTTTTTTCTGCTGGCTCTCCTGGGCGCCGGCTTGGAGCTGCGAAGGGCTCCTACAGGAGTTTTTTGTTCTGCTGGCTCTCCTGGGCGCCGGCTTGGAGCTGCGAAAGGCTCCTCCAGGAGTTTTTTTTTCTGCTGGCTCTCCTGGGCTCCGGCTTGGAGCTGCGAAGGGCTCCTACAGGAGTTTTTTGTTCTGCTGGCTCTCCTGAGCGCCGGCTTGGAGCTGCGAAAGGCTCCTCCAGGAGTTTTTTTTTCTGCTGGCTCTCCTGGGCGCCGGCTTAGAGCTGCGAAGGGCTCCTACAGGAGGTTTTTTTTCTGCTGGATCTCCTGGGCGCCGGCTTGGAGCTGCGAAGGGCTCCTACAGGAGTTTTTTTTTCTGCTGGCTCTCCTGGGCGCCGGCTTGGAGCTGCGAAGGGCTCCTACAGGAGTTTTTTGTTCTGCTGGCTCTCCTGGGCGCCGGCTTGGAGCTGCGAAAGGCTCCTCCAGGAGTTTTTTTTTCTGCTGGCTCTCCTGGGCGCCGGCTTGGAGCTGCGAAGGGCTCCTACAGGAGGTTTTTTTTCTGCTGGCTCTCGTGGGCTCCGGCTTGGAGCTGCGAAGGGCTCCTACAGGAGGTTTTTTTTCTGCTGGCTCTCGTGGGCGCCGGCTTGGAGCTGCGAAAGGCTCCTCCAGGAGTTTTTTTTTCTGCTGGCTTTCGTGGGCTCCGGCTTGGAGCTGCGAAGGGCTCCTACAGGAGTTTTTTGTTCTGCTGGCTCTCCTGGGCGCCGGCTTGGAGCTGCGAAGGGCTCCTACAGGAGGTTTTTTTTCTGCTGGCTCTCGTGGGCTCCGGCTTGGAGCTGCGAAGGGCTCCTACAGGAGGTTTTTTTTCTGCTGGCTCTCGTGGGCTCCGGCTTGGAGCTGCGAAGGGCTCCTACAGGAGGTTTTTTTTCTGCTGGCTCTCCTGGGCGCCGGCTTGGAGCTGCGAAGGGCTCCTACAGGAGGTTTTTTTTCTGCTGGCTCTCGTGGGCTCCGGCTTGGAGCTGCGAAGGGCTCCTACAGGAGGTTTTTTTTCTGCTGGCTCTCCTGGGCGCCGGCTTGGAGCTGCGAAGGGCTCCTACAGGAGTTTTTTGTTCTGCTGGCTCTCCTGAGCGCCGGCTTGGAGCTGCGAAAGGCTCCTCCAGGAGTTTTTTTTTCTGCTGGCTCTCGTGGGCTCCGGCTTGGAGCTGCGAAGGGCTCCTACAAGAGTTTTTTGTTCTGCTGGCTCTCCTGGGCGCCGGCTTGGAGCTGCGAAGGGCTCCTACAGAAGTTTTTTTTTCTGCTGGCTCTCCTGGGCGCCGGCTTGGAGCTGCGAAGGGCTCCTACAGGAGGTTTTTTTTCTGCTGGCTCTCCTGGGCGCCGGCTTGGAGCTGCGAAGGGCTCCTACAGGAGGTTTTTTTTCTGCTGGCTCTCCTGGGCGCCGGCTTGGAGCTGCGAAGGGCTCCTACAGGAGTTTTTTTTTCTGCTGGCTCTCCTGGGCGCCGGCTTGGAGCTGCGAAGGGCTCCTACAGGAGGTTTTTTTTCTGCTGGCTCTCCTGGGCGCCGGCTTGGAGCTGCGAAGGGCTCCTACAGGAGGTTTTTTTTCTGCTGGCTCTCCTGGGCGCCGGCTTGGAGCTGCGAAGGGCTCCTACAGGAGGTTTTTTTTCTGCTGGCTCTCCTGGGCGCCAGCTTGGAGCCGCGAAGGGCTCCTACAGGAGGTTTTTTTTCTGCTGGCTCTCCTGGGCGCCGGCTTGGAGCCGCGAAAGGCTCCTCTGGGGGTGTTTTTTTTTTTTTCTCTGCAGCTTCTCGGCGGCTGGAGTCTTGTGTTTGCGTCGGCGGCTCCCTTGGGGGCCGGCCTGATGCGGCGAGAGGCGCTTTGCGCCTCTCACCGCGTCAGGCCGGGAGCAACTGCGAGCCGCGCTGCGCGCGGCTCGCACTTGCTAGGGCTGGGAATCGGAGGGACCATCGGAGGGAATGTCTCTGGCCCTTTTCTGACTCCTAGACTGTTTAAGGATGGCTTCAAAAGACAGTAGGAGGTTTTTTTTCTCAATTAAACACAGATGAGGTCTTTGTGATGTCATGTCAGTAGGCATCCAGTGTCTCTGGCCCTTTTCTGACTCCTAGACTGTTTAAGGATCGCTTCAAAAGACAGTAAGAGGGTTTTTTTTCTCAATTAAACACAGATGAGGTCTTTGTGATGTCATGTCAGTAGGCATCCAGTGTCTCTGGCCCTTTTCTGACTCCTAGACTGTTTAAGGATCGCTTCAAAAGACAGTAAGAGGTTTTTTTTCTCAATTAAACACAGATGAGGTCTTTGTGATGTCATGTCAGTAGGCATCCTGTGTCTCTGGCCCTTTTCTGACTCCTAGACTGTTTAAGGATCGCTTCAAAAGACAGTAAGAGGTTTTTTTTCTCAATTAAACACAGATGAGGTCTTTGTGATGTCATGTCAGTAGGCCTCCAGTGTCTCTGGCCCTTTTCTGACTCCTAGGCTGTTTAAAGATCGCCCCAAAAGGCAGTAAGAGGTTTTTTTCTTCTCAATTAAACAAAGGTGAGGTCTTTGTGATATCATGTCAGTAGGTATCCAGTGTCTCTGGCCCTTTTCTAACTTTTAGTCTGTTTAAAGATGGCCCCAAAAGGCAGTAAGAGGTTTTTTCTCCTCAATTAAACACAGGGGAGGTCTTTGTGATATCATGTCAGTAGGGATCCAGTGTCTCTGGCCCTTTTCTAACTTTTAGTCTGTTTAAAGATCGCCCCAAAAGGCAGTAAAAGGTTTTTTTCTTCTCAATTAAACACAGATGAGGTCTTTGTGATGTCATGTCAGTAAGCATCCAGTGTCTCTGGCCCTTTTCTGACTCCTAGATAGTTTAAGGATCGCTTCAAAAGACAGTAAGAGGTTTTTATCCCCAATTAAACACAGATGAGGTCTTTGTGATGTCATGTCAGTAGGCCTCCTGTGTCCCTGTCCCTTTTCTGACTCCTAGACTGTTTAAGGATCGCTTCAAAAGACAGTAAGAGGTTTTTTTTTCTCAATTAAACACAGATGAGGTCTTTGTGATGTCATGTCAGTAGGCCTCCAGTGTCTCTGGCCCTTTTCTGACTCCTAGACTGTTTAAGGATCGCTTCAAAAGACAGTAAGAGGTTTTTTTTCTCAATTAAACACAGATGAGGTCTTTGTGATGTCATGTCAGTAAGCATCCAGTGTCTCTGGCCCTTTTCTGACTCCTAGACTGTTTAAGGATCGCTTCAAAAGACAGTAAGAGGTTTTTTTCTCAATTAAACACAGATGAGGTCTTTGTGATGTCATGTCAGTAGGCATCCTGAGTCCCTGGCCCTTTTCTGACTCCTAGACTGTTTAAGGATCGCTTCAAAAGACACTAAGAGGGTTTTTTTCTCAAACACAGATGAGGTCTTTGTGATGTCATGTCAGTAGGCATCCAGTGTCTCTGGCCCTTTTCTGACTCCTAGACTGTTTAAGGATCGCTTCAAAAGACAGTAGGAGGTTTTTTTTCTCAATTAAACACAGATGAGGTCTTTGTGATGTCATGTCAGTAGGCATCCAGTGTCTTTGGCCCTTTTCTGACTCCTAGACTGTTTAAGGATCGCTTCAAAAGACAGTAGGAGGTTTTTTTTCTCAATTAAACACAGATGAGGTCTTTGTGATGTCATGTCAGTAGGCATCCAGTGTCTCTGGCCCTTTTCTGACTCCTAGACTGTTTAAGGATCGCTTCAAAAGACAGTAAGAGGTTTTTTTTCTCAATTAAACACAGATGAGGTCTTTGTGATGTCATGTCAGTAAGCATCCAGTGTCTCTGGCCCTTTTCTGACTCCTAGAGTGTTTAAGGATCGCTTCAAAAGACAGTAAGAGGTTTTTTTTCTCAATTAAACACAGATGAGTTCTTTGTGATGTCATGTCAGTAGGCCTCCAGTGTCTCTGGCCCTTTTCTGACCCCTAGGCTGTTTAAAGATCGCCCCAAAAGGCAGTAAGAGGTTTTTTTCTTCTCAATTAAACAAAGGTGAGGTCTTTGTGATATCATGTCAGTAGGTATCCAGTGTCTCTGGCCCTTTTCTAACTTTTAGACTGTTTAAAGATGGCCCCAAAAGGCAGTAAGAGGTTTTTTTCTTCTCAATTAAACACAGGGGAGGTCTTTGTGATATCATGTCAGTAGGTATCCAGTGTCTCTGGCCCTTTTCTAACTTTTAGACTGTTTAAAGATGGCCCCAAAAGGCAGTAAAAGGTTTTTTTCTTCTCAATTAAACACAAATGAGGTCTTTGTGATGTCATGTCAGTAAGCATCCAGTGTCTCTGGCCCTTTTCTGACTCCTAGACTGTTTAAGGATCGCTTCAAAAGACAGTAAGAGTTTTTTTTTCTCAATTAAACACAGATGAGGTCTTTGTGATGTCATGTCAGTAGGCATCCTGAGTCCCTGGCCCTTTTCTGACTCCTAGACTGTTTAAGGATCGCTTCAAAAGACAGTAAGAGGGTTTTTTTCTCAATTAAACACAGATGTGGTCTTTGTGATGTCATGTCAGTAGGCCTCCAGTGTCTCTGGCCCTTTTCTGACTCCTAGACTGTTTAAGGATCGCTTCAAAAGACAGTAAGAGGTTTTTTTTCTCAATTAAACACAGATGAGGTCTTTGTGATGTCATGTCAGTAGGCATCCTGAGTCCCTGGCCCTTTTCTGACTCCTAGACTGTTTAAGGATCGCTTCAAAAGACAGTAAGAGGGTTTTTTTCTCAATTAAACACAGATGAGGTCTTTGTGATGTCATGTCAGTAGGCCTCCAGTGTCTCTGGCCCTTTTCTGACTCCTAGACTGTTTAAGGATCGCTTCAAAAGACAGTAGGAGGTTTTTTTTCTCAATTAAACACAGATGAGGTCTTTGTGATGTCATGTCAGTAGTCATCCAGTGTCTCTGGCCCTTTTCTGACTCCTAGACTGTTTAAGGATCGCTTCAAAAGACAGTAAGAGGGTTTTTTTTCTCAATTAAACACAGATGAGGTCTTTGTGATGTCATGTCAGTAAGCATCCAGTGTCTCTGGCCCTTTTCTGACTCCTAGACTGTTTAAGGATCGCTTCAAAAGACAGTAAGAGGTTTTTTTTTCTCAATTAAACACATATGAGGTCTTTGTGATGTCATGTCAGTAGGCATCCAGTGTCTCTGGCACTTTTCTGACTCCTAGACTGTTTAAGGATCACTTCAAAAGACAGTAAGAGGTTTTTTTTCTCAATTAAACACAGATGAGGTCTTTGTGATGTCATGTCAGTAGGCATCCAGTGTCTCTGGCCCTTTTCTGACTCCTAGACTGTTTAAGGATCGCTTCAAAAGACAGTAAGAGGTTTTTTTTTCTCAATTAAACACAGATGAGGTCTTTGTGATGTCATGTCAGTAAGCATCCAGTGTCTCTGGCCCTTTTCTGACTCCTAGACTGTTTAAGGATCGCTTCAAAAGGCAGTAAGAGGTTTTTTTTTCTCAATTAAACACAGATGAGGTCTTTGTGATGTCATGTCAGTAAGCATCCAGTGTCTCTGGCCCTTTTCTGACTCCTAGACTGTTTAAAGATCGCCCCAAAAGGCAGTAAGAGGTTTTTTTTTCTCAATTAAACACAGATGAGGTCTTTGTGATGTCATGTCAGTAGGCCTCCAGTGTCTCTGGCCCTTTTCTGACTCCTAGACTGTTTAAGGATCGCTTCAAAAGACAGTAAGAGGTTTTTTTTTCTCAATTAAACACAGATGAGGTCTTTGTGATGTCATGTCAGTAGGCCTCCAGTGTCTCTGGCCCTTTTCTGACTCCTAGACTGTTTAAGGATCGCTTCAAAAGACATTAAGAGGTTTTTTTCTTCTCAATTAAACACAGGGGAGGTCTTTCTGATATCAGGTCAGTAGGTATCCAGTGTCTCTGGCCCTTTTCTGACTTTTAGTCTGTTTAAAGATCGCCCCAAAAGGCAGTAAGAGGTTTTTTTTTCTCAATTAAACACAGATGAGGTCTTTCTGATGTCATGTGAGTAGGCCTCCTGTCCCTGGCCCTTTTCTGACTTTTAGTCTGTTTAAAGATCGCCCCAAAAGGCAGTAAGAGGTTTTTTTTTCTCAATTAAACACAGATGAGGTCTTTGTGATGTCATGTCAGTATGCATCCAGTGTCTCTGGCCCTTTTCTGACTCCTAGACTGTTTAAGGATCACTTCAAAAGACAGAAAGAGGTTTTTTTTTCTCAATTAAACACAGATGAGGTCTTTGTGATGTCATGTCAGTAGGCATCCAGTGTCTCTGGCCCTTTTCTGACTCCTAGATTGTTTAAGGATGGCTTCAAAAGACAGTAAGAGGTTTTTATCCCCAATTAAACACAGATGAGGTCTTTGTGATGTCATGTCAGTAGGCCTCCTGTGTCCCTGGCCCTTTTCTGACTCATAGACTGTTTAAGGATTGCTTCAAAAGACAGTAAGAGGTTTTTTTTCTCAATTAAACACAGATGAGGTCTTTGTGATGTCATGTCAGTAGGCCTCCAGTGTCTCTGGCCCTTTTCTGACTCCTAGACTGTTTAAGGATCGCTTCAAAAGACAGTAAGAGGGTTTTTTTCTCAATTAAACACAGATGAGGTCTTTGTGATGTCATGTCAGTAGGCCTCCAGTGTCTCTGGCCCTTTTCTGACTCCTAGACTGTTTAAGGATCGCTTCAAAAGACATTAAGAGGTTTTTTTCTTCTCAATTAAACACAGGTGAGGTCTTTGTGATGTCAGGTCAGTAGGCCTCCAGTGTCTCTGGCCCTTTTCTGACTCCTAGAGTGTTTAAGGATCGCTTCAAAAGACAGTAAGAGGTTTTTTTTTCTCAATTAAACACAGATGAGGTCTTTGTGATGTCATGTCAGTAGGCCTCCAGTGTCTCTGGCCCTTTTCTGACTCCTAGACTGTTTAAGGATCGCTTCAAAAGACAGTAAGAGGTTTTTTTTCTCAATTAAACACAGATGAGGTCTTTGTGATGTCATGTCAGTAGGCCTCCAGTGTCTCTGGCCCTTTTCTGACTCCTAGACTGTTTAAGGATGGCTTCAAAAGACAGTAGGAGGTTTTTTTTCTCAATTAAACACAGATGAGGTCTTTGTGATGTCATGTCAGTAGGCATCCAGTGTCTCTGGCCCTTTTCTGACTCCTAGACTGTTTAAGGATCGCTTCAAAAGACAGTAAGAGGTTTTTTTTCTCAATTAAACACAGATGAGGTCTTTGTGATGTCATGTCAGTAAGCATCCAGTGTCTCTGGCCCTTTTCTGACTCCTAGACTGTTTAAGGATCGCTTCAAAAGACAGTAAGAGGTTTTTTTCTCAATTAAACACAGATGAGGTCTTTGTGATGTCATGTCAGTAGGCCTCCAGTGTCTCTGGCCCTTTTCTGACTCCTAGACTGTTTAAGGATCGCTTCAAAAGACAGTAAGAGGGTTTTTTTCTCAATTAAACACAGATGAGGTCTTTGTGATGTCATGTCAGTAGGCATCCTGAGTCCCTGGCCCTTTTCTGACTCCTAGACTGTTTAAGGATCGCTTCAAAAGACACTAAGAGGGTTTTTTTCTCAATTAAACACAGATGAGGTCTTTGTGATGTCATGTCAGTAGGCATCCAGTGTCTTTGGCCCTTTTCTGACTCCTAGACTGTTTAAGGATCGCTTCAAAAGACAGTAGGAGGTTTTTTTTCTCAATTAAACACAGATGAGGTCTTTGTGATGTCATGTCAGTAGGCATCCAGTGTCTTTGGCCCTTTTCTGACTCCTAGACTGTTTAAGGATCGCTTCAAAAGACAGTAGGAGGTTTTTTTTCTCAATTAAACACAGATGAGGTCTTTGTGATGTCATGTCAGTAGGCATCCAGTGTCTCTGGCCCTTTTCTGACTCCTAGACTGTTTAAGGATCGCTTCAAAAGACAGTAGGAGGTTTTTTTTCTCAATTAAACACAGATGAGGTCTTTGTGATGTCATGTCAGTAGGCATCCAGTGTCTTTGGCCCTTTTCTGACTCCTAGACTGTTTAAGGATCGCTTCAAAAGACAGTAGGAGGTTTTTTTTCTCAATTAAACACAGATGAGGTCTTTGTGATGTCATGTCAGTAGGCATCCAGTGTCTCTGGCCCTTTTCTGACTCCTAGACTGTTTAAGGATCGCTTCAAAAGACAGTAAGAGGTTTTTTTTCTCAATTAAACACAGATGAGGTCTTTGTGATGTCATGTCAGTAAGCATCCAGTGTCTCTGGCCCTTTTCTGACTCCTAGAGTGTTTAAGGATCGCTTCAAAAGACAGTAAGAGGTTTTTTTTCTCAATTAAACACAGATGAGGTCTTTGTGATGTCATGTCAGTAGGCCTCCAGTGTCTCTGGCCCTTTTCTGACTTTTAGTCTGTTTAAAGATCGCCCCAAAAGGCAGTAAGAGGTTTTTTTTTCTCAATTAAACACAGATGAGGTCTTTGTGATGTCATGTCAGTATGCATCCAGTGTCTCTGGCCCTTTTCTGACTCCTAGACTGTTTAAGGATCACTTCAAAAGACAGAAAGAGGTTTTTTTTTCTCAATTAAACACAGATGAGGTCTTTGTGATGTCATGTCAGTAGGCATCCAGTGTCTCTGGCCCTTTTCTGACTCCTAGATTGTTTAAGGATGGCTTCAAAAGACAGTAAGAGGTTTTTATCCCCAATTAAACACAGATGAGGTCTTTGTGATGTCATGTCAGTAGGCCTCCTGTGTCCCTGGCCCTTTTCTGACTCCTAGACTGTTTAAGGATCGCTTCAAAAGACAGTAAGAGGTTTTTTTTTCTCAATTAAACACAGATGAGGTCTTTGTGATGTCATGTCAGTAAGCATCCAGTGTCTCTGGCCCTTTTCTGACTCCTAGAGTGTTTAAGGATCGCTTCAAAAGACAGTAAGAGGTTTTTTTTCTCAATTAAACACAGATGAGGTCTTTCTGATATCATGTCAGTAGGTATCCAGTGTCTCTGGCCCTTTTCTGACTTTTAGTCTGTTTAAAGATCGCCCCAAAAGGCAGTAAGAGGTTTTTTTTTCTCAATTAAACACAGATGAGGTCTTTCTGATGTCATGTGAGTAGGCATCCAGTGTCTCTGGCCCTTTTCTGACTTTTAGTCTGTTTAAAGATCGCCCCAAAAGGCAGTAAGAGGTTTTTTTTCTCAATTAAACACAGATGAGGTCTTTGTGATGTCATGTCAGTATGCATCCAGTGTCTCTGGCCCTTTTCTGACTCCTAGACTGTTTAAGGATCACTTCAAAAGACAGAAAGAGGTTTTTTTTTCTCAATTAAACACAGATGAGGTCTTTGTGATGTCATGTCAGTAGGCATCCAGTGTCTCTGGCCCTTTTCTGACTCCTAGATTGTTTAAGGATGGCTTCAAAAGACAGTAAGAGGTTTTTATCCCCAATTAAACACAGATGAGGTCTTTGTGATGTCATGTCAGTAGGCCTCCTGTGTCCCTGGCCCTTTTCTGACTCCTAGACTGTTTAAGGATCGCTTCAAAAGACAGTAAGAGGTTTTTTTTTCTCAATTAAACACAGATGAGGTCTTTGTGATGTCATGTCAGTAAGCATCCAGTGTCTCTGGCCCTTTTCTGACTCCTAGAGTGTTTAAGGATCGCTTCAAAAGACAGTAAGAGGTTTTTTTTCTCAATTAAACACAGATGAGGTCTTTGTGATGTCATGTCAGTAGGCCTCCAGTGTCAATGGCCCATTTCTGACCCCTAGGCTGTTTAAAGATCGCCCCAAAAGGCAGTAAGAGGTTTTTTTCTTCTCAATTAAACACAGGTGAGGTCTTTGTGATGTCAGGTCAGTAGGTATCCAGTGTCTCTGGCCCTTTTCTGACTTTTAGTCTGTTTAAAGATCGCCCCAAAAGGCAGTAAGAGGTTTTTTTTTCTCAATTAAACACAGATGAGGTCTTTGTGATGTCATGTCAGTAGGCATCCAGTGTCTCTGGCCCTTTTCTGACTCCTAGACTGTTTAAGGATCACTTCAAAAGACAGAAAGAGGTTTTTTTTTCTCAATTAAACACAGATGAGGTCTTTGTGATGTCATGTCAGTAGGTATCCTGTGTCTCTGGCCCTTTTCTGACTCCTAACTGTTTAAGGATCGCTTCAAAAGACAGTAAGAGGTTTTTTTTCTCAATTAAACACAGATGAGGTCTTTGTGATGTCATGTCAGTAGGCCTCCAGTGTCTCTGGCCCTTTTCTGACTCCTAGACTGTTTAAGGATGGCTTCAAAAGACAGTAGGAGGTTTTTTTCTTCTCAATTAAACACAGATGAGGTCTTTGTGATGTCATGTCAGTAGGCATCCAGTGTCTCTGGCCCTTTTCTGACTCCTAGACTGTTTAAGGATCGCTTCAAAAGACAGTAAGAGGTTTTTTTTCTCAATTAAACACAGATGAGGTCTTTGTGATGTCATGTCAGTAGGCATCCAGTGTCTCTGGCCCTTTTCTGACTCCTAGACTGTTTAAGGATCGCTTCAAAAGACAGTAAGAGGTTTTTTTTTCTCAATTAAACACAGATGAGGTCTTTGTGATGTCATGTCAGTAGGTATCCTGTGTCTCTGGCCCTTTTCTGACTCCTAGACTGTTTAAGGATCGCTTCAAAAGCAGGAAGAGGGTTTTTTTCTCAATTAAACACAGATGAGGTCTTTGTGATGTCATGTCAGTAGGCCTCCAGTGTCTCTGGCCCTTTTCTGACTCCTAGACTGTTTAAGGATCGCTTCAAAAGACAGTAGGAGGTTTTTTTTCTCAATTAAACACAGATGAGGTCTTTGTGATGTCATGTCAGTAGGCATCCAGTGTCTCTGGCCCTTTTCTGACTCCTAGACTGTTTAAGGATCGCTTCAAAAGACAGTAAGAGGTTTTTTTTCTCAATTAAACACAGATGAGGTCTTTGTGATGTCATGTCAGTAGGCATCCTGTGTCTCTGGCCCTTTTCTGACTCCTAGACTGTTTAAGGATCGCTTCAAAAGACAGTAAGAGGTTTTTTTTCTCAATTAAACACAGATGAGGTCTTTGTGATGTCATGTCAGTAGGCTTCCAGTGTCTCTGGCCCTTTTCTGACTCCTAGGCTGTTTAAAGATCGCCCCAAAAGGCAGTAAGAGGTTTTTTTCTTCTCAATTAAACAAAGGTGAGGTCTTTGTGATATCATGTCAGTAGGTATCCAGTGTCTCTGGCCCTTTTCTAACTTTTAGTCTGTTTAAAGATGGCCCCAAAAGGCAGTAAGAGGTTTTTTCTCCTCAATTAAACACAGGGGAGGTCTTTGTGATATCATGTCAGTAGGGATCCAGTGTCTCTGGCCCTTTTCTAACTTTTAGTCTGTTTAAAGATCGCCCCAAAAGGCAGTAAAAGGTTTTTTTCTTCTCAATTAAACACAGATGAGGTCTTTGTGATGTCATGTCAGTAAGCATCCAGTGTCTCTGGCCCTTTTCTGACTCCTAGATAGTTTAAGGATCGCTTCAAAAGACAGTAAGAGGTTTTTATCCCCAATTAAACACAGATGAGGTCTTTGTGATGTCATGTCAGTAGGCCTCCTGTGTCCCTGTCCCTTTTCTGACTCCTAGACTGTTTAAGGATCGCTTCAAAAGACAGTAAGAGGTTTTTTTCTCAATTAAACACAGATGAGGTCTTTGTGATGTCATGTCAGTAGGCCTCCAGTGTCTCTGGCCCTTTTCTGACTCCTAGACTGTTTAAGGATCGCTTCAAAAGACAGTAGGAGGTTTTTTTTCTCAATTAAACACAGATGAGGTCTTTGTGATGTCATGTCAGTAGGCATCCAGTGTCTCTGGCCCTTTTCTGACTCCTAGACTGTTTAAGGATCGCTTCAAAAGACAGTAAGAGGTTTTTTTTCTCAATTAAACACAGATGAGGTCTTTGTGATGTCATGTCAGTAGGCATCCTGTGTCTCTGGCCCTTTTCTGACTCCTAGACTGTTTAAGGATCGCTTCAAAAGACAGTAAGAGGTTTTTTTTCTCAATTAAACACAGATGAGGTCTTTGTGATGTCATGTCAGTAGGCTTCCAGTGTCTCTGGCCCTTTTCTGACTCCTAGGCTGTTTAAAGATCGCCCCAAAAGGCAGTAAGAGGTTTTTTTCTTCTCAATTAAACAAAGGTGAGGTCTTTGTGATATCATGTCAGTAGGTATCCAGTGTCTCTGGCCCTTTTCTAACTTTTAGTCTGTTTAAAGATGGCCCCAAAAGGCAGTAAGAGGTTTTTTCTCCTCAATTAAACACAGGGGAG